>NW_022436948.1:18024875-18347842 GCF_009761245.1 Sapajus apella | reverse complement strand
CCATCATGCCCAGCTAATGTTTTGTATTTTTAGTAGAGACGGGGTTTCACCATGTTGACCAGGATGGTCTCGATCTCTTGACCTCGTGATCCACCCGCCTCGGCCTCCCAAAGTGCTGGGATTACAGGCTTGAGCCACCGTTTTTAATCCCTCTATATTTAGTTGAAAGAGAATTTGTGCAAACAAACTGAAGTTGAGATTTCTTCATTACATTTCTGGCTCATTTTAGCAGCAGTTTATAAGTGTAAAGAATGCATCACTTATTTCCTTCAGCTGGCTGGAAATCCAAAGTGAAGTCTGTTATTTCTCTTTCACCTTTTTATCTATACATACTATACTCTTATTTCTTCTTAACTCCTACATTCCACACAATTCTATATAGGAGTGGTAGGTAAAACCAATGGCCTTTTGTGTAAGCAGCTTTAGACAAAATCCCTTTAGACATAAGATGTAGTCTACAGCTTGTGGCTTTCAGTAAAATGTAATCTGAAAGGTATTCATCCTGCACAATAATATAAAAGCTATGCTAATACTTGAAAACATTATTTCACTTAGTTCTTACAATAACATAAATTAGAGATTATACTTATTTAAAGGTGGGGAAACTGATGTAACTATTTTACAGTAGCAGGTAGAGGGCTCTGTCAAGTTGTTGAATCTCTCTCTTTTTGCTGGTAAATAGAGTTTTTGTTCCCCCAGCTTTATGTAAAATAAAAATGGTATATTTATGGTATGCAGCATGATTGATGTACATATATTATAAAATGATTAGCATGATCAAAGAAATATATTAATCACCTTCCCCAGTTATCATTTTTCAAATGAAAAATTTCAGATCTACTCTCTTAGCAAATTTTGAGTATACAATACTGTACTATTAACAGTCACCATGCTGTGTATTAGATTTCCAGAACTTGTTTATCCTATCTAACAAACTTTGTACTCTCTGGCCAACATCTCACCATCTCCCATTCACCCAGGCCTGCTAACAACTTTTTAAGATTTCGTATGTATGTGAGACTATGGAATATTCATCTTTCTGTGCCTGAATTATTCACTTAGCATAGTGTCCTCCAGCTTCATCAATGTTGCACATGACAGAACTTCTTTATTTCTGAAGGCTGAATAATATTCTATTGCAGATAGATAGATAATCACATTTTCTTTATGCAACCATTAATGAATACTTGGGTCAATTCCACATAATGGGTTTTATGAATAATGCTACAATAAGCATGAAATGTAGATATCTCTTTGAGATACCGATTTCATTTCCTTTGGATACGTACTCAGAAGTAAGGCTGCTGTATAATATGGCAGTTCCATTTTTAATTTTGGGGGCAACCTCCATACTGTTTTCCATAATGGTTGTAACAATTTACATTTTCACCGAAAGTGTATCAGAGTTTCCTTTCTTGCACATCCTGGTCAACACTTACTTTTTCTTTTTGGTAATAGCCATTGGCTGTGCATTTGCCTGGTGATTAGTGATGTTGATCATTTTTTCATAAACCTGTTGTCCTGGTGCTAGAGCTATCCAATATAAATAATAGACAGGCTGTGTTTAAAATTTGAGTCAAATAAAATGGATAATAGCTTTTAAGAGTGTCTGCTCTATTTATTGCTAATAATTTGACATTTGGCCAAGGTAACTTTGACTTGAATTACTAAAAAGTTGCCTCATGACTTTATTGATTTTATGTTGTTTTATTTTCCAGCTAGTTTCAAAAACTGATGGCATGCAAAACAGTGATAAGTTTGACTGTTTAAGTACTATGCCAAAGTTGATGTGTTGGCTTGTTATTGTAGTAAATCAAAGACTAGAACATATATTAAAAAGGCTCCACCTGCTTGCTGTGTAAATTATCATAATGATACAAAGGACTTAGGAAATATTATATAAAAACATTGTCTGAAAGTTAATAGGCTATTTGCTCTCAAGTTTATTTTCTATTCTTCCTCTGCTCTGTATTTATGAGACCCTCACTTGCCAGAATCCTTTGCCTTTTAACTTTCAGAGAAATGTTAGGGGGCCTGACGTTTATCAATATGAAAGTCTGAATATAAAATTCTGCATTGTTAGTCTTTTACTTTCTGTATGTTAATGATGTTATTCATAGTCTTCAGTACTGTCTGCTGAAAAGCATACAAATATTTTCACATTTGTTCATCTGAAGGTAATGTGTCATCTTTCCTCTGGCTACTTTTAACATTTCTTCTTTATCATTGTTTTTAGTAATTTGATAACAAGCCTTGGTGGCCTTTTCTTTCCTTGTTTTTTTTCTTTCTTCCTTATTTATTTTTACTGTGTGCAGGATAAACATGCATTCACACAGAAAAATGTCTTCCGATTTGCAAAGTTGTATTTTATTTCTTTTTCTGTGTGCATGTGTGTTTATTCTGCTTGTTGTTTTTTGAGATTCTTGGAAGTGTGGGTTGATAGTTTTCATCAAATTAGAAAACTTTTGTCCAATATTTTTAAAAAATATTTTTCTGGTTCCTGATTCCTTCAGGGACTTTTCATACACAGATGTTAGACCTTATGACTGCTCCAGAAGTCACTGAGGCTCTATTACGTTTTATTAGACTTTTTTCTGTACTTTAGTTCAGAATATTCTACTACTATTTCCATTTCTTAAAATCTCCGTTCTTCTTTTCTCCTCTCCTCTTCTTGTTATGTTTGTTCTCCTTTACTGGAGTTCTTAAATATAAGTTATAAAAGCTGTTTTGACATGCTTGAATGCTAATTACATTGTCTCTGACATTATTTTTAAATGTAGGTTTTTGTATTATTCAGATATTTTAAGACCAACAGATCAGGAGACAACTGCAATTGAAAAGATAGATTATTATACTTACAGATCCCAAGAGGTGGTGGAACCAGGGTTTGTCTGAAGGCAGAAGGAGCAAAGGGAAAATGTGGGCAATAACTTTTATTGTGGTTTTCATGGGAAGGAATGGGAGAGGCTATATAAACAGGTTTAGAATTGGCTAGCTTGAATAATTTCAGTGTGCTGCAAAACATGAGTTATCCCTGGTTGCCTGGTATTTGACCTAGGGTGGTTAAGGCAGAGGAACAGTGGCCCTAAGTGAGAGACCTGTGAATGGCTGGTTAAAATGGCAGTTGGAGTATTGGTTGCGAATTTGTTATTTTGCATATGAAAGGCATGCTTACAGAGAGTACAGTCCAATCACTAGGAATTGGCTAACACTGAGGGGGGCAGTCCCTCAGAGTCAGCAAGGCCTCAAGATGTCAGAGCATCAAACACAGAAACTAGAAAATGTAATTATTACCAGATTTTTTTTTCTTTTTTGAGACAGAGTGTCACTCTGTTTCCCACGCTGGGGTGCAATGGCAGGATCTCGGCTCACTGCAATCTCTGACTCCTAGGTTCAAGCTCTTCTCCTGCCTCAGCCTCTGGAATAATTGGAATTACAGGTGCCTGCCACCACACCCAGCTAATTTTTTGTATTTTTAGTAGAGATGAGGTTTCACTATGTTGGCCAGGCTGGTCTCGAATTCTCGACCTCAAGTAATCCACCCACCTTGGCCTCCCAAAGTGCTAGGATTACATGCATGAGCCACCACACCCAGCTACAAGATCTTTATGCCTGTTTGTATTGATTGAATTTTCTCTTTGTTAGGAAGAACATACCCTTGCTTCTTAGAATGTTTAGTATGTTTTGACTGGATGTTGGGCATCGTGAAGTTAAATTGTTGAGTGTCTGGAGTCTGCTGTGTTTCTTTACGGAGTGTAAAGTCTGTGTTGGTAGGCAGTTAAGTTACTTTCAGATTAGTTCAATCACCTTGATGTGTGTTTTTAAGTTCTGCTAAAGTGGATCTAGAAGAGATTCACTCCAGGGATATTTTAGGCCTCTTACTAAGGTACAAATTTAGTTTTCTTTATGGAATTCTCATGAATGCTTATAATGTACCAAGAAGTGCACTAAAATATGCAATAGAACACAAAAAAGGTACAGCCTATATCCTTTTTTCATAAAACTGTTAAGTAGAATTAAGTATATAAATAAACTAAATGTTTGACCAATAGTGGCATATGAAAAGTGAGATACTGTACAAAGTTTTTACCAATAATAAAACATGTAGCTATAAAAATATTTAAATTATAGTGTATTCAGCAAGGTAGGCCTTGAGAAAGTCTGTTAGGGCTTCATAAAAGTGTATGCGCTTTAGCTTTTGTGCATCTATTATGTGCTGCTAGCAGAGCATTGTGCTAAGTTGTAGAGATACAATGGTAAAGAAAACACATCCCTGGCTACAAGAAGCTTATCATCTTATGAAGTACAAAGACAAGTAAATAGTTCTACTAGAAAAATAAGTCTTTTTTGTTGTGAAATTGCATATGTAAGTCAGTCATTAGACATAAGGGAAGCCTTCTAAGATAAAGTTGTATAAACTAAGAACAAATGATTATTATAATTTTGTCTAACAAAGGAGTATGAAGATTGGGAAAGGGGTTAGTTGTGATTCATGGTAGAGGAAAAATCATGCATAAAATCTTAGATCCCTGAGAATAGTAAACATTTATGGAATGAAAATTATACTTGTTTGTTACTAGTAGAACATGCTAGTCAGGAATTATGAAATATGGCACACAGCCACCAACAGTGTAAAAGTGTTCCTATTTCTCCACATCCTCTCCAGCATCTGTTGTCTCCAGATTTTTTAATGATCGCCATTCTAACAGGCGTGAGATGGTATCTCAATGTGGTTTTGATTTGCATTTCTCTAATGACCAGTGATGATGAGCGTTTTTTCATATGTTTGTTGGCCTCATGTATGTCTTCTTTTGTAAAGTGTCTGTTCATATCCTTCGCCCACTTTTGAATGGGCTTGTTTGTTTTTTTCTTGTAAATCTGTTTTAGTTCTTTGTAAATTCTGGATATCAGCCCTTTGTCAGATGGGTAAACTGCAAAAATTTTTTCCCATTCTGTTGGTTGCCGATTCACTCTAGTGACTGTTTCTTTTGCTGTGCAGAAGCTGTGGAGTTTGATTAGGTCCCATTTGTCTATTTTGGCTTTTGTTGCCAATGCTTTTGGTGTTTTAGTCATGAAGTCCTTGCCTATGCCTATGTCCTGAATGGTTTTGCCTAGATTTTCTTCTAGGGCTTTTATGGTGTTAGGTCTTATGTTTAAGTCTTTAATCCATCTGGAGTTAATTTTAGTGCAAGGTGTCAGGAAAGGGTCCAGTTTCTGCTTTCTGCACATAGCTAGCCAGTTTTCCCAACACCATATATTAAACAGGGAATCCTTTCCCTATTGCTTGTTTTGGTCAGGTTTGTCTAAGATCAGATGGTTGTAGATATGTTGTGTTGTCTCCAAGGCCTCTGTTCTGTTCCATTGGTCAGTGTAAATTAGTTCAACCATTGTGGAAGACAGTGTGGTGATTCCTCAAGGACCTAGAAATAGAAATTCTATTTGATCAGCAATCCCATTACTGGGTATATATCCAAAGGATTATAAATCGTTCTACTATAAGGACACATGCACACGAATGTTCATTGCAGCACAGTTTACAATAGCAAAGACCTGGAACCAACCCAAATGCCCATTGATGATAGACTGGACAGGGAAAATGTGGCACATATACACCATGGAATATTATGCAGCCATCAAAAACAATGAGTTCATGTCCTTTGTAAGGACATGGATGAACCTGGAAACCATCATTCTCAGCAAACTGACACAGGAGCAGAAAATCAAACACTGCATGTTGTGACTCATAGATGGGTTTTGAACAATGAGAACACATGGAGAGAGGGAGGGGAGCACTACACACTCGGGTCTGTTGGAGGGAAATATGGGAGGGACAGCAGGGGATGGGGAGTTGGGGGGGATGGCATGGGGAGAAATGCCAGTTATAAGTGAGGGGGAGGAAGGCAGCAAATCACACTGCCACCTGTATACCTATGCAACAATATTGCATGTTCTTCACATGTACCCCAAAACCTAAAATGCAATTAAAAAAAAAAAAAGAAATATGGCACACAGCAAGACAAAATAGGCAGGAAGTGGTCAGCTGATGGAGAGCTTGCCATGAAATATGAAAGAATTTGTACCTTCTCTTGAGAAGAATGGAATCCTTCAAATGGTTTCCTGCACTGGAGATTTATAAGCATGAAGCTCAGGAGAGAAGCATGAAATGGTGGCTCATGTGGAGGCTTGATGGATTAATGTATCAGTTCATTAGGGTTGCAATAATACAGTAGTACAAACTGGGTGGTTTTAAATAACAGAAAAATAGCAAAAACAGTTCTGAAGGCCAGAAGCCTGAGATCAAGGAGTCATCAGAATTGTTTTTTTCTAAGGGAGACTCTGCTCCATTCCTCACTTCTTGGCTTATAGATGGCCATCATCTCCCTGTGTCTTCACATCACCATCCCTCTCTACATGTCTGTGTTCTTGTTTCCTTTTCTTGTGAGAATACTAGGCATGCTGGATTAAGGTCTACTATAATGGCCTCATTTTAACTTGATTACATCTACAAAGACTCTATTTTAGAATAAGGTTACGTTCTGAGGTATTGGGGTTTAGGAGTTCAACATATGAATTTTGAGTGGACGTAATTCAACCCATAGCACCTCCGTGTAAGAGCTGGGAAGGAAAGTGGCTAAGTTGTGCAAATGCACACATTGGTTGGAGATGATTAACTTATGTCATATAGATTTGACACCCATGAAGTGAAATAAAATGGATAAAAATGACTAGAGGACAAACTGACAGTGGCAATAACAATATGGACTAGACTTGGCCAAGTTATGAAGCCAGAAAAGTAGGTGGCATATGAAGTATGAGGCATCCTCTACAGTGATGTTAGGAAATTTTTTTTTAATTCTCCATCTATTTTAATTTGTGAATTCTTTGATTAAAAATGAGCTATAGTCTTATCCTTCTAGGGCTTGGTTACTAGGCTATAGTACATAGTGCTATATACTATATGTACAGAGTATTAGACTATATTTTTGTCTTGTTACTAGATAAGGTAATGGTCATTTAAATCTATTTCTTCCAGCCATTAAGTCAGGGTATGATTAAGCATTCCATAAATAACTTGATCACTATGAAATGAAATCTGTCTTCCTATGTTTGGCATTCAGTTGTTTACATCAGATGTTGTTATGAAAGTCTTTTCTCAATAACAGTAAAATACACAGCCCCGTATTCCCATTGAGAGTACAACAAATTCTTTTGACCTAAAACTAGCACTAGTGAGAAAGTTGTGTAAAAAAAGTATACCCATGTTAAAATGGATACATTGCTCTACCTCTAAATAGAAAAATACTGGAAGCATTACAAATGAAGTAATGTTTTAATATTTTGCAGCTCAAAAATTAAGTGCTAATATTTCTTCCCTGAATTTGTTGAAAACTATTTTTATTGCTTGTGGTACTCCTGAGGAAATTAAGGTTCTGGATTTTGATTCAAGATTCCAACTTTGTATATATTTTCTGGGTCTTGGCTTTATTGTGTTTTTTCATAGGGGACCAGCTTCTACAGAAAACAGGGCAGTCAATATATTTGGAGCCCTCATTCCCTAAACTTTGGCCACACAAGAAGAGACACATTCTCTCTATTTGTTACAGCTCATAAATGCTCTAGCTTAGGACTGATATTCACCCTTGACCAATCAATTCTATCTAGGCCTGAAGTCTTGGGGAATGGCCCTGCCCATCTTGGATCAGATGATCACTAGACGGATGTATTATGGTCAGTGTAACAGGGAACTAATCAAGCATATTGAAGCTCACATGAAGCACATATATAGGTGCAAAGAGTTGGATGGAACATGGAGGAGAGAAGTAAGCTCTAGAGAAAAGGAAGTGCTGAGTAGATATTCTTCCAAGTAGATGTTCTACAATTTTGTTTCTTTACGTCTTGCTGAAATTATGTATTCATTCTTAACTCATGTATTCAGTAAACCTTTTTGAGTATCTCTGTGCCCAACACTGCTCTAGGTTTTAGAAATGAGACCGTGAACAAAGCAAAGTCTGTAATAGCATGATGCTTACTTTCTGATGTGGATATGGAGATGGGACATAAACACATAAATGCATGGATAAATACCTTGTCCCAAAGGGTAAGAGTAACATAGGAAAGTGAAAAGGGGAAAGGAGAGAAGAGTGCTGAAGTTCAATGTGACTGCATTTTATATGAGTAACCAGCAAGGCTTAACTGATAAGGTAGCATTGAATAAGGGCCAGATGAAAGTAAGACGTGACCCATGAGGATATCTGATTGAAGAACCTTCTGGTAGAGAGAATTTTTATGAACCAAAAAACCTACAATAAAAAAATCTTGTTTTCCTCTAATCATGGTATATATATATATATATAGTAGATTTGCATGTATTATAAATTTACTTTTCTTTAAGTAATATATAACTGGATATAAAATAAAATGAAGATTTTACTAACATTAGGTTTGGTTAATTATGCCTATGATAACCCTCAAAGTAAAGCACACACCCTATTGCCCCTCTTGACCCAGCATGATGCTTAGAAGAACAGAAATAGTCCAATGCACATTAGCATTTGAAACTAAAACCTATAAAATAATGATAAATAGTATCATACTATTTTCACAATAAAAATTATATTTCTAATTTCTGAGATATCAAAAGAAGCAACATTTTAAAAAAAGTTATATATTCATCCCCCAGCCTTCTATTGATTTATGTTAGAGTTTACCTTAGAAACAAATCTAAGTTTACCTTAGAAACAAATATAATTCACTGGTGATCTAGCCACTGTTGCCATGACAACTACCAACATCAATATGGCCAATTACTAATATATGGCCAGTGACTTTTGGGGACATCTTTATACTTTACTCATTTTACAGCCTATTACAGTAATGAGCACTATCACCATGATCTTAATTTTGAAGATTAGAAAATCAAAAGAACATTTACTGAAGAAATTGGAGACCAGGCCTGGGTATGCTAGTCATTACATTTGTTTTGTGACTGTTGGCTGAATAGCATACCAGGCAATATAGAAAGAGTATTTGCATTTCCCTCAAGTTTTCTCCAAGACTACCATGGACACAGAGACTCAGAGTCATGCTAAATAAATACGGTTTAAAAAAGACTGACAATAAAGAATACCAAACGTTAAAGAGAGTCTGATTAAGATATCTTGAGAAATAAAAATGTTGGCAGCTGCTGGCAGTAATGTCTTTGTTACTATTTTCTAATTTCTTGCAAAGAAAGAGATGTCGATCTATCTGATAGATTCTTCTAGTTAATGCTCAGGCAAATGTATAGACTAGTGAGGACAAACTGCCAAAATCCATGGTTCCTTTCATTGCAATTAATTCCTGCTTCTCCTATTTCCCTTGTTGGAATTTTACCAGGGCACCCTTTTGACCATTTTAAATTGAAGCCCCTGTCATCAATTTTTGTTAGTTCTAGAGAACCTTAATTTCAAGTTCAAAACACAATTAAAATATTTACTAAGGTTAAATTAGTGTTTGAGTATCACGTGATATATATTTATTTGTTCTTGGAGTAAACATAACATTTATTTTTCCACAAACAATACTACTTTATAGATATATTATTTCAGAACATATGATTTGAAGAAAGATTTTAAATAACCTTTGGTATAAAATGATATCTTCAAAGTATATTTTAATTATCTATCAATTACTAAAATTGTTTAGCAGTGTATGATTAGAATGTATAAAGAAAATAATGCAACTTGGAGCTTATACATTCTGCTAAACGATAAACTTTTGGAATTACTATTTGTTCTTATATCAGACAGAGCCTTATGTGTTATAAAAAATTGGTCAATTTTTAAACAATCTAAGTGTTCTATTTATGATTGAGTTATATCATGCCAAATTCCTTCTGATTCAGAACTTCCTGATTTTCTTTGAAAGTATGTTGCAAGGTTTTAATGTCAAAATAGCAAGTAAATAACACTCCTTAAGCAGTCAGCTAGCACACAACTACCAATCCATCAAGAGTTACAAAAGGAAGTAGACAAAACTTGACATTTATAAAATAAAGAGCCACCAACTCAGGGAGTAAGTAGATCTGGCTCTTTCACTAATCAAAACTGCAGAACAAGGACTAAATCATCTGATACTGAAATTACCACCCTCTCAAATACCACTGCAAGGTCATATCTCTGTTTTCTTTTCTAAGTTGAGGTCGGACAGGATGGTGGAGATATTAATAGTTGTTCATTTTTAGTTTTCATTTATTGTACATTTGAGGGTTATACTTCTCTGTCTCCTTTAGTTAGGTGGAACTGAAGTGATGTGTGTCACATCCAGGAAGAGCAATTTATTTTTTTTTTTAATTTTTTTTTTAATTGCATTTTAGGTTTTGGGCTACATGTTAAGAACATGCAAGATTGTTGCATAGTTATACATATGGCAGTGTGATTTGCTGCCTTCCTCCCCTTCACCTATATCTGGCATTTCTCCCCATGCTATCTCTCCCCAACTCCCCACCCCCTGCTGTCCCTCCCTTATTTCCCCCCAACAGACCCCAGTGTGTGATGTTCCCCTTCCCTGTGTCCATGCGTTCTCATTGTTCAACACCCACCTATGAGTAAGAACATGTGGTGTCTGATTTTCTGTTCTTGTGTCAGTTTGCTGAGAATGATGGTTTCCAGGTTTATCCAGGTCGCTACAAAGGAAACAAACTCATCCTTTTTGATGGCTGCCTGAAGAGCAATTTAATTGCTTGTGTGAGACTCTAGCAATCTCTTGAAAATTGTAGAGGAAGATCATGATACAAGAGAGGCGACACAAGATTGAAGCATCCTGGATTTCTGGGTCTCCAAATGGAGACCTAGTTGTCATACATAGTCAGTTTGCATCATACCTGAAGAATCTCATGTTTAAGAAATCTGAATCTTCTCTTGGGCTGCAAATAATCTGTTTGAGCCTTGCCTGAGAGACAGACAGAGAGAGAGAGAGAGAGAGAGAGAGAGAGAGAGAGAGAGAGAGAGGGAATTATCTTCTTTATTTTATTGGAAAAGCAAAACTACCTTCTGGTCCATAGATAATATATCCTCCAAAGCTGCTGGCATGCTAACATCCTTAAAAAATTTGTCTGGAACAAAGGTAGCTGGTGCCTGTGCTCACAAGACATGCAGGAATGTAAAAAAAAACATGAGAATTGCCTCCAAACCCACTATTTCTGTTTTCTTGCTTATTCCTTCCCAATACATCTCAAATTCTACTTCTTCATGAATTTTTCTGGACTCCACCAGTCAAGTACATTTTCCTCCTTTTAACCTTGCTTGTATTTTGGGTTTCTCTTTTAAGACAGGTATGAGTTTGCACTTTTTCATTGTTTATGTAGCTCTTTATCACCGCACTCTGAGTATTGGAAGTTTCTGGCTAGCAGAGACTGTGCTTCATTCATCCTTACATCGTTTATAGGAGATGATGCAACTTTTACCTAACTCTTTTCCGATTTTTTAGAAACTGCTTTACTAACATAATACAGCATAAAATTCTTATGAATCAGATAAGCAACCGTCCTAAAGGAGATATGATCAACACATCAGAATATGCCAAATATGACTAAAATACCTTTTAAAATATAATTTGCTTTAGTCAAATGACATCCCTGAAATAGTCAATAATAAGAGATATTTTAGTAGAGCGCAACCTGCAGAAAATCTAGATTACTTTGTAATTATGTTACATATTATCATTAGCAGCATGAAAATGTTTTTCTACTATTGCTGCTGCTACCACCAGCATTACCTCTATCACTTTTTGCTGCAACTACCACTAGTGTGTTGCTTCAGTGGGTTCCCAAATTACATGTTTTCAGCTATTTTATTTTATTTTATTTTGAGACACAGTTTCGTTCTGGTCACTCAGGCTGAAATATGGTGACATGATTTTGGCTCACTACAACCTCCACCTGCAAGGGTTCAAGCGCGATTCTTGTGCCTCCACCTCTCCAGTAGCCTGGACTACAGGTGCCCGCCACCATGCCTGGCTAATTTTGTATTTTTAGTAGAGACGGGGTTTCACCAAGGTGGCCAGGTTGGTCTCAAACTCCTGACCTCAAAGACCACCTTGGCCTCATAAAGTGCTGGGATTACAGGCGTGAGCCACTGTGCCAGGCCACATGTTTTTAACTTTAAAATAGTGCAAAAGCAATATGTATTTAGTAGGCACCATTCTTTGAATTTTGGATTTGGGTCTGTTCCTTGGCTAGTGATGTATGGTACCATACCCTCTCATGACGCTGGGCAGCAGAGAAAGCTGCAGCTCTTACTCAACCATGCAATCACCAGGTGAACAACCAATACTTTATACTTGCTATCTTCCTTAGGAACACTGCGCTTGCTGTAAACCATCAAGTGTTGATGCCCCAGTGCCTTCTACCAGCTATTCTCAAGCCTCATCAGAATAAAGATGAATTGATGACTCTGTCACTTCAGTATTTCCGTCATCCAGCAATTAATTTTAGTTAAATACTTTAAACATTCTTCATGCCTGGTGTGCTTTCAGATGTGTATATTCATAGTGACTACTCATACAACCATTCTGTTTTTCACTTTCAGTACAGTATTCAATTAATTTAATGAGATAGTCAATACTTTATTACAAAATAGGCTTTGTGTGTAGATTTTGCCCACCTGCCGCCTGTGTAAATGTTCTGATCACATTAAAGTAGGCTAGGCTAAGCTATGATGTTTCATAGGTTAGGTGTATTAAATGCATTTTTGACTTACAATATTTTCAACTTAATAACAAGTTTATTAGGATGTAACCCCATTGTAAGTAGATGAGCATCTGCAGTCTATGGGCTGCTAGAAACTATTCTACATACTTCATGATATTGTCTCTTTTATTATATTTCAGAATTTCACATAGGGATGTATGGATTTTTATAATCCCAAAGGTCAGATGAAGAAACAGAGGCTACCCAAGTAACCTGCCCAAATTCACATAGTAAATAGGTGATAGAATTGTGATCAAATTTTTTTATTTAGTGCTTAAGTCTGAGTTCTCAATTATTATCAAAGTGGCCTGCATATGAGCTTTTAAAGATTCACTAGCGAATACACCATCAACCAAGGAGGAAATATTCTCCCATACTGATGATATTTTAAAACAGGTATTTGATTCAGTTCAACAAATTGAAGTGCCCTATTCTATTCTCAGGCACTGAGAAAGGAACTGCCATATGACTACAGATCTTCTTCACTCTTTTGATTCTTTCAGTAGTGCTTGCAGAATAACAATTTATACATCAACTGTAGAAGCAAAGAGTTAAAAATAAATCAGTTGCTGGCTCTTGGAACAAGTCCCAATTGTGTAGTAATAAAGTAAAGGATACAATAGATAGATTTTCCCAAATGTCAATCAATGTAGTGATAATTTTTAAGGATTTTAATAGCTGAAGTCAGACTTTAGCTTTCAAAATCAGCATCAAAGTGGTATCTTGATTGTTGCCTGATGATCATGGGAAAGGATGGTGGAGAAGGTCATTAGGAAATATTTTTTGGTGTGAGTGCCATTGGGTGTCCTAACTCTAGTGTTCTGATTTGTACAGCCATAACCATGGCACATCACGCCAAGCTTTCTGGATTCATTGCCATTCACTGAACCATTATATATAGAGATAACATGTTTTTTAATGGAAGAAATTATGTTTTCTATCATGTCAATGCATGCTATTTAAATCTGGTGACTTTTAAAGTATGAGACAGGTTTTTCTTTTTCTTTTTTTTTTTTTCCATTGGCTTTGGCTTTGGTTGTTTTTTCCTTTATTAGACTCTTACACTGCCAAGTTTTGAATTTTGCATGTTCAGGTTATTGGGGATTTTGTTTTTCTGAGTGCACAAAGAGTTCAAGTTTCTTAAAATAGGGAAAATTATTGCTCCCTTTCCCCTCCCACTTAAAACATGCTTATGGTTCAACACTATTTGATTTAGGTTAAAACTAAAAATAAATTCTTTCAAGTTATGACTAAACAAGGGAAATTTCTGCTTAAAACTGCTTTTTTTTAAAAAAAAAGTCCTAATTGAGTGTAAAGAAAGTGGATGAAGAATGATTTTTGCTTTTGAAATTTAACCCTATGAAAAATATCCTTTTCTGGAAAATAACTACTACCCCAAACTACCAATGCTTTCTAGGTCTGTGAGCAACTATTAGTACTAAAACCTGATGTTGTTGTTGATTTACTAGATTTAGTCAGCATATCTGATCTTTAATTTTTCGGTTTTGAAAGTAGAGAGCTGCTTGATCTGCTTACATTCCTGAGAAAGTACATCACCAGAAGATACTGGTCAAAGAATAGGAAATTTCATTTAAACAGGAGAAATAAAGTCAAGAGATCCATGCTTAATACGACATGATGGCTATAGTTAATAACAACGTATTATATTCTTGAAAAGTGCTAAGGGAGTAGATTTTAAGTGTTCTCACCAGAAAAAAAGAGTAAGTATGTGACGGAATGCATATGTTAATTAACACAATTTATCCATCCCACAGTGTATATCTCTCAAAATATTGCATTGTACATGATAAACAAATACATATGTTTTGGTCAACTTAAATAAATAAATGAGGAAAAAAATTACACTCAACCTGAAAAAGTAGTTTGAAAATACTTTCTCATAAACAGTATCATACTTTAATAAGGCTGAGCTCATAAAAACATTGTGAGAAAGATCAATCATTTTAGCTTCCTTTCAATTGTCCTTTTTAAAGTTCCTATCTCAGGCCCTTCTTTAGAAAATCCTACTGAGATTTCTCCTTCCTTAACAATGCTATCTTTGGATGTACAAAGTCTCCCAAGTTTTTCTTTCCATGATTCCCTTTTATCTACATCCCTTCACTTTCAACTCCCCCTCCAAAGAACCACTCAAGAACAATTTTCTATTTTATTCACCATTCCTTTACTCAGCACTTGCTAAGATATATTCAATGTCTACTCTGCATTAGGCATTACTGCAGGCATTGAGGATGTAGGAATATAAAAGATGGTGCATCCCTAACTCAAGTCAGTACATATTCTTCATAAATAAGAGTAGCCAACTACAAATAAAAGAGATTCACTAGTTATGATGGTTGCCATGGAGGAGGTAACCATGGTGATGATGGGGCGTTACTAGATTTAGTGGTGGGTGATGGAGGCAGTGTATTAACAGGAAGATCAGGGAAAGTCTGTCTGAGATATTATTCTGCTTAGACTTGAAATTCTGATAAAAAGCAGTTGGATTAAGAGTAAGGGGTGAACAAGGCTCAACCTGTTGAAGGAAATATGTCCAGAGAATGGTCTAAATGTGATCAGATGATATGAGTTAGGATGAAAAGTGGGGAAGATCCTACGTATAAAAATGTCTTAAAACCGTTGTAAGATGTTTAGATTTTCTCCTAAGAGCAGTGAGATGCTATGGCAAAATCAGTGGTTTGCACAATTCTAAAATAATGTTTTGCCCTAATAGTGTAAAGTCAGGTGTGTTTCATTGGTCACAATTCATTGCCTTGATCAAATTAGTGCTTCTACCATGAATGAATTTTCAGGCAACATGCAAAACTATGTCTCCCACTGAAATTAAAGTAAGTCTGTTAAAAGTGTTTCTTTAAATCTCATTAAGTAGGCACGTGGGTGTTTTGCCTAAATGTGGGGTAGTCCCTTGATAGTTTTTCCTACCAAATATTATATTTTGAGACACATTTAAGAAATCTGAGAGATGTATTGACTCTTTGCCAGAGATATATGTGGAATTGACATAGCTTGAAAATTTTATATGAGCTTCCAAACATTAATTCATTTGGAAAATTTGATTATTAAATGCCATTCTCAGCATAATGCTGTATAGGTTAGTATCAATCACATCACAGAAATGGCTGAGAATAGGAAAAGTCCTATCCTAGTCTATACACAAATACTACTAAGTCATATTAGAAGTAAGTGTTAAGCTATGTTTTATGTGTTTAATGTTCATTATTATTTTTGGATTCTTTCTTTAAGCTCCAAGCAACATTTTCATATATCTCATAGTATAAAATTGTTGTTTTAGTTGCCCTTTCCACAACCGTTTCCCTAGTTCTTACCCTTAATTTTTAGATAGTATAGATGAACAGGACACACGGGAGGTAAAGGAAAGACCACTGGACCCAGGGCTGGCTTCACAGGTCAGCCAGGTCCTGTGTTCAGAAAGATGTGCAGCCAGGTCCTGTGTTCAGAAAGACTCCACTCTGCTGTCATCATCTTGAAAAATTTATTTATTTTTCCCTTGAGTTTATGTTCCATAAGAGAGATTTGATTTGACAATGGATTGAATACTTCACAATTTATTTTCCGCTGACCTCCAAAAATTCTGTCCTTTTAGATCCATCACATCATATGCACAGGTTATTAGAGCCATGATTTCCTCCATTTCTTGGTAATCATCAGACCATATGACCACTGTTAACTATCAGCTGGGCATCAACAGCTCTGAAAGTTTTGAGGAATAAAATAAGCCTCTAAGGTGCATTCCAGAATGGTTAACTACAAATAAAATATTTGTTTGTAAATTGTAATAAAGCTTTCTTCAAATTGTAAATCTTTTATGAAACTGTTTTCCTAAATTCTTATGCTGTTAAAACCAGCCTTTCAAACTAAGGGTCAGTAGGTCATATTAATCCCATAATTATGATTTGTTTGACCAACATAGAAGTTTACAAAATATGAATGTGAGTGCTTTTAAATGGGGCCTGACATTCCAGAGAGTCATTGGCTTAACCATTTAATTGTCTTTTACAAGATAATTTGTTTATCCTTCCTGGTCTTTGGGAGCATTTGAATTTGCAATTCTGAGCTCTGAAGTTTAATGTCTAAAACAGTGGTTCCTAAATTTTAGCATACGTGTAAGTCACCTGGCTAGCTTGTTAAAACACATATTCCAAACTTCCTCCCTAGCATTTCTGACACAGGAGGGCTGGTGTGGAATTGGAAATTTCTAGCAAATTCCCAGGTGATACTGGTATTGTTGGTCCAGGAACCACACTTTAAAAACCACTGATCTAAAACAGCAACTGCCATTCTTGCTATTTGCTAAGTTTCATCTACTCAGTTATAAATGAGATTATGTGAATAAAACATATATACTTTAATTAGTCAAGCTAGCTAAATAAAAAGGCGATGACAGCATACATTAACTGAAGCAATTAGTGAGTCGGACAAATTTTTCTCTCTTAAATAGAATAAAATATCCTGCTATTCAGTAGTATTGTTGCAATCCTATTTCAGTGTTCTCCACTTTTTTATGTACATGCCTTGCTTTTTCAAAAACTAGTAATACAGCCTTAAAATAATCCAGCTAAAAAAAGTTGTAAAGTTGTCTCATACTCAGTAAATATAAAAAGCAATGAGGTAATGGAACAAGATTATTAAGGCTGTTGATGATTGATTCACATTGGACAGGGTCTTATCCTACTGTCAGAAAGTGGTAAATGCCCTAAGCCCAAGATGCCAAGGATTTCCTAGACATTTAAGAACTCAGGAATATTCATCAGATATATGCAACTCTAAGCTGAAATGGAATAAAGAGTTCAACCTGGAGTCATTTCCCTCCTCAATCACCTTTTTGAGACTTACAGTCTCAAGTCAATCAAAGAGGATTTCTCAATAGTCATCATCAGGCATCAACTTCTCAAACGCTCACCTTTTAGAGGATATGTGATACTGCAACCTGGTGACTGAACTGGTTTTTCTGAATATAATGTGTCCTAAATTCCCTCTTTAGGTCTGCTTTCCATTTGTTTAATAACTTTTCTTTGGTAATGGAATAGAAAATGACTTTAAGAGAAATTAACATCTTAATTTTACCTTTTTTCATTTTTTTCTTTCTGCTTCTTTGTGTGAGGAGAAAAGGGTAATTATTAACAGGCTTTTATTTAAAGCACCAGTGGAATTTTCTCTAAATCTTGTCTTTAATGGGTTCATTACATTTACTTGTTTCTCTAGCTATCATCAGTCTTAATGATAATTCATTTAATTTTTATATTCAGATCATCCATTTTCGATAATAAAGGGAGATTGTGAGAATGTGAATAAATTATATCCACAGTCCTGTAATTATGTGTATAGCTTTTTAACCCGCTAGACTGCAGATCACTTGAGGATCTGTCTCTTTTATCTTTGTCTCACACAATAGTGAACATAAAGTTTGTATGTATTATAGCAGACATTCAAGAAACGTAGATCAAATTGAAATGACCTCCCTAACACACACATAACTTTTTGCTTTAATTTCTTCTTTATTAAAGAAGGATAATAATCTACAGCTCAGAGCTTTCTCAAAGTGCTTGTGTATAAAACAATGTACTTAAAGCTCCATGACAGGTATTAAATAAGCCTTCAATCTAGGTTTGCTTTTAATTGTTAATAGGTATTTTTACTATGTTCATGATTATTATTTGTATTAACTGTTCCAAACTCCCCTATCGTGAATGGCTTAATGAAGTTTGTTTTCCTGAGCAAGTTAATTGTACTGGGCTACCTTCTATCTTTGTTTTTTCTGCTCAATGTTTTGTTAATTCTTTCACATTCCTGTAGCTTGATCAGTCTGATGTTAAAACCTGACATCAACAAAACACTGTAATCTATGGTATATCCTTAAGGCTTGGGATTTTCAAATTACAATAGAGCAAAAGATACTTGGAAAACAGAACATTTCCTCTCTTTAAAAATAGCTAATTCTAATCCCTGTTGCATGTTTTACTAATACATGTCACCTCATTAAATTTCCTTTTCTCCAAAGATTTAGCCACAAAATAATGTCAGGACAAGAATTGGAAGACCCGGGCTATTCCCTATTCTCTTTCTTTTGGTTGAACAAATCATTCAGCCTTTTCAGGATATCAGTGTCCTTAACTGTACACTGAGTAATCTCTATCTTAGAAATAATGCTGGCCTTATGGACTTGTGAACTTTCTTCACAAGGTTGCCCAAAAGGCTGCCCAGGTTGAGCACTGCACAACTCAGTGGTACAACTCACATAGATGCACTTGGCAGGACTGAGGATCTTCTTCCCGCTCTTTTCATCCATGAAGTAGTGGGTTAAGTAATCATGTGTAAGATCCCTCGGTAGATGTGCCACTTTTTCCTTGTATTAAAAGTATGACCTATTACAGAAATTATCGGTGCACATTACCAAAAACAAGCAAGAGGACAGGGGACATTAACCACACTTAGAGGATATTTTCTGTTTTTACCACTTAATCCTTAAATGGACTGGCTCTTGTGGATTCCCTAGAACTGAGGATTTACAGGCAGCCATAAAGACTTCTTAGGACAGGATTATAAAACTAAAAAAAATATCAAAAGTACATTCATCTAAGAACATCTTTTTTGAGGAAGGGGTACAATCACCCACTTTTACATGCAAAATGTCCAGTAGGAGAAGAAAGCTCTAGCTATGTATTAGCAGCTTATGGCACCTCACATATAGAAGAATGAGGGGCTGTGTTGTAAACCCAAATGAGCACAGCTGTTAGAAATAAGGTGCTGTCCGTGGAATTTAGGACTGAGGCCAGATTTGCCTCTGTAGCACATTTTTTTACAGCACGTTATTCCACATTTCACTTCACCACTTGATTTCAGGGAACTCAGAAATTGCTACAGGGAAAAAAAAGCGTAATCAATTCTTGCTATTCACTGGAATGATGCCAATAGAAAATTAATAAGCTTTTCTGTAATTGTTGAATTCTCGATTGACGAATTGTTGGGCCCTCTGGTACGTCATCCAGAGATCTACATGGTCATAGACTGTTAACACCGGTAAAAGCCTTAGTCACCATCTTGTCTGTATCTGACACAAGTTATGCATGCATGCCTCTGGCTCTGGGCACTGCCCCTTCAGTAGGGTCTGCACTGTGCCTGCTGGTTCAGGAGCAGAACCGGCTGTGGACCCCCAGTCTGGCCTAACTGCACACACATTGGCTCTGCTTTTTCCATTGGCTACTACGCTCGAAGAATCAGTATGGAGGGTGAGATATGGCTTCCCTAGTGGAAACCAGAGAAACTTAGATGGAGAACCTAAAAGTGCAGGGGCATTAATACCCATTGGGGCAAACTTTCATAGTGAGAGGCAAGGAATTGAAAGGAACCTGAAAATGCCCTCTCCTACCTTTCCTCACATGCTAGACTTTTGAAATCTAGACATGCAACATGATCTGCTGGAGACACTGGTCATGTCTAAGCAACAGACTTATTTTTTTAAAGTTGTGGCCAGTTCAATAACTTTCTACCTTTTATTTGCTTTCCTTCCTTTAAGGTCTTGCTTTCTTTCTTCCTCCATCCTTGTTGCCCTGAGATTGTATCTCTTCTCTCCCCTCAAAATATGAGTGTACCAGCTTCATATGAGGCCTTTAGTTTGTTTGTTTCAGAACTTGGACAAGTCTTATTTACAGAAGACTCAAAGATTTCAAAGTATATGTTTTTAAAAAGCTTGTTTCCTTTGCTTTCGTTATCAGCTATCTATGATAAAGCTACCCTGCTATCAATATCCAGCTGAAGCACCCCAGGCCTCACACACATAGCGTTTCCACCCTTTGCAATTTGTGCTGATTGTTCTCTCGATTGAGTAAAACAAATGTTTTTTGATTTTGCCTTTATTTGCATATTTTCATCTCACAGTTTCAGAGGGAGCACGCCTTATCTCCATATGAATTATGTTCCCTGAGAACAAGCAGCTCATTTTGATTTTTTTGTTCCCCAGAGTTGTGAATATAGTAAGGGCCTTCCATGAAGGTTTTATGAAGAGCTCTCCTTCAGTAAAAAGAACTCTTCTCTCCAATAATAGCAGGACTCTGGGGGAATCCTCCACCAACTACCAAAACCTTTTAGAAACACCAAATGACAAATGTTTCTTATACTCCAGTTCTCCAGCCTACTGTTTGGCTCTTCTTCTTTAACATCCTTTCATCTGCCCTTTAGTTTTTTTTTTTTTCCAATCTTGCATTTCAGTTCTTTCATATGAAGACTGTATTCTCTCTGAAGGTCAAAGCCTATAAGAGAACAAGCTGCTTCCACTACAGCTTTCAGAAAACTTATTAAACCTATCATATAGTTAAGTGTCTTGAAGGTACACATTATTAATTAAGATTTACTACATGCTTTTGATAATTAAAGGGAAATTTGTAAAAATTATAAGTAAAAGATATTTATAGTAGGAAAAGCAATGAATTTGGATGAGTAGATCGGCATTCAAATCTTAGAGCTATAATATACTGTCTGTATAGCTCAGTTTCCTCTTCAATGAGGAAGTTTCCTATTGGACCTTAATTACAGGCTTTTTTGTAAGTCACACAGGAAACATATATAACAATGTGATTTAAAAATTGTTAAGAACAAAATGTATGTCACACTTTCAAGTCATGCATACCTCTTTGAAATGGACAAATGCGGTAGTGCCAAGTTGCAAAATTACTTTGGGGTCATTTGGCAATCTTAAACTGTTCCATCTCTTGAAATCCATTACCTTGACAAACAGGGCATCCTGCCTTTTTATCCTCTTTCCTCCTTCAGGATCATTTTCAGGGTTTTTAAGTCATTCCCTACACACATATCATGGGCTCATCTCATTTTCCTTCCACAGTAAGAACTACTTCTGGGGAAACATAATCCGTTACAGACAGTTGCAATAAAGTAATGTCATGAAGTATGACTTCCATTGAGAATATGACTTATTCTAAGCCCAGTTAATGAATTCCACTTTGGGTCAGTTTTAGAATTATGTTGTTTGTGGAAAAAAAAATGAACTAAAAGAAATTCACTTAATATGAGTGCTCTGTGAGATAACATGAAAAGAGAGGTTACTGTGTAGGAAGGATCATTTAAGCTGGATTTTTGCAGACTGAGATTCAAGTAGCTATTTCTACTTCCTGTGTAATACCTTCTGAGAATACTCTTTTTTTTTTAATTATTTGATTATTCTCTAGTTTAGGTTCTCATTACTTCTGAGAAAGATCGTAGAAACACTGTCTGCCCTCAGCTCTCTGTCTCTAATGTTTCCAACTGCAGCATCTCTATGTTGACCATCTTAGTCACATTTTCATTTGTAGCCTGTATCTAAATGCCTTCATCACTGTTTATAGCCTCTTTGGCAAACTCATCCCAGCAAAAGTCCGTCATTTACACTGCACTCTACAGTACAAATTTATTCTAGCAAAAACTTTCAAATAAAATTGATTTCTGTGGTGTTGCCCCTATGCAAATGCTTATTCCAAACTGTGACTTTGAGCATATTTGCATGGTTTGGTTTTAGCTTTTGGTGTAATGTCTTGTTCCATTGCATTTTTATTCACTGAAGAATAATGCACATGATCTTTCTTAGGGCTGATTTTTCCTACCTAGTTAAAGTGCATGTTGAAATTCAGTTTCATGTTAAACTTTTGGAGTTAATTTTAAGCAAATCTAAAACTGACTTGTGGTGATGGGAGAGATGGGCATCAGGAAGTAGAAGAATATGAAAAATTTATCAAAACAGTTAATGTATAACTTAATTTAAGGGCCTATAAAGAGGCGTATGCATGGTGGTTTAATATGATTAATTTTTCTGTATTCCTAAATAGAAAAGAGATGAGTTCTGTATTTTTTAAACTTTTAACTTTGTTTTATCTCATCACTTTCTTAAAGACAGCTGTTCTGAAAGAGGATAGTAACATAAAGGTAAAAAAGTGGCATTATTAATCAGATTATTACATTGCTAGAATTTCAAATTTCTGTCATTAATGACAGGAATTAGTAGTTCAATAAATAATTGAATAAATAAATAATTGAAATGAATAATACTTTCCTTTAAATAATTGAAAAGAAAACTACTTTCCTTTCAATTATTTATCCAGAATTACCCTTTTGTTTTACGCCTATCACTTTCCATATTTGTTTTATTTTATAAGCTTATATCCTGTATTTTATGTTTTCTGTGTATGATACTGATATGAATTTTGTTTCAGCATGTAACAGTAACTTATACTTCCTTATCTAATGTTTCTTTTCCCTTTTTCCATAGAAATTTCTTGTTTATTTTTCATTATCATTATTATTTCAAACTTAAAACATTAATTATTAGGTTGGTGCCAAAGTAATAGCAGCTTTTGTCATTACTTTTAAAAATGGCGAAAAAAAAAACCACAATTACTTTTACACCAACCTAATACTATAATGAATAGCACTTTTAAAAATAGTTCAATGTTTCCATATTTTTAATCGTTATTTCTGAGGTGAAAGAGTATTAACGTTGGAAACCACTTTTATACAAGCCTCATTCCTGCTTTTAGGAGTGAAGTCATATTCTACCAACATTTACATTTCCTTATACCTTTCCAACCCCATTTCCTTCTAAAAACATGAAGATTTCAGTATGTCAATCCTGTTTAAGTCTTGAGGTTAAGGTTGCCAAGCTCAGTTGGTTTCTTCTCTTTAATGTATCTTTCTTCATTAGACTGCAGTCACCAGCTCATTTAATTAACAGGCCTAAAAGAGAGACAAAATGCTAATAATTTTAGGCCTCTGTAGAAAGACAAAAAAACTCGACACCTTGTCAAATCAACCTTAGATTTTTATGTACAGGATCACCTATCTGTATTTTCTAATCTGTGCCATTACAATAATATCTTTTGAGCTATTGGAATTAGATTTCCCTTATGAAGAAAAGTTTGACGATTGAATTATGAAATGAACATTTCTCAGGGTTGAATATCATGAGGCCGAGTGAGTATTAAATAGTGTACAGAGGAAAATGTCTGGTGTTCACTCCATTAATTTGGATAAAAATGGAGGAAAATGTAGCATCTGATCAGTATGAACATCAGGTGCTGTATTTAATACGTCAGTTAGGTATTTATATGCCTACTTTTTCGTGTCACAAACAACTTGTGCCATTTAACAAGAGACCTTTTCATGGTTCTGTGTTTCGTCCTTGATGCCTACATGATTATTTGGTTCTGAATGCCTGGAATAGCTAACCAATCAAGGTTAATTGAGAAAAAAAGATATCTTTGGCTTTAAGTTTATCTTGATTTGATGCTTTAGTCACCTGTGGTTAAGTAACCTAGACACAACAGCTTGGTCATGATAGAGTGGGCATTACTGTTTTTGTAAATCACTTCTTAGGTAACTTAATAATGTTACAATAGATGTATGAAATATATTCCTGAAAAAAAGAGATGACTTTTCCATTACATGTGTTTGGCATTGAAATGTGCTTTGTAAAGGTCATTTAAGATTTGCCCGTCCTCTGACATCGCACAGTACCTTTCACAATTTTTAGTATGAGAGTAAAATGTTCATTCTTCTAAAAATCATTCTTAAATTGGACTGACTGGATAATTCTTTGTCATTTCTTAAATGTGCATGGTAATACTGAAGAGTTCTATTCTTCCTCTTAAAAATTTCAAAATTAATTTAATATGAGGAAATTATATTTCCTTCAGTCATTTTAAATTAAATTTCTGGCTTCTTGAAGATGGAGGTAGAATGGAATGGCAGTGTGGTGAGGGGGGAATTACATTTAATTTAACTACTAAAAAGTCATGTTTCATGGCAAACGGTTGCCTGCAGGTCTTTTATTAACATCATTTATTTAGTTCCTCATTCATCCGTCATACTATGCACCAGTCATATATTTTGACTGTCTATTGTCAGCACCTATTTGAGATTAAAATGGTAAATCAGACATGGTCCTTAAGCTAAAGGAATTAACAATCGAAAGGACTACCTTCTTACCTAGATTAAATGCATTATGCTTTTTAGCAAATTAATAAAAACTTTGTACTTCTTTCTACAGTTATTAGCAATCAAATTTTGAAAGCATGAAACTTATGCAGAGCAAGGAATCTTTCAAAATCAAAACTGAAAAGGGCAAATTATAGAATCTGAAATGAGGCTTTTAGAAAGACTGAGCTCATTTAGAAAACAGAGACATTTTGATTAGCTTTGTTAACCAATCTGCCCAAGAAATAGAATCAAATGAGAACCCTTAGATTTTTAATTTAGCCTTTGGTTCCAGAGAAATTTATGACTTACTTTATGTAAAAACATTTTAAACATAATCAGAAGACATTTATACTTAAAATATTACCAATGCCATATATAATCTATTATTTAATGTCTTTAATTTTTTTCAATTACTCTCATAATTTTATTTCTTATTTTCTGCAGTTTATTTTTTTCAGTCAAGTTCCAAAACATGGTCCATGCTTTCCATCTTGTGAATATGCTCTCAAATCTTTTTAATTTATAGGCTTCCTCTTCCATTTTTTTTTATCCTTGCAAATTATTCACCAAATAAATAGGCTCATTTGATCTGTAGAGTTTTCTTATATTCTGGACTTTGCTGACTACATCGTGTAAAGTCACTAATATGTGTTTTGTGTGTGTGCGTTTTCTGTAAGTTTCTAGCAATATATAGATGCTTAATCAGATTCAGCTCCCGATTTTGTGATAAGAATCCTCCATAGGTGGTCATCTGTCTTCTACCGGGAAGTTTATTGTGTTTGATTGTTTCTCTTTTTGTGACAGGAGCAATTAATAATCATTTCCTAGTCGCATTATTTTATTAGAGTTCAACAAAATGTGATATTTTAATTCAATTATCACTTTTGTTTTAATCAGCTGGACTTTTTTTATAAAGACAGTCTCCCAAAAGTATTAATTTACTCTAGGTATAACTCGTAAAAGAAAGTCAGTTAAATACTTATTTTTCCTTTATTAGTCAGTTTGCAGAGGAGAGAATTGGCTCTAAAGCATCTTCCAAATGTGATAAACAACGATTTTCCCCTAAATATTGGAAACTCACGGACTTTAACATACTTTATATATTTGAATTTATTGCAGTTTTTATTAAATTGATGCTAAATTTGGCAGTGGAACATCATTTGTTTCCCTTTACAAAATCCCAGTGGTCTCTGATAGTTTCTTTGCTTTCTGGTAAAGCAAGATCTTCTGGACATTTTTGTGCATTTGCTCTCTGAGACCTCAACCAGTTCTTTTCCTGAAAATCTCTGATTTCTTTTATAGTGAAAAATGCTTATTAATGACCAGGGTCTGAATAGTAGGACACTTTTAAAACTTAGGCCATTTACTGTGAGCATACTGGCAAACACTAATATTTCTGTTTCGTCTCCTACTGCTAGAATATGCTTCACAATGCACTTTACTATTGAATTGGGGACTTGGGAGTCAACAGATGTTGTAAAAGGGGTTTTACTGAAGATGACGCTTGGCACTTTCAAAACAGAACAATTAAGAAGCAGTGTAGAATTTTTCTTGGGCTATTCTAGTGCTGGGAACAGAAACTGTTCAAAATCATAGCAGGATGATGACTCTTTCATCAACCTGAGTGATTATAGAGCTCACAGCCACTCCCACTGATCCACATTCATTACTGCACACATGACACTTAACCTTTTGTTGTCGAAGCCTCTGAAAAATTTGCATAATGGGCTACCAAAATATAATTCTGACAGATGTAATACTTTGACTTTATACAAAAATGAATGCTATTTCAACTTTCTGTCTTACATTCAATCCACAGTCTAACACTGGCAAATACAGCTAAACTTCTGTACTTCACTAATGGCAATTCACTCTCTTTTACAACTTTCAGGTGATTTATGCTTCTTCTGATATATGGTTTTCTAAATTATAATACAATGACTCTATGTGCTGACTACCTGGTAAACATACCTCGGGATAGTTTCCAGTAAGTTCTGATTTGAATTGCTTTGTCCTGGTGCCAGTCTTTGAGACATATTAGATTCACTGATTTTATGTAAGTGCAGATGTGTGTATTCTGTCACGTGCATGTTCTGTAAAGTCTGTTGTGTTGATGATGTGACTGAATAATTCCATGTTTTGGACTATGGAGTCACAATAAATAAGACATCATAGAATATTTTTAATGTAGTTCACTGTACCAAAAAACTTACTTTGTTCTGGGAAATATTTTGGTGATGTGTAAGAATTTCAGGCCCAGGGATATCTACTACTCCTGCTATATGACTACATATAATAAAGCCCTCTGCTATGAACAGAATAGACATATAAGATAAGCTGACACGGGCCAGGTACTTAGTGGATATGTATTACATGAAAGAATAATTGTGGCTGATATAGCTGATCTGCAAATAAATGTACATTTATTTGAAAATTTCTATTAGAGTCAGAATAAGTGCAAAAAAATTGTACTCTATACTTATTTTTTGGGGGGAAAGTATAGTAGGGTGCTATTGGCATTCCACCTAGATCCCCTTCACAGGCTGGTATGCACATCCCCCTACTGCTACAAGTGTTGGCTGCATATCTGCCAAATTTATCCCTTTTCCCACATGGGAAATGCTTGGTAAATAAAGTTATACTCCAGTGCCACCACCCTGCAAATTACTGCCCATAGTAAATGACTTACTGACATGGAGTACAAAGACCAATCCCCTTGCCTCAAAGTGGGTCAACTCTGTGGTGTGATTTTTCTCCAGAGCACCCTGTGAATCAGGTCAAGGTTAAATTTCACCTGAGACCTCATCCATGCTCAGCTCTTTCTCTTTCTTATGCTGTTTCTGTCACTCTCTGATGCTTTATCTTTTTTCCTTTTCATGAAGAACAATACAACATATGTATCCAAAATTTTCTGTTTTAGTCTCTGTTTCTAGAACATCTGATCTAAAACAGCTGGTTCAAGGAGTGGCCTTAGCAAGCAGTCTCTAAGGATAAGATCTTGGAGATGAATTTCTCACTGGCTACATGACAGTGAGAACCACATAACTGAAGGTAGGTGGAGAATCTGTGAATCACCATTCCCTGGAATCCTGCAGCAATTAAATTGTTAAGATTTTTCATTCATAGTGAACTGAGTTTATAAGTGTGTTCTCACGCTGCTAATAAAGACATATCCAAGACTGAGTAATTTACAAAGGAAAGAGGATTAATTGACTCACAGTTCCATGTGGCTGGGGAGGCCTTACAATCATGATGAAAGGTGAATGAAGAGCAAAGTCATGTTTTACATGGTGGCAGGCAAGAGAGCTTATGCAGGGGAACTCTCATTTATGAAACCATCAGATCTTGTGAGACTTATTCACTAACACAATACAAGTATGGGAGAAGCACCCCCATGATTCAATCAGCTCCACATGGCTCTGCTCCTGACAAGTGGGTATTACCACAGTTCAAGGTGAGGTTTCAGTGGGGACACAGCCAAATTATATCATTCCACCCCTGGCTCCGTTCAAATTTCATATCCTCACATTTCAAAACCAATTATACTTTTCCAGCAGTCTTCCAAACTCTTAACTTCTTTCAATATTATCTCAAAAGTCCACATTCAAATTCTCATCTGAGACAAGTCAAGTCCCTTCCTCCTATGAGCCTGTAAAATCAAAAGTTAGTTAGTTACTTTCTAGATACAGTGGGAGTACAAGCATTGGGTAAATACACCTGTTCCAAATGGGAGAAATTGGCCCAAACAAAGGGGCTATAGGCCCCATGCAAGTCCAAAATCCAACAGGGCAGTCAAATCTTAAAGCTCCAAAATGATCTCCTTTGACTCCATGCCTCACATCCAGGTCATGTTGATGCAAGAGGTGGGCTTCCAAGGTCTTGGGCAGCTCTGCCTCTGTGGCTTTGCAGGGTATAGCCCTTTTCCTGGCTACTTTCATGGGCTGGCATCAAGTGTCTGCCATTTTTCCAGGTGTATGGTACAAGCTGTCAGTGGATCTACCATTCTGGGATCTGGAGGATGGTGACCTTCCTGTGACAATTCCACTAGGCAATACCCCAGTAGGGATTCTGTATTGTGGCTCCAACCACATGTTTCCCTTCCACATTGCTTTAGCAGAGGTTCTCCAAGAGGGCTCTGCCCCTGCAGCAAACTTCTGTCTGGACATCCAGGAGTTTCCATATGTCTTCTGAAATCTAGGCAGAAGTTTCCAAATCTCGATTCTTGACTTTTGTGCACCCACATGTTCTTCCATCTTCTAAAGCTAGGCCCTGAACCTTATGTTTGCCCATTTTATCCACGGCTGGAGCTGAAGCAGCTAGAATGCAGGGCACTGTGTCCCTAGGCTGCGTAGAGCAGGAGGGCCTCGATCCTGGCCCAGGAAATCATTTTTCACTCCAGAGCCTCCAGGCATTTGATGGGAGAGGCTGCTGCAAAGGTCTCTGATGTGGCCTGGAGACATTTTCCCCATTGTCTTGGCAATTAACATTTGGCTCATTATTTATGCAAATCTCTGCAGCAAGTTTGAATTTTTCTCCAGAAAATAGGGGTTTTTTTCTACCTCTTGGTCAGGCTGAAAATTTTCCAAACTTTTATACTCTGCTTTCTCTTGAATGCTTCACTGCTTGGAAATTTCTTCCCTCAATACCCCAAATCATCTCTCTCAAGTTCAACATTCCACAGTTCTCTAGGGCAGGGGCAAAGTGCTGACAGTCCCTTTTTGTAGCAAGAGTGCCCTTTACTCCAGTTCCTAACAAGTTTCTCATCTCCATCTGAGACCACTTAAGCCTGGATTTCATTGTCCATGTCATTGTCAGCATTTTGGTTAAAGCCATTCAACAAGTCTCTAGGAAGTTCCAAACTTTCTCACATTTTCATGTCTTCTGAGCACTCCAAGTATCTGGAAAGTTCCAAACTTTCCTACATTTTTCTATCTTTTTCTGAGCCCTCCAAACTGTTCCAATCTCTGTTTGTTACCCATTTCCAGTCACTTTTACATCTTTGGGTATCTTTATAGCTGTATCCCACCATGCTGGTACCAATTTACTGTATTAGTATGTTCTCATGCTACTAATAAGGACATACCCAAGACTTGGTAATGTATACAGGAAAGAGGTTTAATTGACTCACAGTTCCACATGGTTGGGGAGACCTCACAATCATGGCAGAAGGTGAATGAGGAAGAAAGTCACATCTTATGTGGAGGCAGGGAAGAGAGCTTGTGCAGGGGAACTCCTATTTATAAAACCATCAGATTTTGTGAGACTTCTTCACTACCACAAGAATACTATGAGGGAAACTTCCCCCATGGTTCAATTATCTCCACCTGGCCCTGCCCTTGACATGTGGAGATTATTACAATTCAAGGTAAAATTTGGGTGAGGACACAGCCAAACCATATCACTGAGATAAAATGCAGGTGGAAAAGAGCCACGGACTTGGGCAATATGTGGTGTTTGAGAGGTAGAGGGAAGTGGTAATTAGAGGACTGTGATGTTGGGTGATTGTTTTTCATGATTTGAAAAGTGAAAATAACTGGCCCTAAGGAGATTAAACACAAATTCAGAAAAACATGTGAATGTCAGAGTGTCTCACTGGCAATATTTTAAAAGCCCTCATCGCCTATTACCCAAGAAATGACTAATTTAAAAACTAGGTTTATTGTCTAATGATAAGAGTAGTAGAACTTCAGAAATGACTGAATAAAAGTAAAGACTCTCATAAGGAATAAGTAGGGAATTGAAACTTGGATTGCAAATGCTGTTAAAACTTTTGAACTCCTGGATTCTTTTAAACCCCTGAGTCTGAACAAGTGTCCCCCTCCTCTCTGTTGAATGACATAACCCCTCCCAGTCCCCCTTGTTTGAAGATCATCTAGAGCTCTTAAATGTGTTAGTTGCCTTACAAGACAATCCTTGCTATCTTAGTCCATTTGGGCTGTTGTAACAAGATACTATAGACTGGGTGATTTATAAATAGCCCACATTATTTCTTACAGGTCTGGAGGCTGGGAAGTCCAAGATCAAGGTGCCTATAGATTCAGTGTCTTGTAAGGGTCTTCTTCTCCATAAACAACCAACTTCTCGCTCTGCACTCACATGCAGAAGGGCTGAGGGGTCTCTTGTGGTCCTTAGGAAAACTATTCCAACCCATTTATTTAAAGTGACATGATAGGTTGTTTGCTGTAAGTGGGATCTAGAGAATGATATTTCTTGGCAGCTATTATAAGCAGTTTTGCCCATAGAGCCTTATCATTCTATAGACCTCACAGCACTAGAAGTATCTGTGGTTTAAAACAAAATAAAAAATATCAAGTGCAATCTGAAAAATTTCCAAAGGAGCCATGCAATAAAAATTCCTAACGTCCTGCAACAAGATCATACCATCTGTAGCAGGGAAGTATGTACACTAAAAAAGCAGCTTCTGGTATGCACTGAGCTCCACTCCAGACAGAACATATAACTGTGGAACAACAAGTGACCCTATCACTGAAACTGGCCAATATGAGCTGGATATGCTCAGAGTCCTCAAGTTATGAGTTTGGATGTAGAGAGGGAGGAAAGATGATTTTCAATGATTAAGAGTTGGTGATTTCCAAAGTTAAAATAACATAGAAATCTCTCTGTCTCTCATTCTCTCTACTCTGTAGAAGCATGCTATGTTTTCCCTTAAAGCATCAGCAGAAGGCAAGAAAGAAAGAATATTTTGTATTGATTGATTGATCGATTATTTGGGTCAATGCCTCTTGACAGATTCTGAAGAACATGAGGTGAGAATGTTTTCAACTGCCCTGCTCTGTAAGTCAGGGAGAACAAAAAGGAATTCTTATATGTATAGGATATTTGAAGTTCTAGTGAGAGAAGTAGACTTTTTTGAAAGTGTGATGTTATAGAATGAATGGAGGACATTGTTGGAAATAATTTATGGAAAGAAAAAGTAGCTAGTTCTTTTTTTTTTCCCATTTATTTATTTTATTGCATTTTAGGTTTTGGGGTACATGTGAAGAACATGCAAAATTGTTGCATAGGAACACACATGGCAGTGTGATTTGCTGCCTTCCTCCCCATCACCTACATCTGACATTTCTCCCCTTGCTATCTCTCCCCAGCTTCCCACCCCCCACCCTCCCTCCCCTATTTCCCCACAACTGACCCCAGTGTGTAGTGCTCCCCTCCCTGTGTCCATGTGTTCTCATTATTCAACACCCGCCTATGAGTGAGAACATGCGGTGTTTGATCTTCTGCTCTTCTGTCAGTTTGCTGAGAATGATGGTTTCCAGGTTCATCCATGTCCCTACAAAGGACCCAAAGTCATCGTTTTTTATGGCTGCATAATATTCCATGGTGTATATGTGCCACATTTTCCCAATCCAGTCTATCGTCGATGGGTATTTGGGTTGGTTCCAGGTCTTTGCTATTGTAAACAGTGCTGCAATTCTAAACTCAATATGATATTAAACTCCATTCTAATTCTGTAACATTTCCAAAACAGGATAATTTTGCAATGGTCTTTAACTGATTTTCAATTTTTTTTAATCCAAAGAAATCTAGACTAGGTGATAAGCATCTCTCAACCTAAGGAAGATAACAGTGACATGAACTCCTCTGAGAAATTTTTGGCACCCAAAAGAATATTCAAGATTAATTTGCTTCCTTTTCCTACTGGGGAGGACCCAGTAAGTAAGAATAGCAGCGTATATTACAAAATAAAAAGAGTGACTCATTATCATAGTTTTCCCAAGCCACAACATCAATAACTATCTTTGCCCTCAGCATGGGTTTTGAAGGTAGAGGGATTACAGTACTCTAGGTGGGCTCCAGACTTAAAATGAATAAATGATATGCATGTCATCTCTATCTGATATTCTGGAAAACATGATTCCTTGATCCTATGCCTGTATACCATGCCTGTACAGTCTCATGGTGGACATAAAAAGGGACCAACTCTTTATTTAACACTTTGAGAGTGAATATGTGAAGCTTTTGTATATATACAATTTTATTTTGGGTTGCCTGAGACACATCTCAGTTCTTCTAATGAAGACAAGAACTTGAATGAATGTACCATGAAAACTGAGGACTATTGAGCAACAGATGATAAATTGCAAGTTGTGTTAATTTGCATTGTGTGATGATCACAGATGTGTTTCTTGTTAATATGCAGTCCACTGAGAACTGTTTAGTTAATTTATTTTCTTTGTTTACAAGGGAAAAAAGCAATTGTAAGTGATAAATAGATCATTAAAGCCAAAAATGGAAAAATGCCTTCAATTGTTATCTATTTAATTTGGTAATTAGATCACATAGTTAATTTAAATGTTTAAAAAGAAACAATGGCTAAAATTATGCACTGATCTTCAATAAAGTAGCCCCTCTATTGTCTTTTTTTTTTTTCAAAAAAAACAAACAGATTTGAATTTAATTCACTCTATTACTGAGATAAAAAACAAGAGAAACATAGAAAAGCACATAACACTGTAAGTAATCACAATACTTTCTAGAACATAGAATTCATATTCCTTTATAGCTAGTTATACATCATTCAATGAATCTATTTTAAATTATGTTTTCAGGTAAAAATATATATTGCATCATATGTTAAAATTATATATTTCCCAATATAATAGAATGCTTTGTAAGTTTATATTAGAAGTCATCATACTACCCTTCTGAGGGCTGGACACAGCTCTTTTGGTAAATACGGTTTTATTGAAACATTGCCATGCCCATTTGCATATGAACTGTCTATTGCTGCTTTCATGCTACAGCAGTAGAGTTGATTAGTTGCAACCAAGAACTTATGGCCCATAAAGCCTAAAGTATTTACCTTATTTCTCTTGACAGGAAGTTTGTCAACCCCTAATCTAATACATAAAAGAAAGTAACATAGAATATATTTTATTATCTACGTTATATATTACTGCTTTTTAACTTAAATTAGCAAAGCAGTAGCTGTTTCAGAAATCTCTCTCTCTCTCTCTCCCCCACCCCCACTAAAAGGTATAGAAACATGCCATATTTCACTCAAAACTTCAACAGAAGGCAAGAAAGCAGAAATACTTTGTACTGATTGATTTGTTATTTGGGTCAATGCCTCTTGACAGATTCTGGGGAAGAGGATTCTAATAATAGCCAAGATTACCTTGTTTCTGGTGCTGAGAACTGTTTGCCAGTCCAATAAATGTATCCAGAAAAATTTAGAAAGAGTCTCTCTGTGGCGATGAACAGTCTCAAGCTGCATGTCATCTTGAAACTACTCTTGGGGTAGCTTTCAAGTGACAATAACACAATTTGTTTCCATTCTTTAAAATAAAGTAAAAACTTGACCCATTAAAATGATTTATTTGCAGAACTTAGAATAATTGTTTATATATTAATTATATAATTATAGATATATAAGATCAATTTTGTAATATATAAATATAAATTATATAAGTACTGTTTATACCTATAACTATTTTTATTTATAAAAAGATGAACAAATAAGGTGTTTCTTGTAGGACTTTTAGACTATGGCAACATGTTAAAAATACAACCTGCAGAAACTTTGAGCAGGTTGTGTGTATGGTTAGTTGGCACCAACCAGAACCTGGATCCTTTTCATGGGGATACAACAAAGAAATGTTTAATTGGATGGTGTGAGCTGTGGGGGTTAAAGAAAATTATCTGACCAGAAGGATTGTTTAGGAGGGAATTCCGGGAAAATCACAAATGGGAAGGTCAACCAGTTCTGTAGGTGTGTCATTACATCCAGGAATTCAGTCAGTATGTGTGAGGTCAGAATCCTGGGAGGTCTCTCCATGCAGGAAATGGAAGCCAACATGTAGGTTTGAACAGGCAGGATGTATGCCCTGGGTGGCACATGGGAAGGAAGAGTAAAATTATATATTCAGTCATTGGTTTCTCGTCACATGATTCGAGCCTCAGGGCAGGAATCCAGCCTACAGAGGGAAGAGGATACTGGTCAGTGACAAGCTTTTGGTGTAAAGGGAATATAAGGACATCTGACCTGAACCCTCAGGAACTTAAAAGAATTATGGAAAATTGAGGAATGACCAAAGACAAAGATATCTCAAGCCTGAAGGAAAGAGATATTCGAGGGACATTGTTTCTGGTTTCCAGTCCTAGAAGAATCACTTGCAATGTCCCTCCTTTCTCGAGGGGGAGAAGAAATTCTTCTCCCAGAATAGGTGTTGGAGTTGTGGCTGGTCTAAGCTTACAAGTTTACCACAAGACACAAAACAAGACAGGGTCTGATATTCAATAGGGTTTCCCTTGGAGAGATCAAACTCCTGTGAGTTACACAACCTAACCCACTCAGTTTGGGAAAGAGAGAGAGTAATGGGAATTGTTCTTTAACAAATTTCAAAATATACTTATTAAATTAAAAAGTAGTAGCCAAAATGTTCTATTATGAAATATTTTGTCTTCTCAGGTTAGAGATCATGAAACTCCCATTATAAGTTTAACTTGTCAGTCTGATTCATATCTCCTGTGTTCAAGCTTTTAATTCCTCCTTCTTGTCTCTATTTCACACCATATTCTGATTTCAGCATTTCTGACATTAGTATGGTACCTCTCAGTTTTTTCTAGGAATTCAGTTTGTCATGTCTTCTCAATCTATGGCGTATTCTGGCTCCAATTAACCTGCTTTAGTGCTTCAGCAAGAAAGGCTTAAGTCTTTTCCATGTGAAAAATGATGGCTACGCTATTTTTAAAGTTACTTTATTCTGCTTTTCCAAAATCCAGCCAACCAGATTATGTCCTGATAACATGTTAGCACTGGCTTGGATAGGGAACTCCTTCAGATTAAGTGTGCCAATAATTTTTTTATTGAATTATGATTATAATCAAAGGCTTTTAATAATTATTAGATTAACTTATATAATAATAGCAAGTCATAACAAGAGAGTGTCATGAACTCTAACTTTCAATCATGAAGTTTGGACAAGTGTATATGTGTATATATGTGTATATCTTTATTTGTGCTTCTGAGAATTTACATAATTTATTTACTGCTCATTCTCTAAGTAATTTTTTAAAAATAAATTACCATCTAGAGAATGGAAATTTAAAGACAAAGATCCTAAAATCAGAAATTAAAAGGGTGATGCTGATATTGACTTACATCAAATTGAAATGAAAACCACTGAACTTCATAGATTTATATGAGTTCTCAGAGTCTTCATCTGTTCTCACAGCCTTTTGAAATGGTAGGTAAATATAAAAGCTTGCTGTCTTTCAGGTTTATGTTTGGTTTGTCAAAGCATAAGCTAAATAATTTTATTTAATTCTGTATAAAAGCAGAAAGATATATTTTTTAAATGAAGGTTTATACATACAGAGATTTGCACAGAAATTAGAGGTAATATGAAATGTAATTGAATAGCAGATTAGCTGGAATAGTTATAAGAGGAAATATAAATGGTGATAGTTTGGGAAGAGACATAGGAAGTAAAGTCGGCTTGGATGGTTCTTCCTTACAGTATAGACAATGAAAAACATTTTTCAAAGCTTAAGGAAGAAAACAAATCAATAAAATTAAGAAAAGAGAGATGAAAACATTGATAACTGTTCACTTTTAGCTTGACTATAGTAAGACTCTATATCTAAACTCTTCATAAACATAAACAAAATTTGGCCAAATATTCTAGAATTTGTTGTTATTGATAGCTACCTGACACTAGTTCATTAAGTAAGGGATTTCTAATTTATAGGCTTTAACTGTGTTTTCAATATGTTCTTACAGCCAACTGGTAGTTCCTAGGATGATTTTAGATGGTAGGTTAATAAATATTTGAAAAAATGTATTTAAGTATTAAATATGTATTTTAAAAATATAACCAGCACAAAAATTGATGATTTAGGTAGTTGCCCAAAGGTTGTTTTTCTCTTGCCCATATGCATATAAGTTAAAAAATATGAGATAAATTTAAAGTGAATTATTAAATATATAAAATATTGTGATATAAAGATTTGGCGAAATATATGAAAGTGTTGTAAAATTAACTAATGTTTTACAAACCCAAAAATAGAAAGCCAATGAGACTAGACCTTTTCAGAGATTGAAGTGTTCTCACTCACCTTTAGGGTACTTCCCTCATGGTTAAAGTATTTGAGAAATCAAACTGAACATTAGAAAGTTGATTAGTGAGCGTGAACTCAACAGAAAGGCATCGGGCTAGTTTCGATAACTGTATCAGCAAGGTCATATAAAAATCTGGAATCTACTTGAAAACAAGGTAGTCAAGTTCTATGATGTTGGAGATACTATATAAATACATTTTAAAATATTCAAAATATTCAGTGTCTTTCTGTATTACTAGGAGATGGTCTTTATAGACTCAATTTTTAGGAAAGTCCAGAAAGCCGGCTCCTAAAAAATTAAGATGACACCCTTGAAGAAAACAATGTTTATGTCGACTTCTGAGGAAGACAAGAGGCCTAGGAAAGCAGGCACTCCGCCTGTGGGAGGTGGCAGGGAAAAATGTATCCCCAACAGGAAATACCAGACTTTAATCAATGGAAAGATGCTTTTGTTGAGTATAAAATAAGGTCATATCCCATTTCTGCTTTCTTTTTCAACCCGCTGTTTCCTAGTACCTAAAATAACCTGCAGAGTTGCTGAGAAGATTAAACAAAATAATGTTGTATGGCAAGTACTCAATAATAATATTATGATTATTTTCCCTGAGAAGCTGGTCTTACTTCGTGTGTATGTTTGAGAATGGTGATTGCAAAATTGAAGAAATCATTTTACTTGGAGGGACATGTGGGGAATGTGGGCAGCCTTAAGTATAGATATGAAATCACTCAAGGGAAAACGTTCCTTCTACTTTGGCATTCTGGCAGCAATGGCAGCAGTTGTGGTAAGCACAGAGGTCTGGGAAGCAACAAGGGGTGTGGCCCTGAGGAATAGACAGGAGTGGGATGAAGAAGGGAGAGATTAACAACTAGGAAGGAGTGAATGACTTCCTGGAGGTCTTGGAAGGCAGTTTGGTGGCCATGGCTGAGAGCAGAATCTAGCTACAGATGGTCGTTGTTCAAATCAGACTCTACTATTTCCTGATTGAGCAATGTCAGTCAAGTTCCTTATTATTCTGTGTCCTACTATCCTCACCTGTCAAAAGTGGTAATAATAGAACCTACTTCAATGCCTGGATATATTAATAAATTACAAAGTGGAGAAAGCACTTAAAACACTACATAGCAGTTAGTCAACTCTACATAAGTAGAGTTTCACAGTAAGTGCCAAAATCTAAAGGGACCTAAGGCAATAGGTGTGTCCTGAACTTAGGCAGCTTCCAATAATTTACATGGAAAAGCATGCATATAAATTAGGTTTTGTGCTCCTGTTGTCCTTGTGTGTTCCCTCTTGAATTTGTTTTCTGACACTACAATTCTAAGATTACAGTATTGATTATCATCTCCTTCCCATCTTCTGTGCATTTGTAAAGATGCATGTTAGTCTTGGCTGCCAGCCATACCATCTGGTCCTAATGGTTAAGGGAACAGAGAGGTAAATTTGAGGAGATACTTTTTTTAAAGTCTTCATGAATTAGATGTATAAGAACTAGTGACTTATGAATCAAATTATGAAAGTTAATATGTTTGGGATAAAAATAGCTAAGGATGTTTAAATATGGACATATCTGAAGTAATCCTTTTAACTCTGTCCTTTACCTAAAGTAACAAAATGGAATGCTGGGACTAATTTAATTTTCATGGCCTGAATTTCTGTGCTGTTTTAAATATAGTTTAATCATAGCTTGTTTAGGACATCTGTGGTATAATGGGAAGTTGATTGAAATTGGAATTAGAATAATGCTTTCCAAACTGTTGTCTGTAGGAAACAGGTCCTGCAAGATGTTTGCAAGTGTTCTATGAAAAGAGATTTCTTCAGCAAAATAAGTAGGAAAATGTTGAATTAGCAGATCTCAGTTCAGAACCCAACATTGCCATTTATAGGTTATGTAACTTTGAGTAAGTCACAAGTTTTCTGAACTCCATTTGTAATTCCTCACAAGTTTGTTTGGCTTTTTTTTTTTTTTTGTGGTGGAATAAATGAGATAATATAAATGAGAGACCTGAGAAATGTGTCCTTGATATATATCAATGGACTTAGCTTTAGAATTCCAATAAAATGGACCTGAAATTGGGCACTGTTTTTCATGTGATTAACATTCAAGTTTAGAGAGAAAGTACTGCCTGTATGATATGGAAAAATTATCAGGTTATTAGAAAGAGTTGCATCTGCTATTTCTGACTTGGATATAAATTGAAAAACTGGTAATCCTAATAAAGCTTTTTTTTTTTTAAGTTGTTTGTTTTAAGGGCATATTTTCACTTTAATGCTTTTTTCTATTAAAAAACATTTATCAACTATATTTTACCAATGGGTACAGCAAACCAAAAAATACAGAAAAACCAAACATCAGAAGAAAAAGAAATCTCACTCTTTATGATGTTAAACCATCAGTCAAGAATACATGCAATTTTAAAAGCAATTAATGTACTTAAGCTATGAAAAGTTATGAAAAATAGTGACTGAAATATTACCATGCACTTAGAAAAAACTATGAAAAATAGTGGTTGAAAAACTACTATTATTAAAAAAGCAAAACAGCTAAATACCATGTTGGAAAGTGTGAAACAAGCAGAAGTTTCACACACTACTGGTGATAATACAAAGTGGTGCAACCATTTTGGAAAGCTATTTGGTAATATACACTAAAGCTGGACATAGGCATACCCCATGACCCACAATTCAAGAAACACATGAATTTTCCAAAAGACAAGCACTAGACTCTTAATGGCAGTGCTATTTGTAATAGCCACAAAGTGAGAAACTATTTAAATGACCATGAACTGTAGAATGGCCAAATAAATGGTTGTCTGTTCAAGCAATGTACTATTATGGAGAGAGAGAATGAACAATCTACAACTTTAAGCAGTAATGCAAATGCATCTCATAGACATACTTTGAATAAAAACTCCAGACATAAAAGAGCATGTAGTGTTAAATTTTATGTATGTAAAACAGTAAAACCTAGCTGTGTTAGAAGTTTGGATAGTGATTACCGGAGAAAGGCAGTAACTAGAATAAAAGGCAATAGGCCTGCCCTGAATGCAGGCAGGTTCTGTTTCTTGATCTAGTTTAGTACTGGTTACACGGATGTTTGTAAAAATGTATTGAGCTATAAACATAAGTTATGTGTGCTTTTCTGTAGCATATTTCACTTTAGTAAAGATAAACAAGAAAACAAACAAAATGTCTAGCCCCAAAACAGACTGTTCCCAGCTTCAAAACTGAAAATTATCTCTAGGTGTTTCCTGAGACAGTCAGAGACTGACTTCTGTTTTGTATTAGTTGCTTATTTTTTTTTTTTTTTTTTACACGTCAGCCTTGTCCTGCTCTGGTATAATGTTCTATATTTTTTGTTGGCTAATGAACTTTTTCTATCTTTAAGTTATTTTAGGTACTCATCAAGAATCAACTACTAAAAGCCTGAAGACCAGGCTGTGTAACAGACCATTTTTAAGTAGTGCTATAGCTGTCCCTGCTCTGTAACTTAGCCATAGCCCTTCTATCTCCAGTCACTATATAAAGACAAAGATATGACAATACAGCAATTATCGCTGTATCAAATGCAGCTAAGTCAAATCCAGGGAGTTTAAATACACAAACAAAAAACTGTGTAATTGGTGCTGATGAGACTTCAGCAAGTAGAAGAAGAATTCTAAAAGTTTATATTGTATCTCAAGACAAATTTAACAGTTAACAAATTGCTCTGCAAAATGGAAATGATCTGCAAATGGGCATCAACTGTGTATTTCAGTAAAACTGTGAAGTTTATAAACACATTTTAAAATATATATATATGCTTCTGGGGTTTTTCTCCTCTTCTTCCTCATGTTTCAAAACTTTAGGGCTTTTCCACTATCTTTTTTTTTTGTTGTTGTTGTTGCCTATTTTTATATCTCACAACTCACTTACATGATGTAGACCTGCAACATAAAATCAGCACAGAGATTCATTAAAATGTTTTTGCCATGAAAATTACAGGTTAGACATTAGAGAAACAGAGAGGATTTTAATTTTGAAGATTTTTTTTCTAGCTTCACAGTCTTTTAGGAAAATGAGAATGATTGCTTTTTCTTCAGTAGTGGTATGTGCTAAATTAAATTTAAATAAAATTAAATATTGCTGACACTGAAAATGTCTAAATAAAACTTTAAAATATTAAGTTAAAATGAATAGAGCACATTACTACATGAATAATAACACATTTATAGCCACATCCTTCTAATATGCAAGATTAAACTGTTTGGTAGGTTAGACTATCCAATAATTTAACAACTGTGTTTTTAGGTTTCAGATTATGAAAAGATAAATGGGTTAACCCCTTTATTCCTAGTGTTCCATTTTTGGAACACTAAGCATATGGAATTATTTATATCCTACTGCTCAAGGTCATCATCAAAGTCTGATTGCAAAAATAAAAAAAAAAAATTGCAACCTCAGGCATAAATCGGGTAGCCAAGTACCTTAAATTTGCCTTCCGTTAATGATGGGTTCATGGCAAAACCTTAAACTTGGGATGTTACTTCTGAAATAAAAAAATGTGTGATCAATGAAAAAATATAAAAAGAAGACAAGAAAAACTTCTTTAAAAACATGATAATAAATAATTTGGATCATAGTATGATTTAGATGAGAGTTTTTGTCTCCTAAACCATCAGTGAATAAATATTCCATATTCAACTATACTTTTAATAGTATGGTGTTACTATTATTATTAGACTCTGAGTAGTGAGTTATGCTCATTAATTTGAATAGTTATGTCCAAAATATAATTACCAAAGTATGTGCAAGAACTTATGTACAATTATATTCCTTACGATATCATTTTAATGAAACAGAAAAGGTTTAAAGATTGCTTTCTAAAACTATTTGTATAAGAACTAGGTTAACAGTGTTGAAATTGAGTATTATCCCAATTCTCTAAATAACCTAAATAATATTCTCTCTGTCTCTATCTCAAACACACACACACACACACACACACACACACACACACTCTAAAACTACCTATTGCAAAAGACTGAGATGAATCTAAATCAAGTTTTTAATAAGAATTAACTATGAGTGATAAAATTACAAACAGTTGTTTCAATATTCTCTGTGATATTCTAAAATGCTTTTTTCCCCTTTGTGAATATGTATTCTTTTTATAATCAGGAAAATATTTTTTAAATATTTATTCTTTTAAACCTTTGTTTTAATGGTGCCTTATAGCTTTTCCCCAGTATAATACCTGAAATTGTGAATCCTCTTCCCAACCTACAGACTTTAATTTTCCCTTCTCTATTTTATTTTTTTTGTAGTAAATACTATTGAGCTTTATTCCAGTATTTAATACTATCAAACATATTATACGTTATATGTATTTATTGAATTTAATGTTTGTTATCCCTAATATGTATATATGAAATACATACAAATATGTTAGATAGTATTAATTACTGAAAACACACACACACACACACATATGCACACACGCACACATATGTGTGTTTTGAAGGCCAGAATTATTTCCTGTTTTGTTCAGTGGATACCCCCAACACCTAAAATGATCCCTGGTAAATAGCATGAACTCAATAAGTATTAGTTGAATAAGGAATTACTTTTCTAAAGATCTCTCTCTGGCATATGTATAATAATAGTAAGGCTACTTCTTATGCTAAGCAATGGACATAGTAAAGGAATTAAGGTCTCATCCTTATGAAGAAGAGAGTAAATCAAATATAATACTGGATCTTTTCCTTGTGAACTTAATACCATCTAGAAATGTCAATTCCTCTGATAATGACTTTCATATTATAGCTTTTGCTAATGTTGGGAAGCTAACATGTTCTGGTATGATGGTTGGAGGGTAGTTAACCTTTAGAGATAGACAAAACAGAGTAGAGAGAGCTGAGTGGTCTTTACGGATAATACAAATATATTTTTGACGCTGTGGAAACTAAAGTTTAAGAAAATTTGGCTTTCCAATGTTTAGACAATTCTTCAATTCCCAGTTATAACTGTATGGAGACTAAGAGGGAAGTAGCCTTGTAGCGGCTTCTACAAAACCTGGCTGGTACCCCAGCTGCTGTTGAGATCCATTTGAAAACTGGCAGGAAAATTAAACTCCAGTTCTTTCATCCCTTTCTTCTGCTGCTTGTTTGCTTTGGAGCTTTGAACCACACTCCTTACTAAGTGTTACAAGAACTTTTAAAAGGAACAAGTAGTAAGGAGAAAAATAACAAGAGTAAAGAAAAAAAGTAAAACAAAAAGGAGAAACATAATGGAAAGCAAAACAGGAAGGGGCAATTCCAAAATCTTGGAAGTGATTATACTTATATGGTTGTATGTGACAATCTGGTTGATTACCAAAACATAGAAATTGGATCTTCCAAAATTTTATCACTTCCTTTAAACTAAATTTTCCCAATGCGCAAGTTACTGAAAGTGAAATCACATCATAATAAAATTGTAATAAATCAAATTTTTTACTTAATAGTAGATTCATCTCAGTTATTAATATCATTGAAATGACTGGACTGCCAACATCATCATCTTTATTTTCTTAAAAACTAGACTTGATGTTTGAAGAACCTGATGTCAGTGACTAAATAATTAAAAACTGCAAAAAACTCAGTTTGTTTTTTGTGGATATCATTTGAATGAACAGTTATTAGAAAACACATGTCCTTGGTTTATTAAAATGCTACTTAGTATTCTAAATAATGATTTAATAAAAAGTTGTTATATGACCTTAAAGAGGCTAAACAATTATATAAGGATCTAAATTTATCCTATAGTATAGCATAATGTGTGCACCAGACACTAGCAGTTAAAACAGGTCTATAAGGTTGATTTAAAAGTCATTTATTTCTAAGTTTTTATTTATTTTTAATTGACATATAACTACATATTTATGAAGCACATAGTGAGGTCTTGATACATTTAATGAATAGTGATCAGATCATGGTAATTATTATATCCATCATCTCAAACATTTATCATTCCTTTGAGTTGGGAAAATTCAATATCCTCCTAGTAGCTATCTAAAACTATGTATTATTATTGTTAACCATCGCCATCTTACAGTGGTACAGCTCATTAGAACATATTCCTCCTATCTAGCTGTAATTTTATATCCTTTGACACATATCTAATTCGTAAATCAGTTAAAATAATATTGATCATCTCCAAACACAATTCTAGAGCCTAGGATGTACATCAATCAACCGCTTACTGGGAGAGTTTTACATAATACACAGCCCTGAATCCAAATGAGTTAGAACATTTGTGTCTTTCTCCTGGATCTGTGAGCCATCTCAGTTAGAGATGGCTGGATTAGGCTGGGTTTGGATTTAGCCATGGGTATAATTCACATCTGCTATACCTGTTTATTACCCTAATAACATACCCCAAGAAACAGAAACTGCCATGGACATGATCTTTTCATGGAGGGAAAGCCTGTGTTAAAAGTGGCACAGTGTCGTTTCTTCACACATTCCACTAACCAGAGCAAATGTCAGAGCAACATATGTGGAGCAGAAAAATGTACACTTCCCGGGGGGAGGATCAGGACATAGCTGCTGAACAATAATTTTTTAAAAATAATCTATCAAAAGTATAGTAATGAACAAAACAAAAATATACTTGTACTTGGGAGAAAAAAATAATAGTAAAATAATAAAATAAAAATGCGTAGATGTATATTATAACAAAATTTTAAATAAAGAGGTAAGTCTAGCACTCACTGAAAACGTGAGCTCTGAGTAAAGACTTAAATGTAATGATGGATTTAGCTGTGAGAGTATTAATAAGAAAATTATTTCCGGGTAAAGGACTAATCTTTGCTAAAGACCTCAACTGAGGATGTGCCTAGTATGTCAGAGAAAGAACAAGGAGCAACAGTGGCTGGAATGACTTGAATGAGAAGTGCTGGATGAAGTCAGAGCAGTAATGGAGATAGGAGTCTGAGGCACCTATTATCAGGACACCTATCAAGGACATAGTAAGGGCTTTGACTTCTACTCTGAGTGAATTAGGGAGCCACCGATGTAGGAAACTTAGGCTTAAAGATATATAATTTAGAATTATCATTGCCTAAAAGGCATTTAAACACATAGGACAAGACAAAATCACCAAGGAGCTAGTGTACATCATGAAAACTGAAAAAGACTAAAGACACAGTAGTAGTGTCCCCAAAATTCATAAAGGGTGATTGTCTTGTATAATGTTCCTTTAACTCATGCCTACTCAACAAGAATTAAAACATTGCAAATTATAAGTATTTTTCCTGTCGATTCACTCTTCTAATTCAGGAAACATCTGCCCAGCTGCACAATATATCTGTTATGGTGAATGAACTTGTCCCTTCTGATTAGTAGGACTGTTCTTATCAGCTGCTAAGCAACTTCAACCTCAGCCTGACCTGGGCATTCCTATCGATGTTTATAGGAGCTCTCTTTTTATGGTACCAGAGATGGAATGAGGTCACCTCTATATCAAGCAGCACATGACTTTGTTGACTACCGCTAAGAAAGTTCTTTCTTTTATTAGCAGTTATCTGATCTTGGTTTCCCTGTAATCTCCAGCCTTTTGTTCTAGCCCTGGCCTTAGGAAAGTCACAGGGTGTATTAGTCAAGGTTTTCCAGAGAAACAGAACCAATAGAATATATATAGATATGTAACAGAAGATTAATTATGGGAATTGACCCATGCTATTATGGAGGCTGAGAAGTTCCACAGTCTATGGATTGTGTACAAGCTGGAGAACCAGGGAAGCCAGTGGTATAAGTTTGAGTTCAAAGACCTGAGAAGGAGGGAGGGACAACCAAGGGCTCTGATGTCTGAGGGCGGAGAAGATGGATGTCCCAGCTCAGAGGGGAAGGCAGAGAGTGAGACAGAAAGAGAGAAAGAGAGAAAGAAAATTTGACCATTCTCTACCTTTTCATTCTATTTGGGTCTTTAAAGGATTAGATGATTCAAATGCTGATATCTTTCAGAATCAAAGACCTCCAGGTAAAGTATTTTACTACCTTTCACTATATCATGTAATATGGTTATTTAAGCCTCTACACTATTCCGACCACTATCTTCTGTGCAGTATCCAGTTTGTGGGCTATAATCAAATATACAAAAAAGTGCTTTCTAATTATGGAAGAATAATAGATGTGTACTCTCCTTTTTAGAATTATTAATATTTTATGAATGCTTTAATTTTATAAGAGAAAAATATTCTCCTTTTAGAATATGGCTTTACGTCTTAGGGAAATTTTGTAAAATACTCAAAATAACATTAGTTACTACCCACGAAAATAACTAATACATAGATTCAACTCTTCTACTTGCATTTTGTTTCACTATTTAAAATAAAACTTTAATAGCTTTATTAACTATGATTTAAAAATCATTCCTGTTTGACCTTAAGTGTTCAACTTATCCTATATTCACTATTCAGACACCTGTTGGCCTTAAACTGTTCTTTAATTTTCTTCTTTATGACAGTATGTAATTATGTAAAGGGAGATTCATTTCTGAGATGCCCCCTTGTAGTCTAGGTGTATTTACTCTTAATCAGTTCATGGAATCTCCTCCAAATTCATTAATTCTACAAAGCATGCTCGAAAACTCATCTCTTTTGCTATTGGTATAGTCATGGTTTTCTTCTTTCAAGATTTATGTCATTTTTCACTTCATTAATCAGGTAATTCTCGATTGTGGATAAGAATAAAATGAAAGTACTTTTAATAACAAAAATAATAGTAATCACATTTGTTCAAATCTTCTTGTAGGCTAGAATTATCCTAAGTGCTTTACGCTTAGCTCCCATAATCATCAGAAAGTATTTTCATTTTAGGAGTGAATTAATAAAATCACAGAAAGGTAAGAAACTTTCCCATGGTTAACTAACTCAAATAAATTAGGCAAACAACTAGTAGGTGGCCGCTCTGAGATTCCATTTTATGCAACCTACCTTGGAGGGTGAACTCTTTACCATTAAGTAATTTTCTCTGGTGTTTCCACAATATCCAGAGAGAGAAAGGAGCCACTACATTGGTTACACATTTTTACAGTCACTTTATAAAATATAATCTAACACACTCCATCATCCATTTACTCAGTCATCCATCCATATTTATTCATTATCTACTAATGACAAACATAATTCATAGTGCTCGTGATTTAGTGACGGGTTAAACAGCATTATCTTACCACCTTGGTGATTACGCTTTACATTTACAATGGCTATTTAGAAGAGCAATCACTGTTCTAAGTACCAGATATCTCATTTAATCCTTACCAGAAAACTTACAAGGTAATAGATACAATTATCTTCACTTACAGTGAAAAGAACAATACTCAGCTATATGAAGTGTCTTGCTCAGAATTTCAAAGTTGCTCTATCATATGTCAGTTGATACATTCAATTTCATTCAACATTCAGCTAATATTAATTGATCACAGTTTATGTTCAAGGCACAATTATAGTTACCCTGTTCTACTACACAGTATTATGGTAGAATAGAAGGAGATATTACTGAGTCTGCAGATCTGAGGGTACCTAACAGTGAACCTGATGTGAGCTTAACAGGTAAGTTTGATTCCAGCACAGAGGGGGACGGTGTGCTAGAAGTATATTTAATACAAAAAAAAAAAAAAAAAAAAAAAAGGAAAGACAGAGGTGCAGTTGCATGAAAGAAAATAAAATGTAATAAAAATAATGTGGTTGGGGCATAAGGATAAGGTGCCCTTGAGGGTGACAGAAGAGTGCAAGTAGCTAAAGGTCAAAAGACAGTTTGACTGTGCGGCTAGGATTCAGAATTTGGACTTGTCCTATAAATAACAGAATCATCTTTGACTGCTTGAAAGCAGAGGGATTATCCCAGCATCTGTGGACTGAGAAAGATAGCTCTGTCAGTGTCATCAAAAATTACAAATTTTTATACAAGAATTCATAAAATAAAGTATACTTTTTAAAAAATGTTAATTTTTAAGGTTTATTTTTGTGGAAGAGATGTTCTCTCCTACTTTGAAAGTTGAAAAGTATTCTAATCTGTAGCATAGCCTTGAATACATCGGTCAGTGTGGCAGAACTGTGTATATGCACTCAGGATTTTTTTTTTATTTTTGTAATTTCTCACTTATTCTGCTATTTATAACACTCATTAAATTTGAATCCAGCTCTTTTTGGAAATTCCAGTAGCTGTACAACCATAAATACAAGAATGTGAGGTTCCAGTGGTGGTTTGTTTTTCAAGAAATTTGAAAACTACTTTTTATTTTATTTTTTTAAACCATGGTGCATTATATAGCAGTAACTAAACATAGATCTGAAACTGGCACATAGAGGTAACTCTAAAAATAAATCCGCACCTGAGATAAGAAAGTGCTCTGGGTCTCTGCAAATACTCTCACTTTAGAGAGTGTAGCCTTAATCCTCTTCAAGGTAAAAGAGATATAATAAATTACACAATGGCCTTCTAATATAAACAAATCTTTATATCTTATCGTTCTTGAGAGTTTATTAAATACCATTTTATGCATTACTTGGTATATGGCAACATAGTTTAGCAATATTAAAGAATATAACATGAGCAATATAATTACTTGAACACCACTTTCTTTAAAAATTTTTTAAAATGTAATTGATTTTGAAGTTATCTAATCAAAATCCTCTTTTCTGGATGAGAAACTGAAGTCTAGTGAAGCCTCCCTTACATTCACAAATGCACCCAGATTTTCTGCATCCAACTTCACCACCCTTGCAGGCACAAAACAACTTGTGAAACAGGCAGGTCCCAGGATGAAAATCTTCAATTCGTAGACAAATGTGAGAATCCTTTAAATCCACTAGTTTTCTCAAGGTCAAGTGGTTAATGAATGGCTCAACAATGAGTATGTTTTGACGCCTGAAAGGGAGTAGTGTTATCTTAAAACAACTGCATATTTTATCAAGAACTTTATTAAAAAGATATGATTCACAAATGGATTTTACTGGATAATTGTGTTTTTCAACAAATACCATGTTTACCAATATGTAGTAATATTTAAAAGGCAGACCCCTGGCATGGTCAGCTGAAGCCTTCAGAGCCTCCATTGGCTTTTTCTTGACCTCTCCTTTATATATTCTATAATGTAGACTCAGAAAAGGCACAGAAAAATAATAAAATCCAGGTCAAATTAGGTATTCCAAAAACTAAAGCATTTTTGTCAGCTAAGCACTTTTTGTTGTGACATATTTTAATAAAATATTTTAGTTTTTCTATCTTGGTATGTGAGTCCAAGATAAAAAACACAATTTAAGTTTTCTTTTAACATTAGAGAACTTCACTGATCTAAGGTGATTTGTATTTTTTCTTTTCTATAATACTTCCATGTTTCACAATTAGAGAGGTGCTATCGGGCTGGAGAGTGTGATGCTTTCAATTCATACTTTTGTCAATGGAACTGATTTTTGATTCATAATTTTGGTATATAATTTTCAATTTCATGTTGTATTCTTAAAGACACATTATCTGACATATATATAATCTGTATTTATATATGGCAATACTAAGTTTTTTTTTTTAATATACTACTATCTATTTCAAGTTAAAATAAATAGAAAACATACAACGTTTTCTGATGAAGTAGGAACTGATTAGCTAACCTCTCACTATATTGCCAATAAAAATCCTATACTTCTTGGTGGCCTAAGCATTTCTTCAGATTTTTAGATTTAAATTATTTGGAAGGTAATTTTAGTGGTAGAATTTCTTTTCATAAATTTTGAATAATAGATTAACAAATACTTATCAAGAACTGAGAAGAAAAATGAGGAAATGTAATCCTAAACTATTTTACTCAATACTAATATGTTTTAATAATATGTAAACAAGTAAAATATAACTTGAACTATATAATTGCTTGAAAATATTTTTCTTATGCTTTAATTTCAATTTATTTTGCAAATGTTTTACTGTGTGTCTAATAAGTTCTAGATGTTGTCAGAGGCAGCAAAAACAAAAAAAGTAAGACATGACTTTTTTCCATTAAAAAGACTGTCTAGTAGAGGAGACAGGTAAAATCACTCTCATCTATGCCATAGAATTTTTTATGTTCATGATTGGGTTGAGCAAATTCTAGAATAGCACTATTCAATAGGATACCAATACCAGGAGAGCCACATATGTAATTTAAAATTTTCTATTGTTCACATTAAACGGATAAGAATTAGCAGAGGAAATTAATTTTAGTGATATATTTCATTTAAGGAACATATGAAAAATATTTTCATTGCTATATGTAACTAATATAAAAGCAATTAATGAGATTGATATGGTTTGACTGTGTCCCTACCCAAATCTCTTTTGAATTGTAACTCCCACAATTCCCACGTGTCATTAGAGGGAAGTTGTGAGAAGTAATTGAATCATGGGAGTGGGTCTTTCTTGTGTTAGTCTCACGACAGTGAATACATCTCATGAGATCTGATGGTTTTAAAAAGAGGAGTTTCCCCGCACAAGCTTTCTTTCTCTTTGCCTGCTGCCATCCATGTAAGACACAACTTGCTTCTCCTTGCCTTCTGCCATGATTGTGAGGCCTCCCCAGACATGTGGAACTGTAAGTCCATTAAACCTCTTTCTTTTGTAAATTTCCCAGTCTCGGGTATGTCTTTATCAGCAGCATGAAAACAAACTACAGAGATGCTTTACATTCTGTTTCTCTATTGTGTCTTTGAAATTCAGCATATATTTTTCACTTATAGTGTAGTTTCAACTTGGGCCATCCACAGTTCAAGTGCTCCATGGCCACATGTGGCTAGTGGCTACTGTATTGGACAGTGAGGCCTACATCAACAAAAGGGAATGTGCAAAGCTTTGAGAAGTGTTGTGTGAGAAGCCTTAAGTCAAACAGTGATATGCTTTGGCTGTGTCCCTACCCAAATCTCATCTTGAAGTGTAGCTGCATAATCCCCATGTGTTGTGGAAAGGACACAGGGAGTGGTATTGAATCATGGGCCTGGGTTTTCCTATGCTCTTCTTGTGATAGTGAATAAGTCTCATGAGATATGATGATTTTATAATGGGAAGTTCCCCTGCACAGGCTCTCTTACTTGCTACCATGTAAGACATGAGTTTGCTTCTCCTTTGCCTTCCACCATGATTGTGAGGCCTCCCTAGCCATGTGAAACTGCGAGTCCATTAAACCTGTTTTTCTTTATAAATTACACAGTCTCAGCTATTTATTCACAGCAGTATGAAAATGGGCTAATACATATAATATGTCAAGAGTGAAGGAGCAGGAAAGGATGCGGAGGCCAGCAGGAAACAGACTTGAGAGAACTTCATATACTACTCTGTACCTATGTAGTTACCATCAGCCCTGTAACAAACCTATGGCATTAAATCTCAATGGCCTGGTCCTATTAGCTATCTCAACTGATTTATTTTTTAATGCCTCTTTGCCATGAACCAAAGTCAGACATAGTTGATTAGAAATGAAGCCATTTCCATAGATTTTTGGTCTTTCAAATTTCTTAGTAGTGGTCCCTCAATATTTTAAAGAGAATGCCCTACATTAACTTAAAAAATATTTATGGCAATTTTTGAATTAATTTTATTTTTTCTACAAGTAAAGTTTGTTTTTAAAATAAAAATAAGAAAATTTATAAATTTCATAATTTTACTGTACAAATTTAGAAACAATCTCTCATAAATAAGATAATTGACTAAAAATTCATTTTCTAAATTCTACAGTGTTACAACAATCATTTGAATGTCTGGGTCCCTTCCAAAATTCATAATGAGACTTACTATCCTAATGTAATAGTACTAAGTTATGGGTCATTTAGGAGGTGATTAGGCCATCAGGTCTCTGCACTCATATATGAATAGGTTTAGTGTCTATGAAAGGGCTGGAGAGAACTAGCTAGACCCTTTTTGCACTCTTATTCTTCCATCTCTTCTGCCATGTGAGGACACATTATCTGGTCCTTTTGCTTACTTCCACCATGTGCAAATACAGCAAGAGGTGCCATATTGGAAGCAGAAAGTGGGCTGTAATCAGGCATCAAACCTGCTGATTTTTTTTTTTTTAATTTTTTGAGATGGAGTCTAACTCTGTCACCCAGACTGTAGTGCAGTGGTGCTATCTCGGCTTACTGTCACCTCTGCCTCCCAGGTTCAAGCAATTCTCCTGCCTCAGTCCCCTAAGTAGCTGAGACTACATGCATGTGCCACCACGTCTGGCTAATTATTTTGTATTTTTAGTAGAGGCAGGGTTTCACCTTGTTAGGCAGGCTGGTCTCTAACTCCTGACCTCAGATGATCCTCCTGTCACGGCCTCCCAAAGTGCTGGGATTACAGGCCTGAGCCACTGTGCCAGGCCCCTGCTGACATCTTGATCTTGAGCCTTCAGCCTCAAAAACTGTGAGAAATAAATTTCTGTTTTTTATAAATTACCCAGTCAAGGTATTTTGTTACAGGAGCAGGAATGGACTAAGATAATCATTATAGGAAATTAGGCACCTTCATTATACAATGATGACAAATCATTGATGAACTAATTTTATGTTTAATGGTAATTTTTTTATTAGTAGAATTTATTCGAAATTTTTTTCCATTTAGGTAAAGCTACACCATTTTAAATATCTTTTTATGTCTGTCGTAGAGACAAATAGAAGGGTTCATTTACTCTAAATGGGAAGTCAATAAAGAAAGAATTTCACTTCTGGAGGTGTACCAGTTAGAGAAAATCTGGGACTAGCCAGTTTAACAGAGTCTAGACTATGCTTTGTCTTCGCTGTGCAAAGTTACATGTGGGAAACATACATTCAGTAACATAGTCTAAGATATCCAAAAGTAGAACAATAACTTTGAAAGTATAAAATAATGAAGTTGGCAAAGGGGAGCAGATAATTTTTTCATCAGGAACAACTACACCAAGAGCCATGATACTAATGCCAGAAGCCCCAAGGAAGGCCCAGGCGTTTGAACATCATGCTTAATTGGGCACTTTCTCTCTTGGATCACATACATTAAGATTCAGCTACAAGGGAAATAGGACCTCCTAACTTTTTATAATGATGGTGACCATAGCATTCCTGTAGCTCCTTGTTCTGAGAGTAGAATTGTTTTCAAACTTGTTAATCAAGACATTCTTCTGGTTTATAAGAATTTAAATTAATGCTAAAATAGCTAAATCATAGTGGATTTTAGGAAATGGTTTCAATCACTGCCAAAAGAAACTCTGGAGATTATAGGGAGGTAGGACTTCACATTAAATGTCAACTCACTGAAATCTTGCAATTTAAATGAATCATTTCTACACCTTGCATTGAGAATGTCTTTCTCCCTTTCATTTAGGATTACTTAACTAGTCTATTTTTACTCAAAATTCTTATTAAGTTTTTTTGAGAAATCTCCAAACTGCTTTCCACAATAGCTGAACTAATTTGCATTCCCTCCAATAGCATATAAGTGTTCCTTTATTTCCATAGCCTTGCCAGCATATGTTATTAACTTCTTAATAATAACCATTTTGAGTGGTGTTAGATGGTGTCTCATTGCAGTTTTAATCCACCAATCCCACTACTGGGTATATACCCAGAGGTAAATAGTTCATTCTGTCAAAAAGACACATGTATGTTAATCGCAGTGTTATTGACAATAGCAAAGACATGGAATCAACCTAGGTGCCCGTCAATGTTGGATTGGATAAAGACAATGTGGTGTATATACACCATGAAATATCATAGTCATAAAAATGAATGAAATATTGTCCTTTGAGCAACATGGATACAGGTGGAGGCCATTAAATTAAGTGAATTAATGCAAAACTGAAAAAGCAAATACTGTATGTTCTCACTTATAAGTGGGGAATAAGCATTAACAACACATAGGCATAAAGATGGGAGCAGTAAACACTGGGAATTACTAAAGAGTGATGAGAGAGGGAGTCATGCACAGAAAAACTGCCTTTTGAGTACTATGCTCACCACATGGGTGAGGTGACAGAATTATTCATGTCCTAAACCTCATCATCATGTAATGTACCCACAACCTTGTCCATGTGCCCCCTGAATCCAAAACAAAAACAAATTACAGTGTGTAAGATGAACAAAATTCTTTTTATTTTTTAGCTGGAGTCTGATTCTGTTACCCAGGCTGGAGTGCAGTGATGCAATCTTGGCTCACTGCAACCTCCACCTCCTGGTTCAAGTGATTCTCCTGCCTCAGCCTCCTGAGTAGCTGGGCCTACAGGTGCCTGCTGCCATGCCCGGGTAATTTTTGTAGTTTTAGTAGAGATGGGGTTTCACCGTGTTGGCTAGGCTAGTCTCCCACTCTGGACCTCAGGTGATCTGCCTACCTTGGCCTCCCCAAGTGCTGGGATTACAGCAGTGAGCCACGGCGCCTGGCCAGATTCTTACTGATGTTTTTAAAATCCAAAAGAAAGAAGTTAATTTTTTAGATTAAGTAAATTTGAAAGGGTTGGTACACGTTCATCAGCAGATTAAAATTTCACCATAATATGTTCACTTAAGGGTCTCCACAATGAGATACCAGATTTACCAGGGAATTAGTTTGCTCCAACTTGTCTTACTTGTACTTCTCTCTGGCCTGAACTTGGTTGTGGAGTGGAGCCTCTTTGCACTGATAGAGCCTGGCGTGAATGACTGCAGAGGGTGTGAAGAAGCGGTTACGTCCTCAGCGCTCCACATCACTACAACCTTTCAGATGCACACCTCCCTTTTGACCTAAGTAGCTTTCCTCAGGACAAGGGGTCAGGAAAGTGACAGACTTTTAACCTGAATATACCCAGGAGGTCTACATACTGTCCTTTTCATTATAGTATCCAGGCCAACATATTTTCTGCTTGTTTGTTCATTGTTTGTTTATTTTAAACAGTGTTTTCCTATAGGTAGTGAGGAAAATGTATTTTCCAACTTCATTAAAATCGGTATTTACTGGTTCACCACTTAGTTGCAATGTCTTAACTCTTACAACTTAGCAGATAGTTCTTAATGGGTTGAAGTGTGACATCACTAACCAAGTTCTAGTGTCTAGACTATTTACAGCATAGTTTCTATTTATTAGCTTTATTTCCTGGACTATATAATTGGATCACCAAGTGTTTTATATACATGGCATAATGTTAAGTATGATAAATCCATATTTGTGGTGAGGTGGGAAAATCTCATTAATAGCTTTCATCAGACTCCCTTTTATAAAAAGCTAGTGTATTTGCTCAGGAAAAAAATAAAAAGAAAATAACTACAACTCCTTGACAAGTGATTGACAGTGGAAGATGAGATCTTCAGGGACCTGGAAGTGGGTGGAAATGTTCTAAGTGAGATGTTAAAATAATATACCTGTCAATCTAGAAAAAGGAGAGCGGAAGAGGGTTGTGGAGCTAGGTAGATGGTAGAAAGCTGTATGGAATCTAAAATAACTCCACCCATTGTCTGCTGTATGTTGAATAAAGTTACCAAACTGAGAAATGCATGTCATTAGTAGATATGAGTGTTTAAGAGTGACGTGTGTTTGAGGGTGTGTATATGAACCAGTGATGAGGCTGGGTACATATCTTTGCTCATGGAGGGCAAAAACTCATGCAGATAGGAAAATATATAGTCAGAAGAAAGCCTGAGGACCTGTCTCAGCAGCTCCCAGAGTCTCTGAGGAGGGCTCTGTATAGTCACAGCCTGAAATTGTGTTTCAGGTCAGGTTTATACAAATCTCCAAGAATCAGAAGGATTCAAGATAACGTATGTGTCCCTTGAGGCAGATACATACATGAAAAATGGTTTCCAGGAAAGAACATGACCAGGACTCAACTGTTGGTTCTGGGTTTTCTCCTGATTAAGGAGAAGAAACTCCATTTAAATTATGAAGTGAGGGTGGGAGGGGAGAGAGAATCAGAAAAAATTACTAGTGGGTACTAGGCTTAGTACCTGGATGATGAAATAATCTTCAACAAAACCCTGTGACATGAGTTATTTACATTAAAAAGCTGCACATGTACTCCTGAACATAAGATAAACATTTAAAAAACAAACAGAAAACTATAAATTGAGAACAATTTTGGAACAAGATGAAGCCAAAAAATACCTTCCCTGACTCTGGAACCAAAAAGATAGTGTCCGTATTATCTCCTATTAGCAATATAATTTTCTTTTTTTTATGTAGATATTTATTCCATCTGAATTTTACTTTTGAATGTGGTGTCAGAAAGGTACCCAAATATATTTTTTTCTTATAACGAACTGATTTTGGTACTATCATTTAAAAATACTCCATCCCTTCACCTATGGCTTGTGATGTCAAATCTATGCTTTCTCTCTGACCATGTATTAGTTGAAATTTTATTCCCTTATGTATCTTCTCATGATTTCTTTGTAGATTCATACCTATTGTTTCTTTCTCCTTTAAAAAATCAGGATTTTTAATTGGTGATGCATGTGACTAATATACGATCACTGAACTTTTTCAATGACATTGCAATTCTTTAAAAGTTAAATCCTCTAAATGTTAAAGTTAAACTCAGATCCATAATGCCTAAGTAGGAGGCACCCACATAACTGAGTCAGTTACATGTGTATATTGATTTTTTAAGAAATATTTATTGAGTGTCTGTGATATGCCAGGCATATGACTGTCTAAGAATATGGAAGTGCATATGACTGATGGTTCTCCTTTGCATTGCTATCGGTTTATCATCTATCAAACAGCTTTGCCATGTTAAGCTCTAGGCTAATCATTTTCATTAGATATTAGCTGGGTCTGGAACAAAAGAAATAAAATAAAATAATGTGACCTACAGATGACAGATATTATGGGATCACCAGAATTCTTCAACTGAAGGATAACACTAACTTGTGACAACATACAATTTGTAAGCCATGAATTTTGCTGTCTGCCAAATAACGTAACCACTAAGCTGTCATATTCTAAAGAGAAAATCAAGACTGATACCTACAAACTATATGATAATTTATTATTGAGGAAACGTTTTATTTCTTAAGTTTTAGCAACAAATGTCTCATTCATAGATTATTTCCTTTGACTATCTATCCAGAGCAAAATCAGGAACTGCAGGTTGAATAAAAAACAATATTTCAAAACTAAAATAAATGGGCCATACACTAAAATTCATTGACTTCAGTCATAATAGAGTTCTTGAATCCTTAATTTGTTTGTATACATTTTTACATCTGTAATACATACCATAAATTTCATCTTCTAAATGTCCATCTTACCACAGATTAGAGGCATAAAATAGAAGTGTAAAATTATAAAAACAGCATCAATAACTAGAGGAAGATAAACAATATTAGGAGAGAGTTATACCTGACAGCATGGGAGGTGACTGGGAATGCAGCATTCAAAACACAAAAGAGCATGGTAAAGTATAGTCATACATTTATCTATAGCTAATAATCCTGGCCCATTTTCTATAATAATGGTTGTTGATGATAGTTCCCCTCATATTTAAAAAAGTGTAAATGTAGGATAAGTATCTCTGGTTAAAAAGACAGATACATTTGTTTTGTGTTTTAGAATGATTTATTCTAAAAAAATAGTTTTGAAGGAAAGAGATATGTATGTATTTATATATGTGATACATGTACCACATGTACAACATAATTATTCAATTTATATATAAGGAATATAACATATATGTTATGTATAATATATATTTTTACATAAATTGAGGTTTATTTCTGCTGTCAGGCAGTGTGATGGATTTTCAAAAAGGTTATTTCATTAATTTTGATATATACCAGAGAGTTTATGTTATTGTTTAATACGCTTACAGATAAAACTGTTTCAAAAATTCACTTCACATCACACCACCAGATAGTGACTGAACTGTAATTGGAATCAGATCTGCCATTTTTATTGTTAAGTGATGCAGTATAGGACACTGGCTAAGACTGCTTTCAAGTCAGAGGACCCTGATTTTGAATCTCAGGTTTGACATTACCTATTTGGCCATAAGAAATGACTTAGCCTCTCTGTGACAGAGCTTCCTCATATGAAAAATAGGAATAGTAACACCCAATTAAGTAGTTATGAGGATTTGATGAGATAAAATATGTAAGTAAACACTTTGCATAATGATTAGCACTTTGTAATCACTCAACAAATGAAAATATTCCCTGACTCTTAATTGGAGAGGCTTCTATCATTAGAGAATGCAAAGTTTAAAGATAGCTTAGCCTTTCAGAATTCAGAATAAATTAAGTCATGACATTTAGATTATAATTAATCTATAGCAAATAGTAAATATTCATTTTGTTGTTGTAATTGTTGGCCACTGAATAAACTTAAGACATTTTTCTGAGTCATCTGTTTTCTTAATCTCTAACAGTCTAATCCTTTTATCGCTAAACCCAGGAAACCATTCTTCAAAGTCTTACTGGTTATTGTCAAAGAAAGTAAGTGAATGTTTGTTAAGAGATCAGTATAAAACTATCCCAACTAGTTGAGATAATCGAGTCATGTATCATAGGTGACATTATGTAAATAGCATCTTACAGACTAATTAGAAGTAGTTTTAAAATACTAGAATTCACATTAAATTTGCATTATAATTTGGTTAAATAATAGATGCCTACAAGACAAACTGACTTTCTAACAATCAATATAAAAATAGATTTCTAATATTCTTTCTCCATTGTTTCTTGTGGTTTCCTATTCTCCAGAAAGAACCTAGAGTGGTCTCTTAAAATAGATGATAGTTCATTTGTCTATTTAAAACCCTCTGATGACTTCACATTACATGTAAAATAAAGCCTAATCTGAAGGGCCTACAAGGTGCTATATGAACTGGTTCTTGTCTCTGAATTCTTCTCTTTCCTTCTATTCTCTCCCTTGCTTACTCTGCAGTTAACAAAAGGGTTTTCTTAACAATCCTTGAACGTGTCCAGAGCATTTAAAACCAAATCTTTCACCATGAGTGGTATAGTTTGGCTGTGACTTCACCCAAATTTCATCTTGAATTGTAGTTCCCGTAAACTTCACATGTCTGTTTCACCATTCTACACAAGCATATTTCAATCAGAGTATTGAGTATGGTAAACTTAACAGCATTTTCCTCCCATTTCTACCCCAAATTATTCTCTATAGTCCTTCTTTTCACCATCTGTGGATGGCATCTTAGGCATAACCTATAAATTTTGGTTAATTCCAGATGTCAGTTCTGTAATTGGTATACTAGACTTTATCTGTTCTGTTCTTTTGGCATTCCTATTGAGCTATAGAATATATTGTTATAGACGTATAGAATACATAGCCACAGATACACAGACTTATAGTATCTACTAACTATAGTATTTTTAGACCATCTGTCCTTGCTTCATCTATAACCATTCTTTATTCATCCATCCATAAATTTTTTTCAACATATATCTGTATTTATATCTATACCTAATATATACATTTGTGTAAATTTAACATGTGGAGTGTGTGTGTGTGTGTGTGTGTGTGTGTGTGTGTGAATATATCTTCATTATCCCCAATCAATCTTTTTTATGGCAATTTGCTTTTGTTTCATAGGTGCAACATTAACTTAATTAATTTCACTTTTTCTAAAGTCATCTTCCGAGCGCTTTAGTACTATTTCCTTGTGTGTGAGTACTTTGGTTTGTTCTTTGTTTATGTGGTCTCCATGCTTCTCAGATAATTTGAAATCATCAACCTTGAGCTTATCTTTGCATGCACAATTCCTTAACAACTGCTTACTGCTGTTTACTGCAGAGTCCACCTAAGTGAGTGAGAAGAAAATTACTTCTAGAGTTCATGTTCCTCACCTTTTCAATACGATGAGAAATTGTTGAAACAATCCTTTTCATCTGGTCTTCTTTATCTTCTCTCACCTTTGCCTGGTTCAGACCTTCTACTGGATGGCCCTTATCAGTTACCTCTCTCTCACCCCAGCTTCCACACCTCTAGATTTAGAGATTTTTGGGATTGATCTCACTTTATTTGACATTCTTTTCCACAGACTTGCACACTTGCCATTTTTTTCTTAGTTTGAATGCCACCTTCTTCAATATTAAGAGTACAGGGTTAAGAAGTTATGTAGTGTAAATAATCCAAGTTCATTCTGGGATAGACAAGGAAAATAAAATATTGAATAATTAGAGAATTCACCCAGAGCTATAAAGACATCTGAGCCAGAAATAACGTGTCTTTGTTTCTTTCTTCAGACTGAGAAAACATGGTACTTTTGTCTGTAAAAGAGTTTGGTATAACAACATCAATGCATGTAGGAATTTTTCCCTACTTCCTAAAGTACACAGTTTTAGGTAAGTTATTCAGGGTTTACTAGATACCTACTCTGGTTGGAATATTGTCATACTAGAAAAAAATATATCTCTTATTTGAAATCAACATAGGGCCTAAGAATATTGGTTCTTTAAACAATAGGTTTAAACAAATTCTTTATGAGAAAAACAGTGTTTTTTCATCTACAAATGGTAATTTCAATCTCACCTTTATATGATCTAAGAGAACATATAATGACAACATTAAAAGAGGATGTTCCTTAGGTTTTACTTAAGCAAACACTGCTAGAAAAGATTTAAGTAAATAGAAAATGACTTGACTGTTAGCATGATTGTATTTTAAATAGATCTTAGTTTTAGAGACCACTGATCCATAAATAGCAAAATGTACCCCTGTAATTTATAAATTCTCTGACTTTCCTATGGTGAAGTAGAAAATTCACTTTGGTTCCCATATTTCAGTGTTTTACAGAGTTAATAAAATAATGACCTTCTCCACCCTTAATTTTAAGATCACAACTAGTGTAGAAATTTCCATTGAAATTGTTAAATTTTTCTTTTTTTTCGGTTCACTGGATATAATTTTTGGCCTGGTTTTGATGTTACTCATTTGTTTTTGGATCAACTTTTACCATGTGGCTGAGATTTTTTATGTTGCAATAATACTAAGTTGCAGCACTGCTCTTCTAAAAAGTAGAACGCAATGAAAATTAAATCTTAAAAAACACTGTGTCTGCTCAATGTTAAACATCTGCCTTGAACTGACAAGGGCAGGACAGGGCATTTTTTTGTAACTTAAGTCCTGAGTTGATCTGGTTTTTAAATAACTATCAGCTCTAAAATACCAGGGGCCAGGCATATAAATCAATTAATTTTATTTCAGTTTATAGCTAGATTTTTTTAAAAGTTAAATCTTTAAGATAATTTTTAACTTCTTAAAGGAACATGTTAGGGCTCAGCATGATGTTGAATCGTCCTGTTTAAATATTCTGTCTTTAATCAGCCTTTGGGCAAATTATGTGTTATCATTTTCCACGAAAATACTTAATCATTTGCACTCTTATTTAAAAATGTGAATGAATTACTGCTATATCATTGACACCTTGCATTTATGTGGGAAGTTTGACTGAAAATGTAGGTGTTGCCATGAAATAGGTATTAATGTTGCAAAAATAAAGTTTCCCCATAAACTTGAGAACCCTCTTTGCCTTATTTCCTCCACCTCCCAAGGAGTGAAAAGTTTTTAGTTTGCCATCACTATGTAAATTTTAATCAGTAGCCTGTTGGTGTTAAATGGAATTCACATCAAATATAAACTGGTCTTTTAATTATAAATTTTTCTTTACATTAAAACAAAACATTATTTCCAAGTTAAAAAGTATATAGGAGACATAATATTTGCCTAAAACAGAAATTCTGTTTTTTTCTTTTTTTTTTCTTTTTGACAGGGTCTCACTCTGCCACCAAGGCTGGAGTGCAGTGGTGCAATCACAACTTACCAGAGCCTCAACTTCCCAGGCTCAAGCAATACTCCCATCTCAGCCTCCCCAGTAGCTAGGACTACTGGCATGCACCACCATGCCCAGCTACTTTTTAAATTTTTTGTAGAGGCAGGGTCTCCCTATGTTACCCAGGCTTACTTTTCTTTTTTTGAGAATCTTTTATTGCATGCCTACTAGGTAAAATATAATATGGAACTAATAGAGGAAAGTTAAAAAATACTATATATTACAGAATCCTGAAATCAAGGGAAATTTTAAATTGACGATACTGATTACTTTTCGGCAAAAATATCAATAGTTCGATGGTCTTACAAAAAGATGTGATTGCCTAGGAGGCAGATTTTTCAGTGGAAATAGCAATGAGTTTTAAAACCAACAACAAAGAAAGAATGACCAGTGAAAGTAAGCAAGCTAAAAAAAAATTGAAGTTGAAGTGGTTTTCTCGAGGTGAACACCCATGAAATAGCTTTGTCATGATTTTTTACTGGCAAGTGTTTCATCAAGATCATAATGAGGTAAGAGGATAGACACTGCTTGAGAACTGCACTGATATCAGCCATTTTTCCTTTTAAATAGTCTAGTTGTGGAAAGTAATATTAGAGAACTTATAAATCCTCAGTTTAATATTTTAGTAAAGATTTGGCAATTACAGAATATTATAAAATGACTTGAAAGGATCTGATTTATTTTTGTTCACAAATTACTCCTTTTCAAATAATAAAATTGAGACACTGTGACATGCTTTGCATTACATTGTTTCATGACATCTCTATGAGATAGGCAAGTTTATCATCCATATTTCACAGCTGAAGAAACTGAGAGAGATAAGTTAAGCAACAGGACCAAGATGGCGCACTAGTGAGGGTGAAGTGGGGAAGTGAACAGCACAACCTGCCTGAGACAATCCTCTGTACCATGTCACTACTGTCTTCCAGCGCCCAAGTTCATGGCAGCAGGAGGACTTGAGCAAGTAAGGCAGTTGATCTTTTGGAGGAAAGGGGGAAGAAGGGGATTGTTTGATTTAGGGACAAACTAATATAAACTGCCATAAGATCATGGAGGGCGTAGAATGTTCATGGTAAAAATTTTGAATCTAATTTTGTAGGCAAGGAAAAGGCAGGCTTAGGCTATCTCTGAGCTGACAGAATGGCTTTATTCTAGGTTTGGAACTAGGTCTCTGGTAGTTCATAATGGTCCATAGAGACTGTATCCAGAAATAAGCAATGATTTCTTTATTGAATAATTCTACAAACAATCAGATTTACTCTGTAAAATCATATGTGCTTGAAGCTGATATACATAAATTGACTTTAATTTAAAATTGTTAAAGTTAAAGAGAATGTGCCTACTTGAAAAAGCTTATGAGCTGCGATTTTTGTTCCAAAATAACAAATTAAAAATGTACATTTAAGTTTTGTCCTGTCTGCAAACCTTTCAGGTACGGTTCTACAAAAAATAAATAGAAAGCATCAAGTTACTAAAGGCTTCAATAAGCCATAATTGAAAAATGTTTATGGCATTTGAAAGATGTTTTAAAATGTATTTTGTAGGTCCAAGCGCCATAAATTAGAAATGTGAAAATAAATAGAATGACATATAGAAAATAAAGAGTATAAGCTCTTATTTTCTATATTTAGGATTCTCTTTAAACAATAAATTCATTACCCTTTGTAACTTGGAAGGTTATATATTTTCTATTTCTAATGAAATAAATTATATTGAATATTAAATAACAATTTTTCTCCAAAAAGGTTTAAATCTAGTTTACCATGTAAATTTAATAAAAAGAAACTTATAAACATAGTTTGATCAAATTACAGCTAGAAAACTAGGGAAATAACGGAGAGATTCTAAAATCTCTATTGTTAATATGCTTGTATTCATGATTACAAGTACTTATATGAATGTTTAAATGAGAAAATGGATGAAATTGCCTTAATTCCACATAGTAATATCAAGTTATTTAAAATATTTTACATATACTTGTTTAAATTGTTCAATATTTGAAAATAAAAATATTAATATTATATTATAAAGATAGTATGCAATTATGAACAGTTTTCAAGTAATGTACAAAGCGTGAAATGTAAGATTAATCACTAAAATATACTCATAGGTAAGCACTCAATTTTTTGATGAACAATTTCTGGCATCTTTTTCTGCATAAAGAGAAATAATTGTACTTTCTGATAATTGTGAACATTTTTCTTTAATATTTGACAAAAACTAAATTAATAATAATTTCATAAAAATTAGTTGCATAGCATAATCTGAAGCCATATCAGTGAACATTGATACTATGTTACCTTAAAATATTTGTTTATTTTTCACGCTCAATGCATCATTTGCCCATGTGGATTTTGGAACATCATGCATTGGTCATTTGGACAATATCAGTTCCCTGAATTAGGCAAATATTCTAAATGTTGATACATTTTGTTATAGAATATCAAATAATCAGTTATGTCATCGCTAATCTCAGCTGAAATGTCTTTAAGTATTGGGAAGGAGTCAAGCTCACAGTAACAGATACAAATATACCAAAGTTCTAATTTTCACTTGAAAACTTAAATTTGAACAAGTATGTCTGTAGTTTGCATTTAAGACTCATTTTATTTCTGAGAAAACATCTGCCATATATCTCAGTTTAAGTAACCATAGTCTAACAATCAGTCATGCTTTCAAATAATGCTAGTATTCAAGGAAGAAAATAGCTGGTGTGGCTCACAAATCAAGTATAAATTTATTTTCCTTTAGACAACAATGATATAAGAATATACAACTGCTTTATATGTGTGCTCCCCATTTCTTCATTTAATTTTCTAATTACTTTGAAACAGAGAATATAAAATGAATAAGATATTTTACATATACATATATTCTGGCTTATATTTAATCTTTGATATTTTTGTGTTATTACATACCAGTGATATAAACTATGTTAAGAGCAGACTATTACACAATTAGATTAATTCTAACTCTTTACCTTCCTGGTAGTGGGAATTTACGCTTTGTAAACTTCTTGAGTCTCAGTTTTGTCAACTAGAGATGATTAAATATATGCACAGATAGACAGGAAGGTAGTTAAAGATAAGATGGCCTGCATCATGCAGTTATTGTGAGGATTAAATGACTATATAACATTCTCAGCACAGAAAGCATTCAATATATGGTATTAAAACAACAAGATTAAAACTTATTTCCCAAAGGCTGAACCCGTGTCTCAAGGTTCTTTTCCATGTGCTAGGACATCTTCTGTTATGGTTTGTATGGCAACAAAAACATACAAAGATAATTCCTTATTTCAGGTTGCTTAATGATCGTCTGTCTACCAATCTAAGTTTCCCCTCTCCTAAAATGAGTTTGGTTTTGAGTGTAAAATTAGACCTTCCCTTATCATTTGGATCATCATATCACATTTCTCATAGGAGAGAAATGCACTTTCAAATGCCTTTTTAAGTATAATTGAAACTTATTTTGAGTCCATTAGGCATGACACTTGTCTGCTGAGGTTTTTGCAAATAGCTTATTTAAGTTATCTACAACATAATCTCTCACTTGAGATTCCTCTTTTTTGTCTGTTTTCTCCTTTTTCTCTATCAGATACTCCTGTGGTTATTCTTATTGCCTTGAAGTAGCAAAGTCAATAATCCCTTTAAACTCTCTAACATCCAAAGTTACTTCAAATTGTACATAGACATATAGATTTTCTAGATTGAATTTTTCCATTGAATCTGGTTGCAGTAGATGCTTTTATTTTTCATTTTTCATAGTATAATGTATTTTTAATGGCTCCTGGTATTTAGCATAATGAAATTAAAATAATAATGACAATAACAACTGCAACAGTATCCATGGCAGGAACAACAACACTAAAAATGTGGCCCCAAATTTGCCTCTTTAATCTTTTCTTCTGTGACTTCTGTACCCACTTGGAACATGTACTTAAGGTTAGAACGATGCATAAAAGAAGCTATGATCACATATGCTGAATTATATTCATTTCCAATGGATTGACATGTTGAAGAAAGGTAATTGTAATAAATATTGGTTTTGTCCTTTATCATTACGTTTGCCATCAAAACTTTCTTAAAATTATTATGATTGTAATTTGCCATTTATAGCCAAGGCGAGTAGAGTGAGGAGGAAAAACACTTTCCTCAGCACCTCATCTGTTGAATCAGTGTGACACTGAACATTCTCTACCATGCATCTCGAAAAAACCAAGCCCCACCAAATCTAAGTTTTCTTTTTGTTATTCTTCATGGTGTGACCATTGAGAAAAAGAAAAGGATATAATTGCCTTTGTTCTCCTCATTTTGTCTTGTTATGAGGAAAATTTTGAATCTATTTCATGAGTTCATTTTTACGTATATAAAGGATGAATAGTATTAAGTATAGACAAAGGTAGATGAGTCAAAGAGTTAATATGGACTTGAAATGGGATGGATTTTACAAAAGGTAGATTTTATAGACAAAAACATCTTGCACTGTTGAGCCAGTGGGCGCTTTCAACATTCACACTGATCTTGAGTATTTAATTTCTGTGTCATCACTTTTCTTTTACCACAGCCATTCTCTCTTCTCTTTGCAGTGTCTTTTTTTTTTTTGTCTGTGCAGACATTTGTTCTGTCTGTTTTCATATAATTGTGGCTGGAGAAAAATAAAAAATAGTTTGAGTAAGGGTTTCTTTTATAAGACAAAAATTGTTATTGAATTTCTATGCATATGCTTTAACAACAAATCTTAACAATAAAGAGAAGAAAATGTCTTTTCTGTGAACTGTTTCTTTACTGAGAAAGATATTTCTAAAATTTCCAGAATAGCTAAAACATGACATAATAATAATGGGAACATTAGTTATTTGACTATTCTCATGTTAGATTGTTCTTTTGATTTAAAAATTGTTATTGTGATGAAATTTACTATTATAGTTTATTAAAACTACATGCTCACTGTTTGAAAAAATAAATAGTAAGCATGACTGGTGATGATTAGATAGGCAAATTTTTAAAAGATTACATTGACAATGTTATGTAGAATAAATATGAAAGGGAATGAGATAAAATAAGATAAATAATAAAGATGTTTGGGCAATAAACCAGATATAGGTTGTCCAGCTCCTCCTTTCTATTCTCCTTTACCAAATAACCCTCCTGTAACTATTTTTAAAAAATTTTTATTTTAATGTGAATAATGCTTATTTACAGTCAATTATCCAAATAATGTAAAATATACCATGTAAAATGAATCTCTGTCCCTCTGCCAACTTCCTTATGTATCCTACCCAGTCTTAGATTACTCAAGAATTGAAATGAAGCCTTCTTGTATCTCACGCCATGCTTCCTCCCATTATCCATGCTCATTAATTTAAAACCTATTTTAAAAATTTCCAAATGTCTATGTCAGGCTCACCTATTCTAATTTTATGCTAGAATTTTCCATTTGGATAGCTAAAAGACACCACAAAACCTTCAGTCCGTAATTGAACTCATGATCATTACTCCTAAACTTAGACCCCTCCATGGTGGGATTCCCTGTCTCCATAAAACATATCACGTTGGACTAACTGCCAGATTTTATCTTCAATATGACTTTTTCTCCCTTACCTCTGTATTCAATCAATTACCAGTTCTATTGACTTTACCTTCTAAATTTATCTCTAAGTCTTATACTTCTCTCCATCTGTGGTGCCATTAGCATCATGTTGACCCAAACTACTCTCATCTGATACTGGTTTCCTAAAATGTCTACCCAGCTTTCTGTGATCTCCCTTTAATCCATGCTATGCCTAACAGCTTGAGGGATCCTAAAATTTGAATCTGATAATGCCACTTTTGTGCATATAATTTTTTGTTTTAATATTAGTCAAGGTTCTCTAAGGAAATAGAACCAATAGGATGAATCTGTATTTATCTATCTATATCTATCTACGTACCTATCTAGAAAAAAAGATCTATATATAATAAATGAAATATATAAATATATATTTATTTATATACAGACACATTATATATAATATATATATGAATAGTATGGTCCAAATGAATTGCTAACATGGGGAAGAGGATATGCTGTGTTCATGCCCCCTCAGTTCCTTTTTGGATTCCAGCACGATGCATCAAACCATACCACGGTGTGACTGGGACCCAACCCAGTACCAGAGATGAAGAAAATGACCCTGCAGGACCCACAGCCCTGGTTGATGTGACTCCTGGGACAACACAGGCCCTGGACATTATGCTGAAGAAAATGACTCAGAAGGCTGAGTGAATCCTGCTCCAAACACAAACACCATTCCTTCTAGATAATTTGCTCCTTTTTTACTCTCTCACTTTGCCTGCTATCTGTACCTGCTACACTCTATTGATCCCATCTTCTAATTCTGCCTTTTTTTCTGCCTGTTACTTAGGCAGACACCCCCTTCCCAGCCTCTAATAATGTAACTGCTTGGCTAGGAGGGATTGATTACCCCCAGTGGGGTCCCTCATTAATGGCACACCGTGGACTGAGGTGCCAAGTAACACTACATGTCACTCCTTGATTGGAAAAGAATATTACTGTTTATACTCATGTTTGTCTCATATCAGTTACTAATTCTAGGATAGATACAAAGCTGGAGTATGACTTATAACTGCTGTGCCTGACAAAACTGCTGCTGCACACATCTGCACTCTTCAATCAACAAAACCTGATGCAAAAAGCAGAAAAGGGGAGATGTAGGAGATCAGTTAGGGTGGTGGTAGAAATAATAAAACAGACACGAACCTCTTTGGAAGGCCAGAAGGCTTTGCAAAACCCTCAGGAGAAAGTTATAGCTGAAGGCAGTCTAACTCTCTTACCTTGAGCTAGTAGCAAAAAGCAGATAACAAGAGAATGTAGAGGAGTTTATCTAAATAGCTTGTTTACCTGTTTCCCTGGAAACCAACCTTTGATCATCCCTGGACAAAATTGCTCTCTACTCATTAACTACCCACAAATGGTGTTTACTCAGGACCTTTGTCATGAAACCTATACTAATTAAATAGGAGGGTCTCTGGCTTATCAGGGCTGCAACACTCCCCTTGGGGCCAGTAAGCTGTGAGCCTTCTAGCTGCACAACTAGGCAAAAATACTTGTGTTTGTATATGTCTTTCATCTGTCATTGAGCCACAGTCTGCCAGCCAGACTTGAGAAACTGGTAGTATAATTAAGTCTGAGTCCAAAGGCCTGAGAATCAGGGGAGCAGGAACAGATGGTTGTCTGGGGCAGGGGAAGATGGATGTCCCTGCTCAATAAAGACAGAACGAATGTTCCCTCCCTTTGCCTTTTTTTCCTCTTTGGGCACTCAGATTGGATGGTGCCCACCCATGTTGGTTAAAGTGATCTTCTTTTCCCATTCTACTGATTCAAAGGAGAATCTTCTCTGGAAGCACCCTCAGAACCACATCCAGAAATAATGGTTTACTGGCTATCTAGGTATATCTCAGCCCAGTCAAATTAGTACATAAAATTAAGTATCCCAATTTCTCTTAGCATGAACATAAAAAAGTTTCAAACATCTTAAAAAGATGCAAAATCTGTTGTATTTGTAATTCTTAAACCTTATTTGCATAGCTCTCCCTTTCTGAATTGTAGCTACATGGCCTTTTATTCAGTTTTACAAAGCATTCTGCTCTTCCTGTTTCTTGGCCTTGCCCACATTGTGCTCTGCTTGGAAGGCTTAAATCTTGCTGATTCTTCCTTAAGAAGCAGTGTAAAGAGTTGTAATAATCATCTATATTTCTCTTTTGTAGCAATTAGCTACAGTTTTCAACTACATTTTTATCTGTATAATTATTGAGTCTCTAATGTATTAGTAACTTGCGGGAACTCTGTGTTCTGTATTCTATGTTGTACAATATGAATTCTGGAGCAAGAAGCCAAGTTTAGCATTTCAAGCTCTAGTGTATATGATGTGCAAGTTACTTGATGTTTATAGATTTTTTTTTTAACTTTACTGTGTTTGTTTTGAGACAGGATCTCCCTTTGTCACCCAGGTTGGAGTGGCAAGATCATGGCTCACAGTAATTTCTGCCTTCCAAACTCAAGTATTCCTTCTACCTCACCTTCTTCAGTAGTTGGGACTACAGAAGAGTGCCACCAGGCTAAGCTAATCTTTAATTTTTTTGGAAAAGATGAGGTCTTACTATATTGCCCAAGCTTCTCTTTAATGAAATGTTTAAAAATCTCTAAGAAATACGTGAGTTTATGTTAAGTGCTTAGAATGGTATAAAATAATCATATAAACATTAGTCACTGTTATTTGGTTGTTTGTAACTGTTTCTCTAACACTGAGCCGAGTACCTGGGACATAGCAGATAAGTAGGAAATTTTAATTTATAATACTAATAAAGAAGGATCAGCCTATGATTACAATAGTAAAAAAATAAAGGATGAATAAAATTATTACTTGAAAAAATCTGGAAAGACTTTGTGAATGAAATGTATGAAACACAAAGAAGAGTTTTAACAGGTCTTCAATAGAAAGTTTGGCAGTGGTCTTTGGCTGAGATGATACACTGGCCGGGTGCAGTGGCCACCACACACCTGTAATCCCAACATTTTGGGGGGCCAAGCTGGGCAGATCATCTGAGGTCAGGAGTTCGAGACCAGCCTGGCCAACATGGTGAAACCCTGTCTTTACTAAAAATACAAAAATTAGCCAGGCGTGGTGGCACACACCTGTAGTCCCAGCCACTCAGCAGGCTGAAGCAGGAGAATCACTTGAACCTGGAAGGCGGAGGTTGCAGTGAGCTGAGATCCACTGCACTCCAGCCTGGGTAACAGATTGAGACTCTGTCTCAAAAAAAGAAAAAGAAGAAAAAAAGGATGATACATTTAGAGGGTAACTTTGGTGTAGGGAAAATAGCAGAGATGAGCAGAGATGAGACTGATTTGGAACTTAATGATTCTTAAATAATGATGAGGATTCCAAATTGAAATGTGTAGCTGGCATCTAAAGCTGTGGGATGTGAGGTGATGAGAAAAAGCTCAAGACTGGTGGCCAAGAGCAAGAGCATAGAGGTTTAATTGAAGTCATAGGGATTTGTGGTGAGGTAGAAATGCTTAAGTGACAGCCAAGGAAGGCCCTTGCCTCCTTTCTTAATGGCAATAGAATGGGAGCTGGGCAAATGACAGCCTAGCTAGACTCCATTTTCCAGCCTTTCTTCAGTTTACCATTCTACTGGCGAAAGCTTTTTCATATGGCCTTTCCATGTTCTCTCTTCTATCCTGCTGAGAGTTCTGGCTGTCAGCCCAGCCTAGGCCACTCATAAAAGCCCTGGGACTGCAGAGCTACAACATAAAATGAACCTAGATTCATGGTTAATGTAGCACCTGAAAATCTTCCATGCTTCTCATGGATTTCTGCATAAGAAAGATAAATAAATCCTATCTTTTTTAAAGTAACTAAATTTGGAATCTGTTTATTCCAGCTGATTTGTCTTTCCAACTAACCAGTGGGAAGTATATATTTTTAAAAATGTATTTCCTGGCTCTAAGGTTTATTGGTGCTGTGACCTGAGATAAGTGACATAATCTCTGAATATATTTCCTGTAAATTGGGACAGTACTAACTGTTAAGGTTGGTTAGAGATATCATATGTGCATTACTGAAAACTGTGCCTGGCCTAGAATAGATGAGCACTAAATTATAGCAACTATTATTACTGTTATCCTTCCGTTTCTATATTTTCTCTTCTTTCTTGAAGGAAATGTAAAGTATATACACAGTGACCTGAGCTAATGATAAACTTGTACATGGTAAGTCTTTTCGATCATTACATGACTTGCCATTTACGTTTTTGTCTGAGTCTGCTCAGGCTGCTGTAACAGAATGCCACAGAGTAGGTGGCTTATAAACAACACAGTTATTTCTCACAGTTTTGAAGCAGGGAAGTCTTAGATCAAGATGCTGCCAGATTTGGTGTTTGGTGAGAACCTATTCTTTGGTTCATAGCTTTTTAGCTGTGTCCTCACATGGCAGAAAAGGCAGCTTGAGTTTTCTTTTATGAGGCCGCTAATCCCATTCATGAAGTCTCTACCACCTAATACTATCACACTGGGGACTAAGTACCAACACGTGAATTTTGGGGAGACATAAGCATTATATATATATGTGTGTATGTGTATATACATACATATATATATATAAACTTTTCAGTCAAGGTTTGCCAAAGAAGCTTATTTAGGAGAAAAAAATATTTACATGACAGGGAAAATTGGCTTTCCTCCTAAATTTAACATCCTCATTATCACATTTTACACTAGAAATGAGCTTTTACTTATACATTAATATGCTATATGTTACCTTTAAAATGTATTTTAACTAATATATTAGAAAAAATACATATTATAAACAAGTAGCTTGCCTTTGAAAACTAATGAAGCTGAACTCCGCACAGTTCATTTTCTTGTGGTTATATTTTTATCACAAGAACTTAATTTACACATGTATATATTGCATTGTGAATAATCATTTTTATGAAGCTGCAATAAAAATGTGTAGTAGTAATTAATTTTTTATGACTTGAGCTTAGTGTATTTTATATTAAATTGTATTTTAGAAGTCATTGAGGAAACTGTTTAATTCATCCTTTAGTTAAATGAAGGGCATGTTTTATTTAAATATATTTGAAGTATTAATATACGTTTATTAAAGTAGAGAGAAGACATTATAAGATTTTTTTTCCTCTTGGTACCAATCCCTGATTATTTTTTCCAGAAAAAATGATATATTTGCTCCTAAGTAGCACCATCTTAAAGGATGTATCAATCGTTATAGATATTTCAAAGGAATTCACCAATGTCGATGGAAAATAATTTAGAAAATTTAAAGGTTAGCTTTGCAATTGAATATAATCTCTCTACAATGAGTGGTACTTTCTTGACCATTACCACTTGGACAACTATGAATGAGGTAGTGAATAGTTGGTTTTTATTTAGCTTAAGTTATGATTAAAACACCTATGATTATGAAAGACATTTCAAAGATGAGTTTATACTTTGATGCCATTTTCTGTGAAATCTCTTCACATATCTGTGAAGAACACAAAACAAAGCTTCTACTCCAACCAGAGAATCATACTCATCCTAAAAAGATTGAAGAATAGTCCTCAACACAAAAGGAACAAAAAATGTTAAAAAACAATGTGTTAAACATGTGCCAGTGTTGGTAAAAATGCACGCTGAATTTAATACAATTCCCCTGAGTTATCAAAGATAGGAGCCAATGTATGTTAAGATTTTCTAAGTTTTAGTGATGTTTGTAAACTTCAGGCAATACTGAAAGGATAATGTATTTTTAAAGGTGGCTATGGGGACGATAATTACAGTCATAGGAATCATTTCTAAGTGTAAAGTGGCATTGAGAGTTTTAAATGCATTATTCCATTTAATACTCACAATAAAGCTTTGAGATCTGTAATGATTTTGCCCATATTTCATAGATGAAAAAGCTAAGACTGAGCAGTTACATGACTTGCAAAATGTCCAGCCAGCCAACACTGCCAGAAATCCACACAGATTTGTTTGATATCAACAACCACTCACTACAGTGCCTAAAATGAATTCATGCATTGCCTGCTCGTGTGTGTGTGTGTGTGTGTGTGTGTGTGTGTCTGGTGTGTATACACATCTGCGCCCACTTTAAAGATACTACCCAGGGTGTTGATTTACTGGGAACATGATCTGGGGTGAGCTAGTATAATTTCTTTCTTGGTTTGTGCATACCCAGATTTGATGTTTTTGGAAACTGTGTCTGAGCATTATTCTAGAGCCACAGTGCATTAAAAAATTAAAGATCCGTGAAGCCTGAAAATAATCTGGTGCATAATACAAACAAACAAAGCACCTACTGCCAGCTTCCAGGAGCTACCTGCAGATGCACTTTCTCTCAGCTTTCATGGTGTTTATTCCATTTTTAATGCATTAGAGAGAAATTAAGTTAGGAGTATGAGAAGAATAAATCACGAACAACAAAAATAATTCTGGTGAGAATTTTAGCTCCGTAATGTTGGTATGTTAGGGATCAAGCTTCTTGTGCCTAAAAATTATCAATATATTCATATTTTATACTTTCCATTTTGGATAGACCAAAAAATAACAAATACAATAGTAACAGCTAATATTTAGTAAGTGCTTAGTGTGTATCATGTTGCATTCTATTATTTTTACATGGATTAATTATTTTAATCCAGAAAGCAACCCTGTGAGGGTTATTACTATTTTTACTATTACCCCCTTTTAAAGAAGGGACATATGAGGCAACGCATGGCTAATTAATTTTCCTAAGGTACCATAGCTCATAAGTAGCAGAACTGGCCTCTGAATGTAGCAAATTAGATCCATGAGTGTGGGAACAATGCTATGCTCATTATTTTGAGTGGCTTGTTGAAGAGTTGACTAAAACTGGTCATGTAGAAAGACTAACAAGTGAGAGAAAGAATTATCAATATCAGAACTAAAAAGGGATTACCAATATCAGGAATAAAAAAAGAACTCACAAATATTAAGAGTATTGAGAAAATATTATTACCAATTTACTTCAATAGACTTGACAACTACATAAAAACAATAAATTCTTGAAAAACGTAACTTCCCGTGAAAAACAATGGAAGAAATAATTAAAATGCCTCCATATATCAAATAAATTGATTCTGTTGTTAAAACCTTTCCCACAAACTCCAGGTCCAGAGAGCTTCACTGGTAAATTCTTCCTGATACTCAGGAGGAAATTACACCAATTTTACAAAGATTGTCTCAGAGAACAAATGATGACAACAACAAAGACAATAACATTTCTCAACTCTTTATTTTACTTTTTTTTTTTTTATTATTTGAGTTGGAGTCTCACTGTGTAGCCAGGCAGGAGTGCAGTGGCGCCATCTCCGCTCACTGCAAACTCAAACTCCATCTCCTGGGTTCAAATATTCTCCTTCCTGAGCCTCCCAAGTAGCTGGGACTACAGGCGCATGCCACCAGACCAAGCTAATTTTTGTATTTTTAGTAGAGACGGGGTTTCACCACTTTGGCCATGATGTCTCGATTTCCTGACCTCATGATCTGCCTGCCTTGGTCTCCCAAACTGTGGGGATTACAGGCATGAGCCATGGTGCCTTGCCACATTTCTCAACTCTTGATGTAGGCAGCATAAAACAAGGACATTACAGTATAGGAAAATTACAGACCAATTTCTTTAATGATCATAGATGAAACAACCTTAAACATATTGCATCTAGCCACATTAAAAAATTATACTATATCAAGCAAATACATTTAACATTTGCAAATCTGTTATGATAATTCACCATGTTGACATAAAATTCACCATGTTAACCTAACAAGGAAGAAAATTCAACACACACTTACAGTTAAAAAATCTTTTCAACTAGAAATAAAAGGGAAGTGATGAACAGCATCTGCAGAAAACTTTGCAGCCAGCATTAAGCGTATCATTCATTATTGAAAACTTTCCACCTGGGGTTGGAGAAAAAGATTGATAATTTATAATATCACCTTTCTTCATTATACTAGAGAAAAACTATATAAAGATTGAAAATGAAGCAATAGTTTTAATTGATTACAGACAATTATTGTGTACCTGGAAAATCTAAAGTAATTTCAAAACTGTATTAGAATTAGTAAGTAAATTTAGTAAAGTGGCAGAATGTAATAACAATATACAACACTTCCATTTCTATAAACCAACAATATACAGAAAATAAAGTAGAGACTATTAAATACATAGTTGTAAATTTTCAAATGATGCACAAGATTTCTACAATCAATGCTACATCTACCTATATCTAGAAATGTACCATATCCTTATGTTGTATATTGTAGATTACAAGACTCTGTAAAATTGTCAATTATTACAAATCTATCTATAATTTTAATTCAGTCCTAACCTAAGTTTAGTCAGCTGAATCTAAAATGTGCATTTAATTACTTGAAAAGATAGAGTAATCTAGAAGGAAATCTGGAGAAATTATAACACCAATTATTAAGCCAGGCTACAAATCTATAGTAAGTAAGATTTGTGATATTGGGGAAAATGTCAACAAATAGACTAGTCGCATGGAGTAGAGAGTTCAAAAACACATGTATTATGTGCACTTATCTAATGTATGACAAAACTATTACTGCAGTGCAGTGGAAAAAAGAATTTTTTTCTTTCAATAAAGGGTTCTTTGTCAACTAGACATACTTAAAAATGAAGAAAGTATCTTGGTTCCTATCTCACACAATTTGACAAAAATTATTTCAAGATAAATTATAGTTTTGAATGTGAAATGTACATTATAAAGCTTTTAGAAAACCAGGGGACTATGATATTTAGGGAGGAAAAGATGAAAACATAAAATCCAACTGTAAATGATTTTTTTAAAAAATTACATTGCATTACAATATAATTGAGGAGTTCTGTTTCTCAAAAGACAGTGAAATAACAGACAAGAAAAATAAGATATTTGCCAAATCTATTCTACAAAGGCTGGGATCCAGAATACATAATTTAAAAAAAAAAAACAGTTTCTATAAATCAATGAGAGAATTTGAATATTTCAATTTAAAAATGGGCAGCCGATTAAAATAGACACATTAAAAAAGATAGCTAAAAGGTTAACTAACATATTAAAAGGTGCTGAACTTCAGTATTCATAAAAGTAATAAAAACTAAAGCCACATGTAATCTACTACTACATATTGAAATGGTGTCATTCAACTGGGGTAAATACCCAAGAATTGTTGTCTCATGGCCACAGAAAACTAGGATGCAGACACACAGGAGTGAGGTTAAAAGCTGAAGTTCAATAGGGGAAAGAAAGAAAATAGCTCTCTGCTAGAGAGTGGGGTCCTGGAAAAATGGGTTGCTGGTTACATGGTGAAATGCAGGGTATTTATAGATGAGCTTGAGGAGGTGGTGTCTGATTTACATCGGGTGTGAAAGATTGGTCAGACCAAGCATGCTATTTGCATAAGGCATGAAAACCTGGTTAGGACTAGGTGTTCCATTTGCACAGGGTGTACATTTTTGACTGCTCCAACCCTAATCTTTTATTTTGCAGATGGAGCCATGTTGCCCATTTCTTTACTATAAACATGATAATAAAAAAGGGAACATGGAACCTCCATGTTGAACACGTTTGGCCTTTAGGTTGCCCTTTTCTGTTGGCACAGCTCCCAGCATTTCCCTGTGCAAACTTCCAGCTTGCTTATCTATGTTTGCAGCTCAATTTTCTAGGCTGCTTTTTGTTAGAAAAGAAATGATTTAGGGACTGCTTTTGTTAAAAGGGAAGCCTTGCTGAGGACTCTTTTACCCTCACTATCTTACCTAAATAATGTCTTTCTAGCTCCTGTATCAATATCCTCAAGACAAAGTTTTAAAAAATATATAGAAAAGAGCTATTGTTGAATAGAATACAGAGTGCCTAGAAATCTAATATGCTATTCTTGAAAATTCATAGTAGTGAAAGAATTTAGAACACTGATAATATTGATTATGTTACACATAGCCATAATGGCCCAGTGACTCCACAGAATGTGGAACAATACTAGAAATATGTACATAGGTTTATCAAAATACATGTACAAGAATGTTCATGTCAAACTACTGCTAGTAGCCCCCAGGTGGAAAAAAGGAAACCTAAATATCACCATTACTAAGTTCTAGTACTATTCAGCAATGAGAATGAATAAGCTGTGGCTATATAGAAAAACATAAGCTAAATTTACAAAGAGGTAAGATAGAAAATAATACATACTGTGTAACTCAATGTATACAAACTTGAAAACTAGTTATACTTAAAATAGATTTTTTTTTTTTTTTTTGAGACAGAGTTTTGCTCTATCACCTAGGCTGGAGTGCAATGGCACAATTTCAGATCACTGCAACCTCCGCCTCCTGGGCTCAAGCAATTCTCCTGTCTCAGCCTCCTGAGTAGCTGGGATTACAGGTGCATGCCACCATGCCCAGCTAATTTTTTTTTCTTTATTTTTGTAGTTCTAGTAGAGACGAGGTTTCACCATGTTGGCCAGGCTGGTCTCTAACTCCTGACCTCAAGCGATATACCCACTTCGGTCTCCCAAAGTGCTGGGATTGCAGACATGAGCCACTGTGCCCAGCCTAAATAGTAAATCTTTAATAAAGTTTTCCTAAAATAGGAGGATTTTGCTTACAAAGTCACATACAGTAAGTGGCACTTGAGTTTAAGTTTGAAATTTGAGTACAAGTTAATTAAATGAAATTGAGAGGGAGGACATTTTTGAGAGAAGGAATTACATATTTTGCAAGTAGAGGCAATGACTGCCTTTTTTCTGGACTATCTTTTCAAGGATGTTTATATGATACATAGTCTTGGTAGAAAGAGACTTGTTTCCTTTCTGAGCAAAGAGTAGGTGTGCTTAACGCCCATTATAAGATTTTTTTTCAGGGTTTCTTTCCTGTAATGCAGCCCACTGCATATGCAAACATCATTCTTTGTGTCTTGTAAGAATTGAGGCTTGAGAACGTGACACTAAAATGATGATATTGCCATTGCTGTGAGTAAAAAATTGTCTTTAATATCTGACCCAGGAGTCTCATATCTTCTACTAGCACCCATGAAACTGTGAAGGACTAATTTATTAGCTTGCAAATAGGACACAATTGCAGACTCGTCATGTTCTAGACAATAATTGCTGCCATCCTATATTTTGATTGAAAAAAAACTCTGCCTTATATTAGTATTTTTGAGTGTATGCGCATGATTAAAAATCAAATTTATTGTTTATAACTTAAAGTTTTACTTTATGACTCTAAACAAATGAATATTTTAAGAAAATATAAGAATAGTTTCAGAGCACCAAAAGCAACATAGTTTAGAATTAAATATGCTGAGGAGCATGTAAATAATGATGAAAGAATTTTGTTATAGCAGCTATCTTTGAGTAAAATAATACAAAAGAGGCTTACTACATCTGTTATCAATATTTTTAACCTAATCAGAAAAATATATGCTTCTAATCTCATATATATTAAAATTAATAAATATTAATACTTGTATAATGAGAAGGGTGTCATCTCTTATTTTTATTTGATAATTATAAGCAGTTAATTAATTTTAAACAATTATATAGCTCATTTTGACCAAGATATATTTGTTAAATGTCTAGTTAGCCAAAGGCTGGTTGCTTTTAAACAGGACTAACAATTTTTTTCTTAAAACAGTCTAGAGTAATTCATTTGGAAAGTCTGAGGTTTATGTGATTTTATAATTCAGCAATATCCTACAATAGTTAATAATAGTCAGTTGAATGCAAATAGGCAGATACTTCATAAGTAGTGAAAGAAAATTGCAATGAAATGTGTAAGTAGACGACAACCTCAAATATTTTGAAACAAGAATGTTCATATTACTTTAATGTACTTTTGGATTAAAAAAAAACCAAATGATCCTAAATGAGAGGCTTTGTGAGCTGGAAATGACTTGAATATTTTAAAGTTTTTTTTTTTTTTTAAAGAACACATGACATTTCATATGTGGCCCACAAGGCCTAGGATATTTACTAATTGGTAAATACAGAAATGTTTGCTTACCTCCATCAAACAACGTTAAGATCATTACTATTAACATCAGTAAAATTTTGGTTAGTATTCTAGACCTATCACTGACTCGCCTAGAAAACTCGCAGACAATAGCTTGACCATATGTGGCGGTGACTGAGAAGCACACTAAATTAAAGCTAAGTGTATCCCCTATTCAACTTCCTCTTGACAGATCTCAAGTATTCCTGCAATCATTTGACAACATTCTACACCAGGTGAAATGGGAATGAAACATTCTACAGAGATTAAGTGGGAATGAAAAGACATGACCCTCTTAAGCAATTACAGTAAAAGTAACTTACTTTTGTGAATTTTCTAAAGAACGTGTGGTTATGTGAACCCAGTGCATGATCGTGTGAACACACTGCTGGCCCTCTTCCAGGGTGTAGGAAAGGACCTATTCAAATGAGCACCCCTGAAGCTTAAGTTTTATTTGCTGGCTGTTTCATGATTCACACGTCCCATGTGCATGCACATGCACATGCACACACATACACACACAAACTAATTGCACAGGTATAAACAATGGTTTGGTGCTTATATGTCGTTTTGCTGTAACGAAACTCAGACTAGTAAATTATTATCTATAATAAGTGAATAAAAGGCTAACATCTTTAAATTAATTCTTTAATTAAGTGATTTTTTACAATCAGTCTGTAATTTCAAATTTACTTCTAGTTTGGAGAAGTAGAATGAGAGAAGAAAAGAGGAAAATTTCCTGAAGTATCAACCAGAATCTGGGTTTCTGTACAACACTAGCTATGGAACTAACTGGCTGTGTGCCCAATAAAACAGAATGGGTGACTTTTAATGGCCTGAAGCTCTCTTGGAAGTGGCCATTAAGAACAGCCCATTTTGCAAGTCCCATTTGCCTGTTTCTAACACTTTTTGGAACCCAGCCCATCGGAACTCTGTAAAGTATGAACATGCCGTGGTTTTAAAGAAATGTGGCCCAAAGTGAATCAGCTCCACAAAGGGATTATTCTAAAAGCCCAAGAATGTCTTTTCCCCTAATGAATAAGTTAGTGGAGCAGTTGATGTGAAAGTTAAGGTAAGGTAAGCCAGTCAATAAAATATGTAATTCAAGAGGCATGTGTTTCAATGCTACTTCTGTAGCTATCTGCTTGGGGAAAGTTGGGTGAGTCACTTAACCTTTCTAAGCGTTGGTTTCTTTATTTTATATTTATGTTTGTTATCACTAAGATCTTTATGGCCATAAAGTTTCATTTTTCATACTGTGGAATCTCTGTTAACTGTCTTTACTTATAAAGGAAAATCAAATATTGTTATTCTCTACTTGCAGTCTCTGTGTGCTATTGAAAAGTGTAGTTTCAAGGTTAAAATAACAGGCGTCTTGCAGTATTTTAACCATTGTGGTTAAATTTGTAATTGGTAAAATGAAAATTAATATCGATTTCACAATTTGTTGAAATATAATGAAGCAAACTTAGTAAGTGTAGCTTAGTCTTTTCTGAAACCTTTTACTTTCTACATTCACATCAGTCCTACAGGGTGGATATTGCCCTTGAGGAGGAAGCCAGCAGTTTGGAGAGTAAATTAAATTATGGGTTATGGTATTAGGAATGCAATTATGGCCATGCATGTAAGTCATTTCTTGTGATCTGCCTTTTAACAGTATTATATGCGATACTCCTACAACCAACCACACATGCATGTTGATTTGTGTACATTTATTTTTGTTGCTTTGTTTAGTTTCTTTTTTTTGAGATGGTGTCTTGCTCTGTTGCCCAGGCTAGACTGCAGTGGCATGATCTCGGCTCACTGCAACCTCCACCTCCTAGGTTCAAGTCATTCTCCTGCCACAGCCTCCTGAGTAGCTGAGACTACAGGAGCATGCCACCACGCCCTGCTAAATTTTTTTTTGTTTGTATTTTTAGTAGAGATGGGGTTTTACCGTGTTAGCCAGGATGGTCTCCATCTCCCGACCTCGTGATCCACCCATGTCTGCCTTCCAAAATGCCAAGATTACGGGCATGAGCCACCGTGCCCAGCCTTGTGTGCCCTTTCAACTATTTCTGTACTTGGTAGGAAAAACATAAAGGTAATTGATCAACCACTTAAAATCAAAATGGATATTCAGTTATTATTTTTACTTTTATTTTTCTATTCAAGGCTTCAAAAGACATTAAGAAACATGCTCTATTGTTGGCATAAATATTGTATACCAAATTTTGGTATATATTAAAAAATTCAAGAGAACAATGTGAAACCCTATATTTAGCCTTTTTTCATTAACAAAATACACTTGGCTACAGTCAGTTCTGTTACAATTGACTTTTTAATGTGAATGTAAACTTAATTGTATATTAAATTAATATAAAAATGTTCTTGTCACAGTTTTATGAGTTATTGATGATCACCACATGAAGCAGAATCAGCTAATCGGTATTATTTCAAGTTAAGTTAAAAATTAGGATAGGTTAGTGTAGTAGTATTTTGTGATTTTTTTTTTCTCTGCATATTTAGGAAAAGGACCTTTCCCCTGATGCATAAAGAATTGGTTTGGTGAGATTTAAGATATAATTGAAAATCATAAAAGGTGGATGAATTTGGTTTGATGGTCTTAGAAGATACCTATGATTTTCAGTAAGTTAAGTTTATTACTGGTATTTTCTGATGAACTCTGAATATAAACAAATATCTATATAACAAGAAAGCATCAAAATATATTTTGCTCTTATAAGTCTTCACAAATCTGTGTAATATTTTTCACAAGAACATTTTCTGTGTAGCATGAAAACATAGCATGATGACTTCCTTGTGTTATTTCCCATTTTGTCAGAAGAATCAAGTAACTGCCAAGACCACATTGGTGGGCTTATGAAGGGGATCACTCCCCACCCATAGTGAGTCATTCAATGGTGAGATTCATGAAGGGCGGAAAAAGTCTCAGAGTTCTGAGGCCTCTTGAAAGCAAACATACTTTGAAAGTGCAAGTCTGTTGTCCTACAGATGATCCTAAATTTGCAAGATTTCAGTGCCATGTGGTTAAGACATCTTGAACTCATTATTGGAAAACTTGAAAAAAATTAGAATGGTTTCTGCTAATACTATTTTTTCAAAAAACTATGATTGAATATATGATTGCCTGTGTTTGTATAGCCATTTGATTTTGGTAATTTTTTAAGTAGTCTAAAAGAGAAAACATAGATTCTATTTTACAATAGGAATGTAAAATTCCTAAGGGCTCTATACCCTATGAACTTTACATGCACTGAAATTCCATTGAGAGGAATGGCATTTAGGGGAAAATGTCAAGTGCACAAATCTGTTTCCTTTTGTCTTTTTTTATTCTGTGTATTTCTGTGTGTGTACGTAATTTCTGCTATAAACCAGAAACTGTGATAATCTGTATTTTTCCCATGATTTGTTACCCTTAAGCAAAATAGCAGGAGAGAAATGAATTTATTTTAATTTCAAGCTATTTTAAGGTTTACTTCTCCATAGCACGGGGGAAAAAAGTATTAATTACTTTGAAGAATTAATATATTTAATAGAGCAAAGGCTCATTTTGATTAAAATATATGAGAACTGGGATAAGAAGAATTGCTGTTTTCAAATGTACATTCAGCATTTACCAAGATAGTTCATATTATGAACCACAAAATAAATCTCAATAAATTACAAGCATTCAAGAAATTTTACGTATTTAAATGTAATATGAACATGCGATGTTAAAAGAAAATACATGATGTTCTCTAAACAGTGGCATTAAATAGAAATCAGTGGCAGAAAAATACCTGGGAAATCCTCAAATATTTAAAAATTAATTTATGTGCCTAAGAAATCAAAAGAAAAATTGGAAAATGTTTAGAATTAAATAAAAATAGAAATACAGTGTCTTATTTTGCTTTCTGCTGCTGTAATAGAATATCTGAGACCTAGGTAATTTATAATTAACAGAAATTTATTGGCATACAGTCACGAAGGCTAGGAAATCCAATGTCAAGGTGTGGACATCTTACAAAAGCCTTGCTGTGCCATGCCATGGCAGAAGACAAGAGGGTGAGAGATAGAGAGAGAAAGGCAGAGAGAGAGCAGAAGAGGGCTCAATCTTACCTTTTTATGACAAATCAACTCCCATAATAAACCTACTCCTGCATAACAATATTAATTCATTTATGAGGAAAATGATTTCATGGACCAATCACCACTCAAAAATCACACTCACAACAAAATTTTAACATGAGTTTTGGAAGGAACAAACATCAAACCATAGCACATAGCATATAAGAATGTGGGCAAAACAAAGCAGTATTTAGGGACATTTTTGCCCTAATATAAATATTTATATTATTACATAAAATATTAATGTAAACACATATTAGGAAAATAAGGCCCAAATCAATGACCTCAACATCTACCTTAAGAAACTAGAGACAGAAGGAAAATTTAATCTAAAGTAAGTAAAGAAAAAATATAATACAGAGGAGAGGATCGATAAAATAGAAAAATAAAAAATAAAAAAAGTTAATAACAAAAACAAGCATTTGAAAAAAACAATAAATTTATGCATTTTAGCCAAATTTATAAATTTGTGTCTTCATAGATAAAAAATGAATACAGAAAAATATGGTTATGGAGAATGAGAATCTACAGTCTAAATATGTAAAGAGGATAATAATGGACTATTATTAATAATTTTATGTCAATAAATTTTAAAATTTAGATGACATGAACAAATTCATTGAAAGACATAAACTACCAAAGCTCATCCATGAAGGAATATCAAACTATATCTATTACTATATCTAATAACTATATATAGTAATATTAAATATAGATATAGTAATTAGACTATATGTATATTTAATATTAAATTTTAGTTTAAAATCTTTTTATAAACAAAATTCCAGACCTAAATGGTGAATTAAGTCAAGTATTTAAATAAGAAATAAAAATAATTTCACATTAACTCTTGCAGATAATTGAAAAAAACAGAATATGTTGAAATTTATTCTACTAATCTTGCATAGTCTCATTTAACAGCAGACTAGGACATTACACGAAAAAGAAAAATACAGATAAATAGACTTCATAAACTTAGTTGCAAAAATTATAAGAAAATACAATGAGCAAACCAAACTCAACAACGTGCAAACTCATATTACATTACGTGTGAGTGAAGTTTATCCCAAAAATGCAAAGTTTGACATACAAGAGATAATCAATGTAACATATCATAACTAAAACAGGTAAAACCATATGATTATTGTAATAGACATAGAGAAAACATTTGACAAAAATGCAACGTCCTTTTCTGTTAAAAATTTACAGAAAACTGCAAGTTTTTAAGTTTGCAAGAAGGGAACTTCCTTAAGCTCGTAAAACATGTATACAAGAAACATATAGCAAGCATCATCTTACTCATCAGACTGGCTGTTCTTACCACTTCTATAGGACATTATAATGGAATTTCTATCTGTTAAAAAATAGAAAAAAAAAAATCTTAATGGAAAGTAGGAATTGACACTCCCTTCATTTTCAGAGAAAAATTTAAGCCAATATCCTTGAAGAACATCAATGCAAAAATCCTGAACAGGATACTAGGAAACAGAATACAGCAGTGCATTAAAAATCTTATCCATCGTGATCAAGTTGGCTTTATCCTTGGAATGAAAGGTTGGTTCAACATACACAAATCAATAAATGTGATTCATTAATAAACAGAGCCAAGGACAAAAACCATATGATATCTCAATAGATGCAGAAAAACCTTTCAATAAAATTCACCACCTCTTCATATTTAAACCTCTCAACAAACTAGGTATTGAAGGAACATAGTTCAAAACAGGAGCCCTCTATCACAAACTCACAGCCAATATCATACTAAATGGGCAACAGCTGAAAGCATTCCCCTTGAAAACAGGCATAAGCCTGGGTACCATGGCTCACACCTTTAATCTCAGCACTTTGGGAGGCTGACGGGGGAGGATCACGAGGTCAGGAGTTCAAGACCAGCCTCGCCAAGATGGTGAAACCCCGTCTATACTAATAATACAAAAACTTAGCTGGGTGTGGTGACAGGCACCTGTAATCTCAGTTACTTGGGAAGCTGAGGCAGAGAATTGCTTGAATCTGGGAGGCGGAGGTTGCAGTGAGCCAGGATCTCACCACTAAACTCCAGCCTGAGCTACAGAGCAAGATGCTGTCTCAAAAAAAAAAAAAAAAAAAAAGACAAAGAAAAAAAGAAATTAGAAAGCAGGCAACATGGTATTGGAAGTTCTGGCCAGGGCAATCAGGCAAGAGAAAGAAATAAAGGACATCCATATAGGAAGAGAGAAAGTCAAACTATCTCTCCTAGCAGACGACATGATTTTATACCTAGAAAATCCCATAGATTCAGCCCAAAGGCTCCTTAAGCTGATATCAACTTTAGCAGAATCTCCAGATACAAAACAATGCACAAAAATCACTAGCATTCCTATATACCACCAGCAGTCAAACCAAGAGCCAAATCAGAAACACAATCCCATTCACAACTGGCATGAAAAGAAAAAAAAAAAAAAAAAAAAAAAAAAAAAAAAAACCTAGGAATACAGCTAACCAGGGTTGTAAAAGATCTGTACAATGAGAACTATGAAACCCTGCTCCAAGGCATCAGAGATGACACAAATGGAAAAAACACTTTATGCTCATGGATAAGAATCCATATCATTAAAATGGTCATACTGCCCAGAGCAATTTATAGATTGAATGCTATTCCTATCAAACTACCAATGACATTCTTCATAGAGCTATGAAAAAATCTATTTTAAAATTCATGGCTGAGCATGATGGCTTGTGCATGTAACCCCAACACTTTGGGAGGTCAAGGTGGGCGGATCATCTGAGGTCAGGAGTTCAAGACCAGCCTGGTCAACATTGCGAAACCCTGTGTCTACTAAAAATACAACAATTAGCTGGGCATGGTGGCAGGCACCTGTAATCCCAGCTACTCAGGAGGCTGAGTCAGGAGAATTGCTTGAACCTGGGAGGCACAGGTCGCAGTGAGCCAAGATCGCATGCTTCAGTCTGGGAGATAGAGCGAGACTCTGCCTCCAACAAAAAACAAAACAAAACCCAAAAAACAGACACCTAGACCAATGGAACAAAATAGATTGTCCAAAAAGGCTGCATACCTACAACAATTTGACATTTGACAGAACTGACAAAAACAAGTAACGGGGAAAGGACTCCCTATTCAATAAATGGTGCTAACTGGCTAGTCATATGGAAAAGAGAAACTGGACATCTTCCATATAGCATATACAATAATCAACTCAAGGTGGATTAAAGATCTAAATGTAAAATCCCAAAACTATAAACACCCTGGAAGACAACTTAGTCAATACCATTCTGGTTTAGGAAAGGGGAAAGATTTCATGACAAAGACACTCAAAGCAATTGCAACTAAAGCAAAAATTGACAAATGGGATCTAATTTAATTACAGAGCTTCTGCAAAGAAAAAGAAACTGTAAATAGAGTAAAAGGACAACATGCATCATGGGAGAAATTTTTTGTAAGCTATTCATCTGACAAGAGTCTAATAACTAGCATCCATAAAGAACTTAAATAACTTTACCAGACAATAACAAACAATACCATTACAAAGTGGGCAAAGGACATGAACAGATGACTTTTCAAAAGTAGGCATGTGTGCAGCCAGTAAGCATATGAAAAAAAGTTCAACATCACTGATCATTAGAGGAAGGCAAATCAGAACCACAATGAGATACGATCTCACACCAGTCAAAATGGCTATGATTAAAAGTCAAAAGATAACAAATGCTGGTACAGTTGCAGAGTAAAAGGAATGCTTATACACTGTTGATAGGAGCATAAATTAATTCAACCATTGTGGTAGGCAGGGTGGCGATTCATCAAAGAGCTAAAATCTGAACTACCATTCGACCCAGCAATCCCTTTACTGGATATATATCCATAGGAATATAAATTGTACTGTTGTAAAGACACATGCACATGTATGTTCATTGCAACACTATTTACAATAGTAAAGATCTGTAATTAACCTAAATGGCCATCAATGGTACCACTGGATAAAGCAAATGTGATACATATATACCATGAATACTATGAAACTATAAAAAAAGAATGAAATCATCTCCTTTGCAGGAACATGTATGGATCTGGAGGACAATATCCTTAGCAAATCAGTGCTGGAAGAGAAAACCAAGTATTGCATGTTCTAACTTATATATAAGTGGGAGCTAAATGATGAGAACTTATGAACACAAGAGGGGAACAACACACACTGGGGCATACCTGAGGTGGAGGGTAGAAGATGGGAGAGAACCAGGAAAAATAACTGGTGGGCACTAGGCTTAATTTCTGGGTGACAAAATATTCTGTGTAAGAAACCCCCACGACATGAGTTTTCCTATAAAATAAACCTGTACATGTACTCCTGAACTTCAAGATTTAAGAAAAGGAAGATTATGTAGAAAACCTGAAGGAATCTATAAAAAGTCTACTAGAGCTAAAGTGATTTTAATAAGATTGTAATACACAAATTCAAATGTCATTCTATATATTAATAAAAAATGTTCATTAAGTTGATTGAAAATCTAAAGCAGAAGAAATATATAAAACATTTGCAATAGAATTGCGAGAAAATTGCTTTAAATATACAGTTTCCTGTCGTATTGATTACTTTGTCCTAGGCTAGTGTCCTTTTTTTATCTAAATTCTAAAATACTAGCTATTTTTTCTAAATTACTTTATACATACTATTACAATGTATACATAAATCTTTAACTTTGGGAGTTTGAAATACACTGGAACATATATTATATGAGTTTCAGGACTGTTTACCTCTATATTGCCAACATTCAGCACAGGGCTTCACACATAGTAAAGACTCAGTCTTGTTAAATGAATGAGTGAACAAATGAATGAATGAAAGAATTGTTCCCCAAAATACCCATCAGTTGCTTGATCTGTCCAGAATCATTAAAAAGCATTTTTTTCCTGATAATTATGGCAGAAATAGTTCAATTTGGTTGGAAATCATATTTGAGTTTCCAGTACCAATATCCTCTCTAAAATATAATATAAATAATATCTATAACCTAGTGTTCATTATCCATGAAGTATAAATAATGTTTTCATAAATTGTTGGGAAATACCCAGCGGATATGTCTTCAGAATTACTTTAGATAGAACTCAAGACATATGAAGTGTGCATAGTAAGTACATGTCCTTCTTTATTTTGTCCTGTGCCCCCTTGGGTTGTTGCCTGGCGGGTTCCCAAAGCAATTTCAAATTCCAGCATACAGAATTTTATGTGAAACTTACCTAGGACAAAGGCTTCTTTTATTTTTTCAATGATCACTTTCTTTCATGGCTTGGCACATGAAAGATGTAGACTTTCTCGTTCTATTCTGAATAATGGATTTTAAAACCATATTAGACATCTCTGACATAATATAAACTGAGGGAGTATGTGGTAGAATATCTTAGGAATGTCCTGCCAATAAACACAAATAATTAATCAGCCCACACTTTTTTTTTTGTTTGCCTAATTTACTCCCATGAGATAGAGCAGTAGTAAAATTCATTCATCCAACATTCTTTAATGCTTGCCAGACAAGAAGGGCTACTTGCCCTCACTTCAGTGACAGATTGATAGTTTTATTTTGGACATATCTGTCTAAATCCAAGAGCTCAGGATCAGTGCAATTTATTTACTTGGGAGATCTTTGGCAGAAAGGGCTATACCCTTACCTGGCAGGAGTAGTGAGGGTGGGGATTATTCCTTCATTTTTACTTGTGGTTAATTCAACCTGATAGAAAATAGCTGCAGGGCATGAGTAAGAAGGAATATATGCAGAATTTACAAGGAAGAAAAGTAAAATTGCTGTTAAAATTAACTTCACCTCAACATCTAAAGCGAAGTCTTATTACCCTGTGTACCTTAAGGACATATTCCCCAAACTTCTCAGCTATTTCTGAGGGGATCTCCACTTACATTTGAACTTCCTTTTCCTCTGTAGCCCCAGATATAGGCTTGTACCTTCTGGCTTGACTGCTTCTCTGATGCTGTGGACTCTACATTCAAGTTTCAAGCCAATAGAGCTCCAATCATACAATTTCTCTATGTCACATTAGCGATGTTCTCTAGGCTTAAAGGGAGAAGAATTAACTCCACCCCTCCTACACTGGAGTATATTTCTCTCTCTTAAGACAACCCTCAATCTACCTTCTATTTAGTGACGTTTCCACATCTACTGTGCATTTTGTGTAACAGCAGCCACAGATGGTTGCATCTATCATTGCTTTGTATTGTCTAGCTCAACCACCACTACACCTAATTGTACCATGCCATTCTACTCCAGTGGCCAGATGTCAGATGGGCACCCAGGTGTGTGGAAGCCATACACACATTGATCAGTATATGCCATAGCCTGGTGCACATGCAAGAGGCCAACAAAATCAGTATGGCTATAGGGCCATATTTTGTTGACTTCTGATACAGAACATGAAAAACTGAGCAGAGATGTGATGAGAATTACACATCATGCAAAATACTGAATTTGACCAAGGATGAGACTTTGAGTTGTTTCTGTTTGAAAAAGGACTGAGTGTGTTTAATTTTGACATCAGCATTTATAATATATGAGCAAAAGATGGATTGTGGTGGGCATTTTTTCTGGATTCTTCCCAAACATCAAACATCATTCAGTCTGCATTTGAATGCTAGATGTGAAGAAAACCTGAACACCTAAAATCAAGATATCCACATAAGTCATACTTTGAGGCTCCCCTGATAATTTCTCAAGTACCTCATAGGATAGATAGAAGCTAAAATATAAAAGGCTTAGCTATTTTTAAAAAATACTTAAATTCTCCAAACACCAGAATTAAGTTCACAGTAATACAGATTAAAGCTAAAATGTCAAAGCTACAGCTAAAATAGCAAAAAATACAAGTATCTTTGGGAATCAGAAATGGTCTAGAAAGAGTTTTAGAAAATATATGAATCTATGGTTATTCTAGGATCTGGGTGGAGAAACAGGCAGAACCAGCTGAATAATAACATTAACTTTTTGATATGCCATTCTGCATACCAGTCTCACATTCAGGCTGGTAACAGGATGGGTGCAATTGTTCCTGGCATCACATCTAATATTCACATGGGACTATATTAAGAATATGAAAAAAACAAGAGGACCACCTAGGTCTCCTTCTTCAGAAAATATTTCTGGAATGCCTCCACATAGATTTCCCTATATATCCTATTGGCAAGAATTGTGCTCTAGATCCGTTCCTTACCTGATCACTGTGAGGCAGAGGGAATTGCCACAGCTGGAAGAGGAAAAACAACTGGTGCAAATGGATGTTTGGGAAGAATCCAGCAAAAATGCCCATCATGATCCATCCTTTGCTTAGATATTATGTTAAAAATGCTGATGTCAAAATTAAACACACTCAGTCCTTCTTCAAACAGAAACAACACAAAATCTCATCCTTGATCAAATTCAGTATTTTGCATGATGTGTAATCCTCATCATATCTCTGCTCAGCTTTTCATGTTTTATATCAGAGGTCAGCAAAATATGACCCTATAGCCAAATCTGGCCTGCTGTCTATTTTTGTATGGCCCACAAGCTAATGTGTGTGTGTGTGTGTGTGTGTGTGTGTTTACAATTTTAAATGTTTACATTTAAAACAAGAATAAATAATATTCTTTGTTTTTCCTCTTGTCCTGGAAATTCTAAAATATTTATCATATGGTCCTTTGCAGAAAATGTTTGCCAACCCCTCTGCAATGGGACTTTGAATGGAAAGACAACTTTTCCACCCCAATATAACCAATATACAATGATACATCATTTGAAAAAGTGTATTTCTATAAAGGGATTCTTGTGTAACAAACTTACATCAATTTTGTTCCCATATTGGTCTTTGTAAGGGTGGTGGCCAATCCTCCTTGGACTGTCCTGGGTATTCTTCCTTTCCCCTTATGTGGCCTTACATTAACTGACGTCATGGAAGCATGAAATCTAAAAATACTAACATGGCTTCCAAGGGTAGATCTTACTTGTTTCAGTGGAAAAAAACTTGCTGTTCTGATGGTTTATCCAATTTTCCTTCTGCCTCTGGGAAAAATGAAGGAAAAAAAAAAAGATGTAGCTGTTTTCCAAAGACCAGCACTTCATCCATGAGAGAATGTCAAGATTATAGGCATGATCTATAGAAGATAATGAGTTAATACTTGTATTTTTTTAACTCACGTTTGAAACTCAGTTTCCTTATTTAAACAATGGAAATCATAATATCTGCTTCTCAAATTTATGTATTTGATTTTTCATAAATATAGAAGAAATGGAAGTGTTTTTTCTTGTTATTCTCCATGATTTGCTTTCTCATAAATATGGGAGAAATGTACCTATTTTTTCTTTAGTTATCCACCCAGTGGTTTATATTAAGGTAGTCTTATTCTAAAAATTCACAAGTTTGAGAAAAATATTCCCTCCGAAGTTATCTCTGTCTGTATTTACTGAGTTGGTAGAAAACCTATTATTTTAAACTATATCACGAGATTGAATTATTCTGAGTAAGAGAACTTTAATCTGCCATGGCTAGAAATCTCATCTTTGTTTTTGTTATTGCAACCACTTATAAGTACCTCAGAGATACAAATAGGTAGATCTGTAATACTTTTCAGTCATCATTTTAGGATATTTTAAAAAGGCAAACATATACAGGACATTTTCACAGATGTTTTTTATTTTAAGTCTTGAAGGAGTTTTACTGATATCTGTGGTATGTTTTTAAGCCATCTGCATAAATAATTAATATATCAGCTTTAAGTCAGCTAATTTCTCATAGTCAGAAAACATAAAACAAACTTGCTGCAAACATAGGAATTTTAATGATGAGAGAAAAAATATTTGTTTAAGCCTTGCTCTGACAAATCCAGGAAATATAATCTTCAAGTATCATGGATTTCTTTGAACATATAATTATGGTAGAGCTTGTCATTTACTGCTTTTCTAATAATTTCAACCTATTTATTTTCTATTTCATATAATTACAATGATCTCATTTTTATTATTGTTATATAGATTAATTTACATATTATATTTGATTTACATGAATTGTAAATGAGAAGAAACCATCATAGAATTATAAAACTGAGGAGACATGCAAATATAATCTGCAAAGTTTCCTATAATTTGAATGTGGTTGGAAACTTTTAATTAAGCTTTGGACTGACATTCATTTTTCTAATTTAAGGGAGACAGTATTTTACGACTTCTATTTTCTATTTATTAATTATATTGATAATTTTCACCTTTGAAACATTAATACCGTTAATCATAATTAGTAGAACTTCTAAAATAGAACAATTTTTGCTTTCCTGGAATTATTGACACTTATAATTTTTTTTTGTATTGTTAGACCTGTGATGGATAATCTATTCAAAATTTTAACACTACCGTATGTGAAACTGATCTTCCTTATTTTGAAGAATGGCTAAATCAGAGGGATTATTTGATTGGGATTTCTAGAAACCAACAAGATGTGGATTCACATGCAAATTCTTCGAGGAGAATCAAGTAAGGAAGTTAAGAGCACTGTGGCTCACATCTATAATACCAGCACTTTGGGAGTCCAAGGTGGGCTAGTCACGAGGTCAGGAATTCAGGATCAGCCCGGCCAGCGTGGCGAAACCTTATCTTTACTAAAATTACAAAAAATTAGCTGGGCATAGTGGCAGGCAGGTGCCTGTAATCCCAGTTACTCAGGAGTCTGAGGCAGAAGAATCGCTTGAACCCAGGAGGTGGTGGTTGCAGTGAGCCAAGATTGCACCACTGCACTACAGCCCAGGTGACAGAGTGAGACTCCGTCTCAAAAACAAAAATAAAAATAAAAGAAAGAGAAAGAAATGAAACAAAGGTGAGATTTTTTTTTGTTTTGTTTCTTTGTTTTTGTCAAATTCCCATTCTCAGCCCAATCCCACCAAGAGCTCTGAGTGTAAATCACAATGCAGAGTATGTCCCTTTTAAGAGCAAGGGAGCTAGCTTGCTTTCCAGAGTCAATCGGCTATTGGCCAGGGGGCTGCCTAGGAAAAACTGAGTGCAGGTAACCTTCTAGGCATTTCTGATCCTAATAGATCTAGTAGCCCAGGAGAAGTACTCTGAAGAATGTGGTAGAAACCAGTTGTTAGTAGCAAACACACAAAGCTGGTAAATGTATCTCAGGGGATGTGGGTGGAATACCAATGGTGTCCAATGCAGTGATAAATTCCAAAAGAGAAAGCTACACGTATTTTTAGACTGACCAGTTTAAAGCACGCATTAAATCACAAGAATTAAATTTGGCCCAGGGCAAGTAAATTTGATCACTAATTATCTTGAGTCCACTTTCTGAAGTTAATCCCTAAGATTATGTCCCTAAGATTATTATCTCTGCATTTAGCCAAATCAAATTTTCCCCACCCCCAGAGTGTATGTTAATAGAATTGTTCTAGGAAATCCCAGACATAAAAGAGATGCCAAATCAAGAGTGTACAAAGCTATTGGTTTCACATGTGAAAAAGAGATTTTGAGCAATAATTTAAAAATAATATTGATTATCTTGGATTTTCTTCTCAGTTTGTTCATTATTAGCTCAAATAGCATTTGATGCAGCATGGAAGTTTCATAATGTCTTCTAGAAGGAACTAAATGTATTTAAGCACAGGCATTTTTAAAAATACTTTCAGTTCTGGATACATATGCAGAATGTGTAGGTGTGCTGCATAGGTATACATGTGCCATGGTGGTTTGCTGCACCCATCAATCCATCATCTACATTAGGTATTTCTCCGAATGCTATCCCTTCCCCCCACACCCTGCTGGGCCCCAGTGTGTGATGTTCCCCTCCTTGTGTCCATGTGTTCTCATTGTTCAATTCCCACTTATGAGTGAGAACGTGTGGTGTTTGGTTTTCTGTTCCTGTGTTAGTTTGCTGAGAATGATGGTTTCCAGCTTCATCCATGTTCCTGCAAAGAACATGAACTCATTTTTTTTTTTTTACAGCTGCGTAGTATTTTACGGTGTATATGTCCCACATTTTCTTTATCTAGCCTATCATTGATGGGCATTTGGATTGGTTCCAAGTCTTTGCTATTGGGAATAGAAGCACAGGCATTTTTAAGGCCTCTAAAATTAGTAGAAGACCAAAGCTAATGGTTGTTGAGACCAGAATTCAAACTCTACTGTGCTCAACACAGAGCCAAGGTGATGTGGTTTGCTCTGTGTCCATACCCAAACCTCATCTCTAATTGTAATCCCCATGTGTTGAGGGAGGGATGTCGTGGGAGGTGATTGGATCATGGAGGCCATTTCCCCCATGCTGTTCTCATGATATTGAGCGAGTCCTCATGAGATCTGATGGTTTAAAAGTGGCAGTTTCCCTTGCTCTGTCTCTCTCTCTCCTGCTTTGCTGTGATAAGACATACCTTGTTTCCCCCTTGCCTTCTACCATGATAGGAAGTTTCCTGAGGCCTCCTGCAGAACTGTGAATCAATTAAACTTTTTCTTTATAAGTCACCCAGTCTCAGGTATGGCTTTATAGCAGTGTGAAAATGGACTAATACACAAGGGCTCCACTAACACACTGACTCACTAAATGTATCCATCTTAGATCTTCTATACAAGAATACTGTCTTCTTTGTATATACCAGGCCTACAATAATAACATGGATTTTGTTACTCTGAGAGTGGAAGTGGGCTGTCCCTCCCACACGTACCTTGAAATGAAACACTCATTACACTTGTACGTATCATGGTGGTCTGTAACTGGAGAGATTTTCTTATAGTCAAATGTGTTTTCTAAACAGATCAAACATTTAAGATATTAATACTGCCTCCCAGATATTCAGCTCTTCATTGAATCTTAGTCTTGTAGTTCTTTCTCTTTCTGTTTTATTTACAGCAGTTTTGCTCCTTTACTTTCCTTTTTGCTACTGGAGTTTTAAACAAAAGTCGGTGAAAGTTAACTGAGAATATTTTAACACTTTTTTGGAAAGAGCTGCAGTCAGGCATAAGATTGTTAAAACATTTTGTAGCTTTGACTTTATAATGTGTAGTTTGAGGAAAAGCCTAGGGATTTTGTAATAAAATTCTTTGATATATTCATGCTGCGTTTTATTATTCATAACAAAAAGTATATCATCATTATGATTTAAATATTCTCTCTGATTCTTCACTTCTTTTTCCTGGAAGAAGAGAGAGAAGACCTCATTGCACAATCATTTCAGATGTGAACGTAGATATTAGAGTGCTACATCTGTTTCATGTATTAGGGAGCTTCTCTTGGGTCTATAAATAAGATCTCCACCAGTTCCATTAAATCCCAAAGTATGAATGGGCTATTTTATGTCAAACATGAACAAAATAGCATTTCCTGGGGTGTGGTAGGGAACACTGATATGCTCTTGGAGCTGAACATGCTAGTAGATTTCCTATCTATGCCATTGGCTCTGATTATTTTTCCCTTTGGAAAAAAAGTTAGAAGCCAAGAGTTAGATCCTCTTTTCTTCCTGGAAATCCTCTTTATAACAGACTTGAAGTGGCACAAATGTGCATATGTGTGTGTAAATATATGTTTTATTGGTAAAATAATCTTCTGGCTAAAGAAGCTTTAATGACCTGTTGAAGTTGGGAATTAGTACAAAATTCTTTTTAGGCATAGAAATCATAGAAGATACTTTATTTTTTAAACATTACTAAACAATTTTTGTCTAAAAGGTTTAAAAGGTCCCTGGAAAACAGTTTTCGATGTAGAATTAAACACATTAAAATGGGCTTGCAAATATTTAGTTCTCTATATTTTCTTCTCTATATTTTTCTACATTTTGTTTCTCTATATTTTAATGGATCTACATGACTGAAAAAGTAGAATTCAAAATATTTGGTCTTGATTCATGTTTTACTTGTTATAATGGTAAAATTTTCATCATACTTGCTGAATAAGTAAATAGTATCCAAGTTAAAATATAAACTTCAGATTATTATTAGGATTTAGATACATTTTTTTTCCATTGCTAACATAATAAGCATATTTCTATGCTTATTATGAAAGTTCAGAACTGGTGAGATCTACTCAAGTTAAAGCCATATATACTTTCTCCTTCTGTGACCGCAAAAAGCAGATAATGAATCCAAGCTATCTATTGCTTGTTATTGCTAGATTCATGCCTTAGCAGTGAGAAGCATTGACTCCAGGATTCCAGGTCTCTAAGAAAGCTTCGGAAAGGGCCTTTTTCTTGAGTTTATTGTTACTTCAAGCCATTGAATCTTACACTCTCTTGTGGGCTCCTAGAGGTGCTAGAAAGAGCTATGCATGGTAGATATAGAAGATATATAATGGTCATTACCTTCCTAAAATCTTCCTATGTAAAAAAGAAATCATATTTTTTCTCCCATAAAATAGGATATGTGCATTTCACACTCACCCTTCACTATTATTCAATTGATTATAAGAGAGCAATATTTTACATAGAAAGTGTACTTGGCTTCACTGGTTGGAGGAATTTTTGCGTGCTCTGGTCTTTCCAGGTCCTTAGCACAACTAGATCTTCGGAGAATCAAAGAAAATCTTATTTAGTATCATTTCATCTTTGGAAGAACATTCTATTTTTCTTTATGGTGATTCAAATCAAATGATGTTTCACTGATGTGTTACATTTTAACTCCATAGTTATATTATGTAAGCCTATGGCCATGTTGTTTTCATTGAATATATTTTTTTTATTCTTTCTTATGTAATAGCTAATGTTCTCATAATAAAATAACAAGTCTGCAGAGAATAATGCCACTAAACACCTAATGATTAAACAGGACTGGTAGTTAAAATAATTATGAATATTTGGCAGATAATAGGGGAAAAATGAAACCACATTCTAGAAACAAATATATCTGTTTGTCATGGTGAATGCTATATGTTTGTATTGAACTTTTTAGTTCCAAACCAAAAGACAAATCTCTTATTCTTTAATTGAAACTGTATTGAAGTCAATAATTAGTTAATGACTGGGACCCCAGATGCAGCTATCAATAGAGTATGAGGCATTTAAGAGAAGTTTCACGATTTATTGACAGTGTCAATGTTCCATGAAATGTCATTCAGTTGCATATTTCTGGGAGGTCAGACACATAATTCCTTTCACATATGGTGCATTTTATCTGTGTTGAATTTTTAGTGCATCAGATACAAATGGAGTTAGCTTGCATTAATGTGGTTCCTTAAATATTATTACTCAGCATAACTATATGATAAAAACTAACCTCTCTTTTTACTAAGCATATGGGCTTTTTTCTATGGAAAGCAGCTGTGGCTAATTCAGTCACATCTAAGAGTAACTCCCACCTGTCAAAAGTATTTGGATCCATTTTTTCTTCCAAAATTAGAACATACTATTGACTTTTTCTCCTATCTAAAGCAAGCCATAGTTCTGCTTTTATGAAACCTAAATTATTATAGTTTAATTTGTTATCATTATAATAATTTTGTATCCACCAAAGACAAAGAAAACAATTCAAGAAAAGAAAATTATTTCATAAAAAGCAGTTACTACTTACTTTATACAAATACATTTGCATTATGTTTATGCATGGATGTATGCTTATGTTTATCAATTAGCATGCAAACTATTTTCTTCAAATTTGCTTAAAAACTATTAAAATCCACAAGTACTGCCTCCATTGAACCATGAGACACAGATGCACACTGCACATATCTGGGGCCAGACAAGTGGCTTCCATGAGGTACTTTCAGAATTTGGGGAGTTCAATGCATATAAACTCACTTCCCATGAGCCAGTGCCTCTTACATACTTACTTCACTGGTTCCAAGGTGGCTGGTTGAAAGATTCTCTGCTTTACATTTAAGATCATGGAGTCCCTGTGTCTCAAGAGCAAAGGATAGTAGAAATGCAAATGCAAATACTCATATAAAAAATCTCCTATCTTTCTCACTCATACACTTCTCAGGGAGTTATTACCCTTTGGTGAGATTCCCCAAGTCAGTCCTCTCATAGCTTTGTGGAGTGGAGAAGAAGTGGAAAAGTGGAAAACTGTCATGGGATTTTAGCAACATGGCTGGGGTCATGAATAGTTGTGTATTGAAGTGTGCCTCTATAAGTGAACAAGCTTCATGTCATTTTTGCCTAATGAGAGCTCAATAGAATCTGATCACAGCTTCACCCACCATTGCTGCCTTGGGGCAACACTTTGTCATTTGTGTAGAATAATGTGCAGGCAACTTTACCATAATAGATGTCACCCAAAGGAGGGGCAACCAAAGCTGAATGCTACCTGCGTTACAGTCTTGGTTCAGTTTCCTAAACTCTTCACCAGAAAAATAAAATAGCACAAATGATTAACTGCTGTTCCTAGCATACATACTTAACAGATAAGTGTTGGATGCATAGTTCATACACATGCTAATAACTGACAATAGTTCTCGAAGACCTAGAGTTTATTTATCATTACTGCAACCCCTGTGGAGAATACGAATGAAATAAAGAACAAGCCTTGACTATCCTTACAGAGTTTGACTTATATATGTTGTGACCTAGTGCATTCACTTCAATCCTGAGTGTGTTAAAAAAAAAAAACCTATGATCTTACCTTTGCATTTTTTTTTAAAGAACAAACTAAACTAATAAATTAATAAATGGAGGAAGGACATTTCAAAACAGTTAAATTCCTAATAAGATACGTAATTTATTATTTTATTTATAAGCAAAAATAAGTTTAGTTGAATTTATATTTTAAAATAGTGCTTTATAAACTTTGAAATAACTAGGAATTTTCCTCCATTTTTTACAATATACTACAAGATATTGACTCAGTATGACTATATGATAAAAGCTGGAAAGGAAAAAAGATCCCTACTTATTAGGAAACAGAGATAAGTGACCTAAGGCCTAAACTTCAAAGAAGTATCTTTGGAGTGTTTTCTAATTCACATTAATTGATAATTAATCACTGAATAAGTGCTATCATGTAATAATTTAGGAGTATTAGCTATATCTCGTGCAACAATGTGGATAATGCCGATTCTATTTTAATCTACATGTACATATTTTTAAATCTACATATTTGAAATTTATATGTCAAAACTATGTGGATGAACATGTATAGTTTTATACACTGTAGGTCATGGGGTTGACCAAATAATTCACAGCAAGAAAAATTGGTATTATTGAAAATAAGCTATTACTTATAATGTAAAAGAAAAAATTGTCACAATCAATAAATAACCACAATCAATTCGAACTAACACAGGATGCACTGATAGCATATGATCATTTTTAAAATAGAGTAATTCCAACTATTTTTTTTTCTACACACAGCCTGTATGACAGAATTCTTAGATTATGAAAATACTTAGGAACTCTTTGTGATGTATTAAATTTTCTTATGACTACTAGAATTTAGTTACCTTTAAAAGATGGTCATGTATAGCTTTTAGTTGTGCATACAACCTTTAACCTATTGACCTATTAACAACTTAACAATAGGATTTAGAACTTTGAGGCGGCTTTTGATCCCACTACCATTCATACCCTGAAAACCACTTTATGGAGATGGTAGAATAATAATTCATGATTCAGTGGGTGTAATTTATATGTTGGTATATGTCAGTCACAATATATTGAATTTTTTTGTGACTTTTTCAGAGCAGTAACTACAAAAAAGTGAATTCTAAAGAAAAAAAGTGTTGAAGGAAAGTAAGATGTTTTATAGCTGGTACTGTTGTAGAGCAAAACCCTCTCTGCTTGATGTTTAGCAACTGAAATACAGTTTTGATTGATATTTCTTTTAGTCATCTTTTTATAAATGATAATGAGAAACCATAAAATAATTTTTAAAAAGAAAAGAGAGAAAATGACATTTGCACTCTCTTTCAGTAGTCAATTACGGGGAAGCTAAGGAAGGATGCCTTCCTGGGCGGAGGAAGTGATGTTGTCAGTTGCCTACTCTCTCTGGGACACCCCTCTTTCTGGAACTAGCAGAGAACAAGTAGAGACTAATCATTTTTGGCAAAACAACTGTCACAGCCAGAAAGAAAACAAAAGTCCCTACTTACAAGGAAACAGAAAGAGATAAATGACCTAAGGCCTAAACTTAAAAGCAGTATCTTTGGAGTGTTTTCTAAGGAAAATCAAGCGAGCTCTGAGTAAAATGACTCATTTATTTCCTTCTCCTGTCTCTGATTGTCAAACTTCAATATGTTTGAACATCATTTGAAGTGGCTTACTAAAATGCAAAAATGCTGGTATTTCATTAATTGAGGAAGAATGCTCACACTTGCTCCCCAGCTGATGCTACCAAGAGAGACGTGTCAATGAGCTACATTTTGAGAAACGTTCCTGCCTCTCTCTACCCTCCTTCCTTGGGAGATCACCTCCCTCATACTTCACAGGGAAGACTGAAGCAATCAGAGTAGTTTCCTGAACTTCTTACTCTATAAAAATATTTGCATTTCAGCCATCCCTTCTTTCTAAGGGTCTAAGTAGGGGGAATGTGGCCTTTGTTCTGTTCAACACCAATCTTCTCTCCTCTCTCCCACCTACCCTTATTTGCAGAGGGCTACTAATATGAATCTGTGCTCTCTCGTTTTCTCTTTCCCATTTGTTGGTTTTCCGTTGACTTTTAAACATTCATATCTTCCACCTCAACATTTCATCCCTTGATTATCCTTCTGTTCATCCTTCAATCTCTCTCTGTCTCTCTGTTTCCAATTGCACATTTAGAAAACAATTACCTACGCTCATTGCCTCTGTTACTTTGCCATTCATCGACTCCTCATCCCCCTTTTCCTGGCCTATGCCAATGAATCCTCTAAAACTCCTCTCTCTCCCAAGACCTGTTGGCTCCATGTCAGCACTGCATGGAAACTTTTCAGATCAAGCTTATTGAATTTCTTAAGTTCATCTCTCTTCTTTTCTTGACATACTGTCTTTCCTTGGCTTTTTGGCATTTAAAACAAACAAAATGATTGTGCTTCTGTCTCTTTCAGAAGTCTTTCATTTTTTTTTTTCTGAGTCTCTTAGGCCAATTGTCTTCCTGTTACACAATTATTCAACATTGAGGATCCTCTTAAACTTTATTCACTGCTTGTTTTAAACCTTATTTCGACATGGTCTCATTAATACAGTTATGTCTACGCTGACAAGTCCCAAAGGTACGTCCACTAGCTTGACTTGTTTTCTTAGTTCTCTGTCTAAATGTCTACTTACCATTCCTTACACATATATTGCACAAATACCTCAAACTTAATAAGCACAAAAATACACTCATGATCTCTTCCCTGCTTTATAACTGTTAATATTTTGTTCCTCATTATATGACCAGAAGGTACCAGTTGTTCAGGCAAGAATTCTGAGAGCCACCATTTACTTCTCTATTAATATAATCCCCCCATACAAATAATAAATGCTGTTAATGTAGATCATAAATATGTTTTTAATTCGCTTATTTGTCTCTTATCTCTGCTCACACCATTGCCAGATAGGGCATCTCCATTTATTGACAGGATGATTATAACAGTATTTTCATAACTGTCTACCTTATATCACTTATTGCCACCTTTCAACTTATTTTATCTCTTTTTGACCAATGATCTTACAAACATGAAGTTTGTATGTGTCATTCTCTGGTTTTAAAAAGAAGTCATGAACTCAAGTGTGCCAAGACCCAGGCCAGCACATGAGTGACTTGAGGATGGTTGAACTTGAGATTTTATCCTCTCTAAAGGGGCAACATTACTCAATTTTTGCTGATTGTTCCACATGGAAATACATAGTAGTGTTTCCTGACCATCTATTTTTTTCAAGAGAAAAGGTACTTATTTGTTCTTTTCTAGCAGTAACTGACAGGTAATTATTCATTTAATACCTGCATTCAATGGTCAATATATTGGCTAACATATCTGAATCCTTTTTTTTTTGTCTTTAAAACAATTTTTTTTATTGTTATCATACTTTAAGTTGTGGGGTACATGTACAGATGGTGCAGGTTTGTTACATAGGTATACGCGTGCCCTGGTGGTTTGCTACATCCATCTCCCCATCATCTACATTAGGTGTTTATCTTAATGTTATCCCTCCCCAATCCCCCTACCCCCGGAATCCCCAAAAAGCCCCCAGGGTGTGATGTTTCCCTCCCTGTGTCCATGAGTTCTCATTGTTAAACAACTACTTATGAGTGAGAACATGCAGTGTTTGGTTTTCTGTTCTTGCATCAGTTTGCTAAGAATGATGGTTTCCAGATTCATCCATGTCCTGCAAAGGGCATGAACTCATCCTTTTTAATGGCTATATAGTATTCCATGGTGTATATGTGCTACGTTTTCTTTATCCCATCTATAATTTGTGGCATTTGTTTTAAATTTCTAGTTTTTTTCAGACAGGATCTTGTTTTGTCTCCCAGGCTAGAGTGCAATGGCACAATCATGTCTCACTACAGCCTTGAACTCCTGGGCTCAGGTGATCCACCCACCTCAGTCTCTTAAATACATGGGACTACAGGAGTGAGACACTGTGCCCAACTTTTATAGCTGTATCTTGAAAAGTGAATAGGATTTTCTCAGTTACACATTGTGAGGAGCTATATTTCAGGCTGGAGAAGAACATGTGCAGATATACAGTTGTATGAAATAATGTGATCCATTAAGGGGACTCTAAGATATTTGGTGCTGCTAAGATATGATCGGGGTGGTTGCAGATTGAAACAGTGAAATCCCAGAGATGCTCAAGTGGACAGTTATGCCATGTCTCAGTATTTGAACTCCATCTGATGAGTCAGAGAGCCAAGGATTCACCTTTTTGAAAAATAATTGTAGCAACACAAGAAAGAATGAATTCTAGGAGAAATAAGCCAGAAGAAGAAATACTGGTTAAGAAACTATTACAGTTACTCATGTAGAAAACCACAATGGAATTAGTTGAGGAAACAGCATGGAGTAGGTAGAGGTGGATTTGAGAGACAATTAGGAGCAGAATCTGACAGCTCTGCAAGCTGCCCCCTTGGCACAACAGCCACACTAGTTATTTGCTATTCTTAGGTAAACATTGCATTTTGTTGCCCTGTGTGTCTTCTCAAGCCACTCTCTACACCTGGACTGGATTTGTGTTACCCAAGAAAGGTAATAAATATAACTTTATTTGTTCTTTAAAGTTTTGGTTGGTTCTCAAAGTGTGGTTTCAGAACCAGTGGCAATGACCTCACTTGGGAGCTTATTAGAAATGCGGAATCTCAGGTCTCATCCAGACCCTAGTGAATCAGAAACTGCAATTAACAAGATCCTCAGGAGATTCATACACACACTAGAGTTTCACAAGCCCTGTTTAAAGCTCAGCTTAAACCTCACTTCATCTAGAAACTCTTTTGGATTTTCCCAGTCTTTCTGATCTATCACAAAAAATAAAGCTGACATGTCTTATGTTTAACAGTTTCCAGGTATCAGCTTCATTTTTATCATGGTTATTTATACATGTACCATATGCCTTTTACTCCTTCCTAAATTATTAGCTCTAGGAGGCAGGAGCAGATCCCAATCCCATTGGTATTACCCATAGCTCCCATTCAAGACTTGACTTCTGATAGGCTTTCCCCGGGGGATAGTGATGGTGACTTCTCTTGCTTCCATTGGCACGCAAGTTGAGTCTCCAAGTCTTATGATAATGCATTCTGTTGATTTCCTGACTTTCTTTGTCCATCTGTTGATAATGATTTCTTGGCTTTAGTAAAGCATTATCCATGTTTAATTAGTTAAATTCCTCTCTATATGTTTGGAATCGTTAGAGATGTGAAATTTATTCATTTAAAAAACAAAAAGGATCTAGATAACCTTATAAGAGATTTCTTAGCAGTAGTCTTCAAAATGTGATATTTTTCTGAATTTTGGTAACGTTGGCCCGAAAGTAATCTCCTGCAGAGCTCACCATATTGACAGCACGACTAAAAGCAATTCATACATTTTTCTCTCATAAAAGCATTGAATTTCCTGTGGCCAGTGTGATGTAACCAGTCTCCTTCTTAATTATTTTCAGTTTGTTTTATGTTTAAAATTTTAGGAGAAAATACAGCATTGTAGACTAGACTAAATTTTACATATAATCCTGTGAAAGTTTTCCGTTTTTGGATGGCATATTGAGTTAAGGTCCTTTAAAAAGTGAGTCCCTCAAAATATTATTCCTCTTAAGCAGCAGAGTGTGCTTGAATGGTTTGGAGCTAAGTGTTTTAGATAAAGGAAACAGTCTTTCTAAAATAACATGCAGCTAACGGCTGGAAAAAGGGTAATGAAGTGGTAAACTGTCCATTATGTTTAAAGAAGAACTTGGCTAAAATCCTTCCTTCCCATTAAAATCACGGAATGTAACTTCAGAATTTATGTAACTGTACTTAGCGTTTCTGTTAAACCCATTTATTATTTTTTCATTTCTAATCTATACTAAATAATTAATCCATGTCAATTTATAATTCCTCCCACTTTTAGAAAATGTATGTTAGCCTATTTTTAGTTTCCATGAGAATTAGTAATAATGATTTTTCAGAAAGTAAAAATAATGAGGGTTTCTGGAAGAAACCACTGGATATTTTACAAGTTAGCAAGCTGTGTTTCCAGCTTAAAATTATTCCACTGTGTTTCTTGTGATGTTTCTAAAAAATCATATAGAACTTTAAGTGACTAAAGAGGTGTGGAGAAAAGGAAGCAGCACCCATTATTATGGATTTGAGTATTTCATCCAGTGAGGCAAATGTAGTAGTTCTATTACCATTTTCTTGATCAAAAGCAAAGGTCAAGACCCCTACACTTATACCCTTCACCCAGTGAAAAGGACAGTAAAAGTCACATTCGAAAACTGAGCTTTAAGTTACAATGATAACATCAGAGTGGGCTTTAAACTCAGAACCACCTACAGGTTTATGACGAATCGTTAGATTTATCCTTGTCCGGCCGGGTGCTGTGGCTCACACCAATAATCTCAGCACTTTGGGAGGCTAAGGCAGGTGGATCACTTGAGGTCAGGAATTCGAAATCAACCTGACCAACATGGTGAAAATCTACACAAAATAGCGGAGCATGGTGGTGCATGGCTGTAATCCTAGTTACGTGGGGGGGCTGAGGCAGGAGAATCACTTGAACCTGGGAGGCAGAAGTTGCAGTGAGCCGATATCGCGCCGTTGCCCTCCAGCCTGGGTGACAAGAGAGAAACTCCATCTCAAAAAAAGAAAACAACAACAACAACAACAAACATATTGTTTCTCAATCGTCTGTCTTCTTTATAGTGGCTCTTTGAAGATAATGAATATTTTTTTCTATGCTTTCTATTTCTATGAATCTTCTTGCCCCATTTCATACTCCACCCCTTTGTTTTCTTTTTTTCTTTTTCTTTCTTTCTTTCTTTTTTTTTATTTAAGTGCAGTGGCTCAAACTTGGCTCACTGCAATCTTAGACTTCTGGGCACAAGCGATTCTTCTGTCTCAGCCTCTTGAATAGCTGAGATTACTGATGCCAGCCACCACACACAGCTAATTTTTGGATTTTTAGTAGAGATGGGGTTTCAGCACGTTGGGTAGGCTGGTCTAGAACTCCTGACCTAGGTGATCCACTCACCTTGGCCTCTCAAAATGCTGGAATTACAGAGGAGAGCCACCACACCACACCCAGCCCTTTATCTTCTTTTGTCAGTTTGTTTTATGTTTAAAATTTTAGTAGAAAACGTAGCATTGCAGACTAGACTATTTTTTTTTTGTCTTTTTCTTGCTTCAGTTTCTCTAAATTCCTGGCATCTGGAACTTAGGTAACTATCAGCCATTATTTAATTGAATATTGCTTTTGCCACATTTTCTGACTCTTCTAACTATGACACTCCAGTTATATGTATGTTGAAAATTTCATACTTGCATATTTTCACTTTTTATGATCTGTGCTATTTCATTTATTCCTCATTTTTCTTTTTTGCATATACTTCTATTTAGGAATTTTTGTTCTAACATGTCACTTAGTTCAAAACTAATTATACAGTCTTATGTTAAACATCATTTTATTAATCTTAGATATTCTGAATTTTAATCTTTTAATCTTTAATCTTTTAATTTTAATGCCCATTTGAATCTTTTTTATTAAAGCCAAATTTTGGCCAAAATTATCCATCCTTTCATCTATTCTTTTTCTAAATTTTCTAGCTTGTATTATTTCTATAGTTATCAGCCCTGTTATTTTCACAGTCATTAAGTAAAGTCCACGTTTTCTTATTCCAATAACTGGCTCTACCATTTCCACTGTCTGTACTATTTTTGGTCATGTTTCTTTTTATCATTTTGACTGATAATTTTAATATAATGTACAATATGGTGTACAAAAATTGCACAGTCTTTGGATGATGTTATCTTCTTCCACAAAAGGTTAACCCTGAATTCACACAGGCAGCTTAAGGGGGAGCAGGTCTCCCTAATCCAATTAAGGACTGAACTGAGTCCAGACTTTTTGTGCAGTTTGGCGAAGCTCACTCAATTACTATTTCAATTTGCTATAAAGAGTTAGACCTCCTAGAACCACAACTGGGATCTTGAAATGTTTATTAAAAGTCTATTTTCATGATCAGATCTGAACACCCATTTTAGCTTCTTAATACTTTAAGATTACTAAATATTCTTTCTGTGCTCCCATGGCATTTGGCTTAGTTGCTTAATTTCTTATTTAATTGCACTTAACAATTTGGCAAATTTCTCAGAATGACAGGCCTCCAACCCATTTCTCTCTATGTTTTTTACTCTATATTGTCTGGGCACACCAATTTCTGACTATCTTGGTGGCTCTAAACTCAAAAGTTCTGGTTTCTTAAGTTTATCTCTTGCTTGATTTCTTTATAGTTCTCATTCTGGTGAGTGGAGCAAACGCCACAAAGGCCCTTAAGAAAGAAACAAATTACAGAAGCACTCAGATCAAATTGGCTTACTTGCCTATATTTTTGTTTTTCATAGATGTTGACCCCTTAAATTCTAGTTGCCTCAGCAACTCCCTAGAGCATTTACATGTGAATATCTGTATAGGCGTGTATAATATATGAAGAATTGTGATACATTTATATGCTGTAAGCTGCCCCATTCTGGTCAAAATCAAGGGAGTATAAATAGATATAAAAATATATAGGTGATTCCATGCATTGTTTTTAAATAATCACAGGTGTAATAAGGCAGATGAGTTGATTGTGAATTTAAATTTCTAAGTATTATTTTTGAAGGCTCTCAATAAATATACTTTGAATGATAAGCATTTACTGATGAAATAATATATGAAAACAGGCCTTGAAATGTGTGTAAATATAATGACATTGAGTTTGTTTTTTAATTTCAATACCAAGAAAATTCAAATGGCATAAAGTATGGTAAACCAGTTTGATAAGGTTCATAGTTTCAAAGTATTCCCTAAAGCATGCATTTTTCTTAAAGACTCCTAAATTGATAGAAAATTTTATGATAAGTCATCAATATACAGCTAACAAAATGATAATTGGAGAATATCAACTTTAATTTCATTCATTTTTATGTATATTAAGTTTTGAGTAAAAAGTTTTAATAAACAGTACAAATTTTATTTTTTGTTCGTATCTCATAGAGCTTTACTTAGAGTAAAATCAAAAGAATGTTTCTTACAAGTAAACATATCTGTATCATAGACTAAGATTTTTCACTTTCTACATATGGAAATCCAGAATAATTAGAAATATCTTCCCCAACAGTAACATTTTTATTAGTAAAGGTAATATGTAGTTCCAAAGTTGAGAAAGGCAAAGTGGAGAGATATAATGGAGTGCAGATGGAAGTGCTAGAATTTAGAATATTATAGTTAGATGAACTTGTTTTTTAGATGTGAGTCTACCCTTGCTGTGTATGAACATGTGAAAGACAATTTCACTAGAAATCAGTTTCCCTATAAAATGAGGATAATGCAGTTTAGCTTACAGTGTTGTGAAGATTAAAGATAGCATATGTGAAGCTCTGTGAATAAAGATACTGAGACTGTATTTACTGCTCAATGATGTGTTTCATAGACATTAATGTTTTAGATTATTTTTCCACTATATGTTAAAAAATACTATCACTATTAAAGAGAAAAGACATAGTAGCTCAGATGAATCAAACAGTATTCTTGACATTTATAAACTTTGCACACATCATGCAATAAAAAATGCAACACAAATATAATACATTTACATTTAAATTTGAGCATTGATTTATAAATGAAGAAAATACATGAAAATATATTATTGTATACTTAGTTGAAGATGACACAATATTTATTACTAGGAAAAGTCAAAGAAAGTGATTAGAAGTTCATTTGACTTTTGTTAAGCACAAATATTATGCAAGATTGACACAGTAAAATAAAATTTGAAACTTGATGTATTCTTAGGACATAATATTAGAAGATTTATAAGATGACGCAACATTTCTACATGCCTCTTTCAAAGCCATTACTGTTTATCAACAATTTTTAGCTTGCAATTATTACTACTAAATTTCAAAAATCAAATAACAGGTAAAATTTGACACTCAGAGATGTAATACAAATGTGCTGTAAGAAAAATGTTATTCTTAACAAATAGTTTTTTTTCTGTAAAGGTAGATGTTATTTCAGTAATTGAAAAGTAGTATATCATAAAATGAACTAAAATAACATAAACAAGTAATCAAATGCATGTACTTGAAATTATTCAAGCAATGTATAAAGTGCTCAGTGTTTCATTTGGAAATTTTGGGGTCAGATTTAATAGTACTGCATAGGGAAAAATGTGCTCAAGCCTTATTTATTTTAAGGACTTCTGAAATTGACTTTGAAAAACACTTACATTGAAACTCAGATGAAAAGGAGCATGTAGTAGTTTAATTACACTATTGCATGGCTTTAGAAATTATACAGCAATTTTCCATTGTACACAGCTTCAAAGAACAAATTTGCCAAGCTACAAAGTGTTAGAATCACGTTAGTTAAGAAAGGACATGTATGTTTCTGGAATACGAAATTAATATAAAAAAGAAAGAGACCTTACCTTTGTAAACAAAATTAGATAAAATCTAAGTTTGAGTTATATACACTTTTAATATACTGTAGCCATTTCAGATGTATAAGTTATTACTTGTTAATTTATTTTTTTCAGTTGTTTTCATTAATCACTTTACACAAACTATGTGCGATAAAATATTGAAATAAATTAATTTTTTTTACATTGTAGACTTTGTAAGTTATCAGTTTCAGACTACTTAGCTAAGCTTTGGTGTATTTATTGATATTTGGCTTAACTTTTGTTGTTTTCACAGTAATATATTAAATGAAGCAACTTGCTTTTCCATGTTTTGCTTTGGGTTTATAGGTCTCATAGCTATGATGTGAGTAATTCAACAATTTTTGTCCTTACACATTCTGTTTACTGAAATGTCTTTCTTTAAGTCTCCAACCAGAGGAAAAATTAGGTAATTAAAGAATTTTTTCTTTTATTTATATTAGAGGAATATGTGGATAAAATAAATATTATTTCTCTTGCATCTTTTTCTTTGCCTTTTTAAATATAGTTTTCATTCCTTTTAATATCCTTTTCAGTGAAAATGGTTAATCCTCACATTGTGATAATTTTTTGTTTTGTTTTGTTTGTAATCATTCTTTAGTTCTGGGGAAAATTCTAAGTTCTGATGGAATGTTACTTATAGCATTGATTTTACAGTAGAATATATACCTTTTAAAGGTTTCCTCTGCCTTAATCATAAAGAAAAAGAACTTTACCTGCAGTACTTATGCTAAGACTAAGAGCCGTAAAACTAAGATGACCTGATAAATTTTAAGAACAAACAAGTGGTAGAAACAGAAGGAGGAGAGAGATACAACACGGAACAAGCTTCATACTAGTGCCTTGGAAATATTAGCTAGTTAAATCCTATGGTATTCCTGTAAGGTAGAGTTTTTTCATTTTACAGGTGAATAAACTGGATCTCAAATTTAAGTAAGATGACCATGAAAAATGTATATAATTACACTGTTGTGAAACGTGCAAAGATTTTATTTTTACTCTTACTTTTTATTATGGAAAATTGTACATGTAAAGAAGCTTAAGAATCCATGGGAATATAGACTATAAATATCAGTGCAGATTAATTGCTTGCACTGAGCCTACCCATCCTGATGTTACTCTCTTTATTAGAAGACAGATTAGCACTGTCACTATGGTGGGTTTGACAAAGAGAGTTTTCTACATTATTGTCCGAGGGAAGTTTCATCTGTTCATAAGGTCTTGTATTCCTTTAACTTTTAAAGACAAAAATTCAGTCTCAGTTTCTGCTTTGCTCTAGGGGTCCAATGTTTCACTAGGTCCTTCTCCCCAGGTGTCTGTGGAAATCTCAGGAACGACTTCTGTTTGCCACACAACTCTCTGCTCTCTTGCCCAGCTGTTTGCCCCTGAACGGTTCTCCCTCTCTGCTCTAGTTCATTACTTTTGGTCTAGAGACCAGCATTCTTAGACTGTCTCTGTTCCTTCTTCTATAACTATTTTATCCAAGCTGTGAATGCAAGCCTTCGATTTCTCACAATTAATGCAAAGTCAGGCCATAAAATTCAATAAAGCTTTATTGCAAGAGAGATAATTTAAAATCAATTGCTGAGCATGTTGCTGTTTGAGTTTAGGATCCCTGTAGAAATACCCAACGCCCCTCCAGCTAGAGAGAACCTCTATATTTTAAGAAACATTGTCAGCTAAAACACAATGCCTGTTTCCATTTGAATTTTATAGAAAAAGAGAAAAATTTTATAGTACAATAATTATCAAAATATTGAGATACATTTATGATGAAACTAGAACATGCTTATATACAAAAACACTAGGATATACACTAAAAAATAAATTTTAAAATGTGATGCTTATCTAAAATTCAAATTGTACTGGGCAGCCTATATTTTTATTTGCTAAACGTAGCAGCTGTAGTTTCCCTAACCATAAGAGAGCGCTCGGCTAACTCTTCGCCTTCCAGAGTCTAGGCCTCTAATTTCTCCAATCTTTTTAACCTTAGACCTATTACATACAGCATCAGTGTAGTTTTGTTTAGTTTTTGTTTTTGTCTTCTGTTTTGTTTTATTTTTGTAAGAATACATAAAATATGTAGCTTATGTTTTGGGGGGAGAGTTGCATAAAAAGAGCTAGATTCTGACTCTTGATCTATTTACAAGTCTTTGGACATAAGGATTATCAAGAAATCCTTCTCAACTTCCTTTTATCCCTATTAGAATTCATCTCAAACAATAAGTCCTGCCTTGCATGGCAGCTGCGATAATTAGATGAGAAATCAAGGAAGAAGGCATTCAGAAAGCATAAATTCTCAACTAGCTATAAAGAAATATATACAGCTCACGTTGTCTTTTCGGTTATGTTTTACATCGTGTTGTTTCATGGGAATGTCATGCAGGAGAATCTGTAAACCACAGCCGGATCAGGGAGGGCAGACAACTTGGTCTTTGCTCTCTATTCTCTCTGGGTGTCTTTTTGTGTCTACCTGTCAGCCTGGACCATAACATCGCTTCTGAATAGAATCTCAAATACTTCTGATTGGGGTTCTCCAACCTATCTGTCCTCCTATGTTTCTGTCCAACACTGTTAATCTAGTGTTTAATTATGTCTTTAGGCTCCTATTCCTTAATCTTGGTATTTGGTATCACCGGGTCTTAATTCCTGATCATTTTCTTGGTGGTTTTGTTTGTTTCTGTTTGTGAATGCATGTGTGTGCTTGCTTTTCCTCTAGACTGTTTTCATATTATTTGAAATCTAATGCCCCCACCCTCCATTCTCATTGTTTTTAAAAGAAGCACCGTGTCTCTTCTCTCCAATGTTTAAAAAGGTCTTTTCTAATCATTTCCTCAAATTTTGCTTTCTCTAAAGATTTTGAATGCTTATTATCCTTTGAAATGTTGGCATATTCCTGAAACTAATTGATGTCAAATATTATGTAAAATTTGTGAAGTTACTCTTAGAAAGCAGTATTTACAAACTGGATGTGAATATGGAGTTTCAACTCAGAGAGGGCTCAATACCTCTTTCTATTTATCTGGTTCCCATGTTATGTGCTTTCGGATTTCAAGACAGTACTCCAAAGCTAACCATTCATTTGGACCTAGAAATGTGTTTTCCTATAGCGTGGATATTGCCAAAAGAACTTGAGTAAAGCATTTGATCGAGTGCTGCTATGAGGACACACCCAAGAAATTTAGGATTTATGTGATTTCCCCCTTTTTCTTAGGAGAAATTCTAATATTTTTCAGGAGTTTTAATTACCATTTCTAGCTTCCAAGGTAGTTATCAGGCGATAAACATATTTTCTGTTTATGCCATTGAATGCTAATAAAATTCTTCAAATAATTTAATTGTATGCCTTAAAATCTATGGATCTAATTTCTGTTCGTTGTTGTTGAATATGGATAAGCTTTCAAAATGGAGATCATTTTTAGAAAAATAGTTCAAGTACTGAGGTACTGTGAGAAACGTTATTTCTTTGGCAGGACTGCCTCCTTGTTGTTGAATGCTTGGCATACACATTATGCTATCAAATCCTATCATTCTCCCATGCTAAAAAAAAAAGTCAGACATCCAAGAAAATAATTTGGCAAGCCTGGCTTATGTATTCTGTGAAAATAAAATCAGTTTCCACAATCAATTATTTGAAAAGTCACTTAAAAAATTCTGTTTTCATTAATATTATAAACTCTTTCTTTTTAGTTAGGGGGAAGGAAGGAGCAAGGCCCTTCTTTGCAGATGTAAGCAAATAAACATCATTTCAATGTATAAGATTCAGAGTAATTCCTACCCAATTTAGATTTTCTTCTGTAAAATTTGTCTTTATGGCAATAAAAGTTTATCATTTTTCTCATTCTATTTTTAAAAGTAGAATACAGTATTTTAAAAAATGTTATTTGAAAAATGAATGAATACTGAATTTTATATCAATATTTGTTGGCATAATTAGAAAAAGGAGAGAAAACTTTGCCAAATAAAATATAAGATGACTAATTAAATTTGAATTTTATATAAACAATACTTTAAAAAATTATTACATCCCATGTAATATTTAGACTGTACTTACACTAAAAAAAAATCATTGCTTATCTGAAGTTCAAATTTCATTTGATATCCTATATTTGCTAAATCTGTTAACAGTAAAAAAAAAAAAAAAGATAAAGCAGATGGTGAAGTAAAAAAAAAAAAAATTGAGGGACTGTCAATGAAATTTTGGACAGTACACTTGTAATTTAGACTAGAACTCCTACTTCACTAGCTGCAAAGTAAAGAAGGTATTTAGTTCCTGTGTCTTCACAGAAGAAGTTACTACATTTCATGGGCAGGTCCAAGATTCTGCTTGAATTTTATAGATAAAAGAGATGCAGAGAGATTAAGAAACTTGCCTAAGCTACCAAGTGGTACAGTTAAGAATGCTCTTTCTGACCATAGTCAGTCTGTCTTCAAAGAGCACTACACCCCACCTCTCCAAATGTTTCATCCCCAGGGAGGGGATTACCAAATACCAGACAGTTGTTCACAGGCAGAGTTCTTCATTCAACAAGTAATCATCGTATCCCAATCTTGCAATGTTACTGTAAAGGATTGCTAAAACATATGAATATATATCAAAATACGAATGGGAGTTACTTGACATCCACATTTGTTTTCCTTGTTAAGCATGTAAGTTTCTCTGAATCACTGGGATCATGATAGGATCCAAACAACAGGACTTGGTATTAAGAAAATGAGAGGCCAAGGAGATAATTCTGAATCTTTTATTTAAAAAGCATTGAATAATGCTAAAAGAAAAGAAACAGAGAAAAATGCATCCTTGTATTAGTGTATGATAAATAACCAAGGAAAACAAATTCTCAAGTATTTAATGAAAACTTACAGGGTTAGAGATCTTAAAATATTTTTAATGAGAAAGAAAGAGAATTTATGTAAAGAGGTCTAATGTTACTAACTTTAGGTGTGCATATGAATATTAGTATTGATGTTACTTATATTTACTGTTCTGTTGTCAATATGTATTTATTATGGCTCTCAAAGTTTTATCTCTAATTTTGTTTAAGTCTTTTCTAATCTCCTATAATAATAGCAGTAGTAGCTGCCATTGTATGAGAGATCCTGTGCAAGCACTGGATCTGCTAGCTCTTGGAAACTTAAGAATATCTCCACTAGATGTATATTTGTGTGTGTGTTTATTTTCCCTAGTTTAGTTATGGGTAAGCTAAAGGTCAGTGTGTTTAGAAAAGCACTCAAGGTCACACAGCTAGTAAGCGAGTAGCCAAGTTGGAACTCAAGAACCCCTTTTCCTTCTGTGTTGTGCTATTCTGCTTCTAGTCATGTCTTAACTCCATTAATTAATATGATTGATGAGTACCTGGGTTAAAATCAATGCTGAAAAATCTCAGCTCTCACCCCTAGATTTAAAAGCATTTTTTTCTGTACAATTTCAAACCCTTAGAGTCTTTCTGGTTTTCGGGTTTTGTAGCTTTCTGCCTTACTTTCTGAGTAATTATTTTAATAGCCTTTCTGATTTTAATTTTAGTTTAGTGTAACTTAATTTTGCTATGATACGTAAGGGGAATGTTACTTCTGACTTGAAGCTTGCTCTAAGTCCTGATACAACTTTGATTCTTGTTATTTTAATGGAAAAAATAGCAGCATACTAAAATGGTAAATGGAAAGGCCGTGTTTTTTGGTGACATCATTAGAGTACAAACTATCCAGAGGCATCTGGATGTGATGAACAAGCATTTGAGCCACACAGGAGAGTAAGTCCTGTCCTAGAAATGCATTCATGTGAGCTCTGGATTCAGCTGCTCAGCTGGGCTCCACTATGGGTTCTTCTTAAAAACCAACCTCACAAGGTTGTTGTAAAGGCTACCAAAATATATGTATTTATCGAACAATACAAGTGATAGGTACTTGAAAAATGATGGTTATTTTATTAGTGTGCTTAAATAATGGAGCTTAGTCCAGTCAATCAATTTCTCAATTTTTCATGGAGATAAGGAAATGAGCTTGAAATTTTTGACAGCTTTTCTCTGCTATTAGATTAGTTGACAAGATGGTATTAATACATCCATTCAGCCACAGTGGCAGACATTGTAGTTCCTGAAGAGCAAGGATTTTAGTTGCACCAAATACGATCATTGTGGTTTTTGTTTAAAATACTATAATGTTTTTTGTTTATTTTATTTAACTTTAGTAGATATGAGCTGTTTTATTTTAAAAATTATGACTCCTAATTTGATCACTGAACTAAAATTAAATGGCAGTTCAAGATGCAGATTTCTAACCAAGCTCTAGTGTTAAACAATGCTGCTACTTTCTAATTCTCAGCACTTATCAGATGTATTGTATATATTTATTTTATAAGATTGCAGGATTTACCAAAAAAGATTTTTTCATTTAAGACATCAGGCCGGACTTGGTGGCTCACACCTATAAATCCCAGCACTTTGAGAAGCCAAGGTGGGCAGATCATGCCTGATTAACACAGTGAAACCTGTCTCTACTAAAAGTACAAAAATCAGCCAGGAGTTGTGGCATGTACTTGTAGTCCCAGCTACTCAGAAGGCTGAGGCAGGATAATCGCTTGAACCCAGGAGACTGAGGTTGCAATGAGTCTAGATCACGTCATTGCACTCCAGCCTGGGTGACAGAGGGAAACTCTGTCTCAAAAAAAAAAAAAAAAAAAAAGACTTCAAGTGTATTTGTTGAGTAGGTCATTGTGAACATTGAGAAGTTTTGGATCATTTGCCCATATATGTTAACTGAATAAATGTACTCGAAAAATCTCTCAATATTTTAAACTATGAACTTGTTCGTTGATGCAAATTTGGAATATATCATGAGACATTCTATTCCAAGATCTGTTGAGTTTTGTTGTATAATAGACCAGGAAATAAACAAAAAGTTGACTATAAAAGCTTAGATGGATATTTTTATATTTATGAAAGTTGCAGAGAAAGATAGATCATAAGAAAACATAAAACTAGGTCATTTTGCCTGTTGTCTTTATACAAATTGTGAGTGGTTATTAAAATAATTCCATCATAGTCCATATGAATGCGGTAATTTTGTTAAATATTACTAGAAATAATAGAGTTTAAAATATAATATTTAACATTCTAAGAAGAGAAAATTATTAGGTTGGTGCAAAAGTAATTGTGGTTTTTGCCATTACTTTTGCAACAGCGTAATTAGTTAGATTATTATGATGGAACATCTTATATTATTTCCTTCAAAAATGTGTATCTTTCCAAATGCCATTAGACATTAAACACATGAGCTGTTTATACTTTGTTTTTCTAACAAGACATCTAGAATATGCTGTGTTTCTATCTTAGCATTGTTGCAACTTTCAACAATTACTTTTTGATAGATTAAAAGCAGTTGTATTGAGAGGAATTATCATTTTAATTTGTTTTGGATATTTGTCCCTTTACTACTCAGCAAATGAAAAACTGTTGTCATTGCTCTAATTATGATTTATATACATGATTTCTCACTACTGAAGTGTTGATCCATGATTTTTTTCACAGGAACTAAAGCAGGCATTTCACCCATCATCTCTGTGTTGCCAGGTTTTGCAGTCACTGTAGTTATTGAGCATTTTTCAAACACTTCTCACTTTGCATATCAACTGCCCTCTGTCGCTTTCTGCTAGTTTTTAAATCTATCCTATGGGGCACCAGAAGTGGCTGAGATATCAGTTCAGTCCTATTTGACAAATACATATTTAGAGCTACCAATTCAATAGGGCCATAAAGAAACTGTGGGGTTAGTTCTAGTTAATATTAAGATGTCAGTTTTGGAAGTTTTGCTGTTGGTTTATTGGCAGAAGCCACAACAGATTTTGTGTAGTTTCTATTAAAATAATAAAATATTATCTGATTGATAATTCAGTTCAAAATATGCTTTAATGTTTTTCTAGATGTGTTGGACACTCAGCATCTATATTCTGGGGCTGAATAATTGATGTTTATATTTACCTGACATCCATACAGTTAGGGTTCTAAAAGTAGGTTCTACTTAGATTTGGAACATTACCTCATTCCAGGTTATAGATCCCTATATCAAAAGTCTCTTAGAATGTTATTGAACATACTGAACACGCTGCTTGGTGGTGAACAGATGGTGGCTAAGTAGTTGTTCATGGTTCCTGGGAGTCCCGACTAGGGCCTGATGCAGCAGACCTTCCAATGATTGGGGTAAACTCCTAATGTGTCCTATTACTGTGTCTCCTTAAAACACATAGCTTGTTATATTTTCACCACTGAGACCACAATAATTAAAACAAACTGCTATTGCATTCATTTTTGTGTGTGTGTGTGTCTGTGATTTGCAAAATGATATTAATAGGTAGATGACATTGTTAACAGATAAAGCCTTAGAAAATGAGAGCATACAGATGGATACAGATTAATATTTATTATACCTGTGTCCACTACTATAATCCAGTTTGTGTTTTGCACTGTAAATCCCAAAATGTGTTATATTATTTTTGTCAACTAGCGTTGCCAACATAAAGCCAATATAAGCTGATTTTGCAGGAGTATACATATAATCTTTAACAGCTGGATTTGAAAATAATTCAGGTTTTAAAGTTGGAAGTATCTTCAATTTTAGTAGGTAAAGAAATAAAAATCTGAGAGGAAGGATTAAGCGATGTAATTTCTTCCGTTTGATACTAAAATTCCATAGGAATCTATATTTGAGAAATACAAAAATACTGCTGAGTAGCACTTTTCTGGGACTTTGAAAAGTGTGGGAGACAGAATGCACTTTATGTACATTTTTTATGCCTTGTAAAAGTAGCACTACATATATATGTTTAACTCTACATAACAATGAACTTACTTTCTCTCTGCTCTTTATATTCCTCTATGGTTTACTACCTTAGGCATTAAATCAAGAATTTAATATGTTGAGGGGAAAGGGTTTCATATCAGAAGTTTCTTTCTTCCAGCAAATATTTGGTGGATTCCCACATGTCCACTGAAATAAAAACTAGGGAATAAAATGTATGTGTATTATAATATTCTTTTCAAGACTTTGGCAGGAGAATTATTTAAGTATGTTATTCTATCTTGAAAGCCAACTATGGGTTTATGAGGGGGAGGGGAATATATTTATACATTAATTCTTGAAAGGTTAAGAAACTTTTGGGTTTGAGTCTCATAGCCATAGCACTAATTAAAATTTCATGGTTTTCAACAAAAGGGATGCATTACATTTGGTTTATTTTGCACTGAAGTAAAAAAAAAAAAAAACAAACAAACAAAAAAAAAACATCATCTCTCATCTCATCTAATGTTTATCAATTGGGTCAGCCATTCTGATATAGAGTTGATGTTTTCAAATATCTTAATGCATAGTTAATTGCAATTGGAAAATAACTTGTAAATGCATTGTGCAATGGGTCTGCTAGTATGGGATGAGTTCAGCGTAATGCATGGTAAGAGGCAGCTTTGCTTTGTGGCTAAACACAGGTACTCTGCCTATCTGGGATCCAATATCTGAGTTTAACCCCTAACTCCATCAAAACCAACCCTTTGATTTGGGGTATGCCACACAATTTTAGCTTCAATTTTTTTCTCTGTAAAATGAGTATTATAATTCTATCTACTTTATTCAATTAATGTGAGAATTGAATGGATGATTCAAGATGTTGATGTATATTCTCTCAAAAAAAAAAAAAAAAGGAATTCCTCACTCTTAATTGATTTCAAAGGCAGGAAAAAAATGGATAATTCTGCCAGTGCATAGCCTCACCTAAATTATAGCTGGCTAAACAGTACCAGATATAATCTTAAAATGTAAGTTTAGTTTTAAATAATGTATACAGAATCCCTTTAAAATGCTGCTTCTGCTCAGGGTAGCTTTCCAGTTGCTGATAGGTAATGGATCTGGCTGCTGGCCACAGGCACTTTGGCCCCTCCCACAGCCTCTAATGATGGGCCACAACCAGGAGTATGCCAATGCCTTGCCATCTCTATAATCCTGCCCTCTATGTGGGGTGTCTTAGTCTGTTCTGGTTGCTATAGTAAAATGCGATAAGCTGGGTAGCCCACTAACAACAGGACTTTATTTCTCACAGTCCTGAAGCCTGGGAAGTCCAAGGTCAAGGCACAAGCATATTCAGTGTCTGGTGAGAGGAGCTGTCTGATTTATAAATGGTGCCTTCTTGCTGTGTCATCATAAGAGTGAAGATACAAGCAGCATTCTTGCACCTCTTTTAAGGGCACTAATCTCATTACTAATCACCTAATCAACTTCGAAAGACCTCACTCCTAGTATCATCACCTCAGAAATTAGATTTGAACATTTGGATATTTGAGGGAACACAAATATTTAGATCATAGCATGAGGTAACCATGTTAGCTTTGTAGCCAGACTAAGGCAGCAGGGATGCTAGAAAAGGGATTTCAATGGATTCTAGGAGCAAGGTCAGGGCAGCCTGCAGTCTTGAACCATCACTCCGCCACATGCCTGTGGCTTCCACTTCTACAAAGGAGGGCTCTAACCTGGGATTCAGCCAACAGCCTTGGAATCTCTCCCTCTGACTTCACATTTTGAGTTAAAAGACATCTTCAGTGTGAGTTGCAGCCTTTTAGATGTGGCACTCTTGTGCAGAAGATAACCCAAACACGTTTATGTGGTATTTCTGACCAGAACCTCATTATTTACTCAGAAAAATAGTTATGTTATTTGCTATGGAAGAAGTGGTTGATAGTGTAGCTGCTTTAGGTAAATAGGAAGGCTGCAGGTCAATGCTTTCTTAGATACCCATGAGACTGGGTTCACTTCTCTAGACATAGGACACCCCATTTTATTGTCTAATGAGAAAAGAAGTCCTGTTATATTGCTGAATTTAGCTCATCCTGATTCAGAGTCTGGAAGAGGCTGTACCTCCTTGAAGCATGTTAATATTTCAAGCATCTGGGTAGATCTCAGTGAAAAGGCAGTGGCAATATTTCTTCTCTAATGACAACCTCCCCTCTTTTCAGCTCTCCCACCCCACTACTCTTGGTGAATCTACTTTTACATGTATCAAAATCTTCAGTTTTCCAACCATTCCTCCTCTCCAATTCATTCTGTCTGGACTCCTGATGCAAAACCACTATATTAATAAAGTTGCCCTAAGACCTTTAAACTAATTTCATGATTTAGTCTTCTATAACTTTCTCAGGTGTCCTTCTTAACTCTTGCACATAAGAAGCAGGTAATAATTAAAGACCGTGGTAAAAGTACTGACATGCTTAAATATACTTCCATCCCACTTGGTTTTTACTGTTCAGAGTCAAGTAAACTTCTCCTTGTTGAGGGACTATCTTTGCAAAAATTTCAAGTTATTGCTATTGTAAGCAATCCTTCTATAGCACCTGGGTCTGCTCAGCAACTTATGATTTTCCACAAATAAGATGAAAAACAACAGGACTCCTTTCATCTCAGTTGAGAATTTATCTGTATCTTCTTTGTGCCTCAGGGAAAGTAATGTCTCTTCTCTTCTCTTTACTTACCCTCCTAACTTACCCTCTCCTATCTCCACCAGTCATTTCTGATCTTCTATCCTTTTTCACTTTCTTCTTTTGACAAAGCTCATGCCCAGAGATTCTGTTCTACCTGATTTTCAGTAAGTCCATTTAAATTGACTATTCTTTTTTCTTGGGTTTTAGTCTTACAATATATATTATCATTTTTTCCCAAATACTGCCCTATCTTCCTTGAAAATAAAACAGCATTTCCAGTCATTATTGAAAATACAACTTCCCAGGCCAGTTCCTGAAGGTACAAATAACAATGGGTCTAGAATGAGGCCTGAAAATAGGTATTTTAAATAAGCTCCCCACAGATACTTCTATCAATTTATTTCCTCCTTCTTACTACAGTTTGGACATGTTATGTTCTTGATGCCACATCTCCCCTCAAACTATTGTCATATTGGCTGTGCCAAAATTTCTTGAAAAAGAGGTCTATTCTCATTTTGTTTTATATCTTTCCCTTCTCCCTTAAACCCACTCTAGTCAGACACTTTCAGCTCCATCATAACAGTGAAACTCTTTCTGTCAATATTAACTGTGATTTCCATATCAATAAATCCTATGGCCGTTATTCATTCTTAAACTTTTTTTGACATATCATCCACATGTAGATATTACTCCTTCTCACTGAAGACACTTTCTCTGCTCGTCTCCCAGAGTGCCACTGTATTGGTTTTTCTACTATCCACTGTTTGCCATTCTTGGTCTGCTTGGTACTTTCTCTGTGTCTTTTTGATCTTTTAACATGGCAGAGACCCAAGCCTGCCTTTGAACCTTTTATCATCTCTATCTCCACCCATTCCTTTTGTGATGTTATCAAGTCTTGCAATTTTTAAATATTATCTGTACCATGATGACTGCTATCTCTGAAACAGCCTACTCTCCTGATCTTTGGATTTGTTGTCTAACTGCCTGCTCAACCTCTGTCCTGAATGCTTAATAGACATTGCAAAGCTAACATGTTCAAAACACAACTTTGAGTTATCCCCTGTGGTGTTTCCTCAGTATTTCCTATTTCAATAAGTGACAACCTTCTTTTTCTAGTTGTTTAAGCAAAAACAAACAAGCAAACAAAACAATGAAAAACAAAACAACAAAGTCTGGGGGTCACTTTTGGCTTCTCTTTGTCTCATATTTCTCATAGAATCCATCAGCATATGATTTTGGCTCCATCTTCAAAATATATCCATAATTCAAGCAATTGCTATTATCCTGGTGCAAGCCATCATTGGCTATCTTCTGAATTTTTGTAACACTTTCTTAACTATTCTCCGTGCTTCCTCTCATGTCCCAGTAGAATACATTCTATTCTGAAGAGAACAATGGAGACATCCTTCATATATATATATATATATCCCTTAAAAGAGGTGAAAGAATCTCATGCTATGGTCTAAATATTTGTGTTCCCTTAAAAATCCATATTTTGAAATCTAATCCCAAATGAGATGGCATTAGGAATGGGATATTTGGAAGGTGATTGGTATTAGTGCCCTTAAAAGAGGTGCAAGAACTCTACAAATCTTATCTCATATATATTCTGTTCAGAAGAGTTCTGTTATGTATCTGAGATACATATGTATATTATATATATATATACATATGTATTTTCAGTAAGTCCATTTAAATTGACTATATATATATATATATATATATATATCTCAGATCATCTCACTCTTCAAAACATGCCAGTAGCCTCTAATCTCCGTGCAAAAGCCACATTCTTTACAATGGCCTCAAAATCCTGCATGACCCAGCTCCTCTTTAGTTCTTTGATCTTACATCCTCTGACATTTCCCTACCTACTCTGCTGCAGTCACACTGCCTGTCTTCCTCATTACTTTTCTATCACACCAGACACACTGTTAGCCACAGGGCTTTTGTGCTTGCTGGTTTCCTCTGTCAGATACAGTTTCTCTCGCCTCCTTAAAAACATGGCTTAAAGTTAAGATGCTGCTCTTAACACTCATTGAAACTTCCACCTGCCTTCCCCTTTACTTTCTTTTATACTTTTTATTTGATAGCACTTATTGCCTTTCAACCTAATACCTATTTAACTTGTGTATGTTATTTATTTTCCAACATTTTACAGAAGAATCTCATCTCCATTACAGTAGGGATTTTATATATTTTTCAAAGATTTGGTCACAGTGTCTATGGTTGTACCTGGAATATAGCAGGTTTTTAATAACTTGTAGATAAATAAATATATTGCCTTTTACCTGGTTTTATTGTTATTAGGTTATGTGTACACGTTTTCCTTTTAGATCATAAACAGTGATACTTGTGTCTACATTTTTTTAACCTCAAACCTCCCTAAACTGTACCTGCTATATAAGTAGATGTTCAATAAGCACTAATCAAATGAATAGAATAGATTTGCCTGTGAAACACCATTCTACAACCTAATTAAAAACAGAATTTAGATGATTCTATTATTGTTAGTGTGATATTTTAAATAGTTATCTATATTGAGTAAATTAAAGTTTGGCAAATATATATTACTTTAAAATGAACAGTACATTAAATTTCAGTTCACTTTATGTGATTACATAGTTGGGCAGGCACACTTTAGAAATACTACTATAAAATAATGCTTAAAAGAGAAAGGAAATTTAACTTTCATATATACTAAATATTTTAAGCATTTTGAAATAAAATGTACAAAATATAACAATGTAGTATATCCATATAATTTAAAATAGTATATAAAATATAATAAAAATAGAAAACATATTTACTACAATTAAACATTAATTTTATAGGCCGAAGATTTCTGGGCTAGGCATGGTGGCTCACACCTGTACTGTTAGCACTTCGGGAGGCAGAGTTGGGCGGATCACCTGAGGTCAGGAGTTCGAGACCAGCCTGGCCAACATGGTGAAACCCCATCTCTACTAAAAATACAAAAATTAGCCAGGTGTGGTGGCAAGTTTCTGTAATCCCAGCTACGCCAGAAGCTGAGGCTGGAGAATTGCTTGAGCCCGGGAGGTGGAGGTTGCAGTGAGCCGAGATCGCACCATTGCACTCCAGCCTGGGTGACAGGAGTGAAACTCTGTCTCAATTCAGGACATAGGCATAGGCAAGGACTTCATGACTAAAACACCAAAAGCAATGGCAACAAAAGCCAAAATAGACAAATGGTATCTAATTAAACTTAAGAGCTTCTGCACAACAAAAGACACAATCATTCGATTGAACTGGCAACCCACAGAATGGAAAAAACATTTGCAAACTACCCATCTGACAAAGGGCTAACATCCAGAATCTACAAAGAACTAAAGCAGTTTTACAAGAAAAAAACAAACAAACCCATTCAAAAGTGGGCAAAGGATATGAACAGACACTTTTCAAAAGAAGACATTTATATGGCCAACAAACGTGAAAAAATGCTCATCACTATTGGTCATTAGAGAAAGGCAAATCAAAACCACATTGAGATGCCATCTCACGCCAGTTAGAATGGCGACCATTAAAAAATCTGAAGACAACAGATGCTGGAGAGGATGTAGAGAAAAAGGAACAATTTTACACTGTTGGTGGAAGCATAAATTAGTTCAACCATTATGGAAGAATAGTGTGGCGATTCCTCAAGGAACTAGAAATAGAAATTCCGTCTGACCCAGCAATATCATTACTGGGTATATATCCAAAGGATTATAAATCATTCTATCATAAAGACACATGCGCACATATGTTCATTGTGGCACTGCTCACAATAGCAAATACCTGGAACAAACCCAAATGCCCATCAATACAAAGAAAATGTGGCACATATACTCCATGGAGTACTATGCAGCCATAAAAAATGATGAGTTCATGTCCTTTGCAGGGACATGGATGAATCTGGAAACCATCATCCTTAGCAAACTGACACAAGAACAGAAAACCAAACACTGCATGTTCTCACTTATAGGCAGGTGTTGAACAATGAGAACATGTGGGCATAGGGAGGGAAACATCACACACTGCAGTAAGTTGGGGAGTGAGGGGCTAGGGGAGGGACATCGAGGTGTGGGGAGGCTGGGGAGGGAAAACACTGGGAGAAACGCCTGACATAGGAGACTGTGATGGAAACAGCAAACCACCATGGCATTTGTGTACCTGTGCAACAACCCTGCAGGATGTGCACATGTACCTCAGAGCTTAAAGTACCAAAAAAATTTCTGTTGACATGAAAATTATATATATGTACACATATATTCACATACATGTTGTTTCTTGATGTATATCTTTATTTCTAGGTATAGTCATAAATAAAACAGGAGAAGGTAAACCCCTTCTCCAAAATCTTTGATGGAATTTTTTCGTCCTCCCAGTAGAATCCCCATGTAACTGATTATTTTTTCCCATTTTTAAAATAATATATTTAATTTAACTAATACGTATGTGTAGATAAATGCTAAAGAACAAATCCCATTAAAACACATCTTTGATTTAGCTACACGTTTTGTTTGGTAGACCTTAGAAGACTAAACTTTCTTCTTCAACAAAGTTAATTTCAATAACAATTGAATCTCCAATTTAAAACTTATTTTTCATAACTTATATTTGTTAGTGAGATATATCTTTTTTAAAGGAAGAAACTGGATTTCTTTCATCATTGTCACAAAATATGTCTCACTCATTCAACCCACGAGTCTGTCAGAGTGGGATTCTACTCAATTCACTTACACCTTCGTTCATAGCTGAAATTTACATTGGATGGTGTTATTAATGTTCAACAGTAGTGGCAAGGTCAAATCAAAAACACATTGGGCTTATGTAAAACATCAGAATGTAACAGCAGGGTTTCCTAATGTCCTAACTGCCATGGTGTGTTATATGTCTATAATAAATAGGAGATTACTGTAAGATGCAGAAGATGTGTTATAAATCCCTACAATATAATTTGTTAAATTACTTCAAGTTCTTGCCACAGTTTATAAGAATCTAATAAAATTTGGGTGGCCTGCATTTCGTAGTATGACCATGTGCTCCTAAATGAACCATGTAGACATAGACGTATTGGGAGATCCTGATCAAAGTGTTAACAGTCTTCTTGGCATCTCATCCTATCATACTTTTTTCACAATATGGGAATTATTTCTGCACCATCAGTTATTCTTTTTTGCATGTATAGACATCGTATAAGATTGAAAGAGCAATCAGACGCAGGGGTTCAACAGCCAGGGTGTGAATCCCAAATAGCTCCTTCACTTGTTAAGCGCATAACCTTGAGAAATATAGAATAGAGCATGCGGGAAAAGCACATTGAGAGGATGGAGAGAAAATCTGAGTCACTGTATGACTATGAAGATTGTATCCCACGTAGCTTTTGGGACAGCAGCATGATGATAAAGATAATGTGAATGGTAAACTGGGAGTTGAACTTGTACCACTTCTGAATCCCACAGTTTATGGACTTCATACTGACCAATTGGTTTAAAAAGTGTTTGGGGTCATTCCTTACATATGCTTATAGGGACAAAAAAGAGAAACCTTGTAAAATGAGATGACTTGCAACAGAAATGGTAAAACAGAATATTTCTAACCTTGTGGAAAAACAGAAGAAGGATTATATATATTGAATCCATATTGTTGTTAAAATTGCCTTATCTCCTAAGAATTAGAGAGAAAGAAAAGCTTCAGAGAACAGCTGTGATGTTGGAAGATTTTGTGAAAAAAAATTGGTGTTCTCAAATATCTCATGTCTTTCTGAAACTCTATATGAAATTTATAAAAAAAGATAAAGCATAAATTAGAGTTAGGTGGATTGAAAATGCACTAGGAATTTCTGCCAAGTAAAGCAGTAAGGAAATTTCATAACTCCTCGTTGTTCTGGCTTCATCCCTTTAAATATATCAAAAAACAATAGATAGCCTTCACTTTTAGAAGAAAATAACTTGAAGATAGATTGCTTTATTTGCTTGGAACGGCAGTAGCTTTAGTGAGTTTAAATTTTTTATATAAATTATGCATACTAGCAAACATACAATTTATTAAATTTTTTTACTGCTTTTTTTTGGGTCTTTTTAAAAACTGTACTTTAAGTTCTGGGGTACATTTGTAGATGGTACAGGATTGTTACATAGGTATACCCATGCCTTGGCAAAATAATGGTCTTTTTGGCCCTTCGAGGGTTTATTAGTCCATTTTCACACTGCTGATAAAGACATACCCGAGTCTGGATAATTTACAAAAGAAAGAGGTTTAATGCAGTCAGAGTTTCACGTGGCTGGGGAAGCCTCACAATCATGGTAGAAGGTGAAAGTCACATCTCACATGGTGGCAGACAAGAGAAGAGAGAACTTGTTCAGGGAAAATTCCCCTTATAAAACTGTCAGATCTTGTGAGATTTATTCACTATCATGAGAATAGCATGAGAAAGACCTGCTCTCATAATTCAATTACCTTCTACTGGTTTCCTCCTACTGCATGTGGGAATTGTGGGAGCTACAATTCAAGATGAGATTTGAATGAGGACACAGCCAAACCATATCAGAGGGGATGTCACTCTCCTATTAACATTTATTTTTTAATTAAGCCCTTAGTGACTCCATTGTCCTAGAGTTCTTCCATCCTACTGCTCTCAAAGCAGACATTAAATCAAGGGGTTAAATGCAAAGGATTTGTTTTGGTTTGTGATTGGGGATTAAAGGAAAAAGGAGTGAAGGTAACCAGGAGGCACCCCTGAATTGAGTTGATGCCACTGTGAGCAATTGGGCTTGGATTCTACTGGGCACGTGTGAGATACTCTTTAAAATGCACCTCAGAATTGTCCACTCAACTGCACTGGAGGAAAGGAGGATTGGCTCGTAGGCTCCTGTTCTCCATTTAATAAAGTTTGCCTTAAAATAATTAGCTCCCTCATAAGCCAAAGTCACAAATGGCCAGAGGTGAAAGGCACGCAATGCAGCTGAAGTGAAGTGCCACCATACAACACTTGTGCAGAACCTGTGACTGTGGCAAAAATGAAAGAAAAAGTTATCCATGTGGATTGGGCAAAGGACAAGAGTGTCTTATATAGCCTGCTATACCAGGAAAGAGCAGAAAATGTATCATTATGATCCAGCCATTTCATTTCAGTCTCATGCTGAACAACCCTTCCTCAGCACAATGAATAACCTTCAGCTCTGATGTATTTGCCATTTTAATACTTGACAGATGCTTCTTTTATAGAAGATTCACATTTATTGACTCTCCCTCTATAGGATGAACACTTAAATATTTGGCAGTTAATTATAGGTGTCAACTTGGCTGGATTAAGGAATGCCTAGAAAACTGGTACAGAGTTCTTTGGGGGTGTCTTTGAGGGTATTTCCCGAGAAGACTTGCTTGTGAGTTTGAATGGAGTAAGTGGGGAAGACGTGCCCTCAGTGTGGGCAGGCATCATCCAATCTACTCAGGGTCCAAAGAGAACAAAAACAGAGAATAGGTGTAGGTTTCAATCTATCTGCTAGAAGAAGAATACACTCTTTCTCTCCTGTCCTTGGACAAATCTTGGCTCCCCAGCCTTTGGACTTAAGACTTGAACTCCAAAACTTAAGACCAGTGGCCTCCCTGGTTCTCACACCTTTGGCCTCAGACCCTGAGTTATACCATCTGCTATCCTGGGTCCAGGCCTTTGGACTTATACTGAGCCATGCTACTGGCATCTCAGGGTCTCCAGCTTACAGGTGACCTGTCATGGGACTTCTCAGCCTCTATAATCACATAAACCCATCCTTTCATATATCCAGTCTCATACATCTATATCTAATCCTGTTAATTCCATGAATACCTATCAGTAGTGGTTTACAACTTTTAAATATAATCACAGGAATTCATTTGAGAGAGTAATTTTTGATATCTTAAAAAGTAGGAAACTGAGATCAAATAACTTGTCCAAAGTTCTTTTGTAATTTTGCCCTTAGAGTAAATATAGCCAGCCCTCCATATCTACATATTCAACCAACAATGAAGTGGCTTTGTTGAGTATAAATATTCCTTTTACATTTTTATTTAAATTGTAAATTAGTAAATATAAAATAGATTTGGAAAACATGGAAAATGTTCAGAAACGAAAATAATACGGTAGAAAATAACACAAATACAAAAAATACAGTATGATAACTATATACAAAGTGTTTCTATTGTATTATCTATTACAAGTAATGTAGTGATGATTTAAAGTGTACGAGAGGATTTGCATAGCTTATATAAGAATATGCCCTTTTATAGAAGGGGCTTGTATATTCATGGATTTTTGTATCATGGTAGGAGCAGAGGGGACTCCTGGAACCAGTTGCCTGTGGATACCAAGAGACTGTATAAATTATGTCCCTTTGTTGGTGTTGTCACACCAAATCACCTCCCACACCAGAGTGTTTTAGATGGAGAATGTTGTTATGAAGCCCCCTACAGAAGAAAAATACCACAGATTGTAAGGAAAGTATTGTAGTAATGCTCATGAGCTAGTCTTTGAATTCTTATTTCTGTTGCCCTGAGCTTAAACTCCACTGATCTGTTTCTATCTATGGCAAAATATCCAAATATCTAAATATCTTAGATGTAAACATTATAAATTTACTTCAATTCATTTAACTATCTAGTCTCTTAATTATATTTTATTTATTCAATATCATTAGATATATGAAAAACAAGGTTTTTCAAATATTTGCATAGAATATAATGCACATGTCAAAAGCTGTTTTATAATTCTAGTAAAGCTTCAAAATGAAATAAATGTATTATATTATTTTTCAGCCAAATGTTTCTGTCTTTAAACACACACACACACATACACACACACACACACACACATGCACACACAATATTTTTATAAAAGATACACTCATTTTTTTCACTGAATATTTTATTTAAACCTTACCTTAATGATAAAATACATTTTCTATCATACTAAACTAACTTATTTCCTCATTTTGTTTAGAACAAATGGCAGTTTAGTTTTTAAATTACTTAATTAAATTATGTTCCCATGTTTTCATGAATTCATCTTTTGGGTGGGCTGTTTAGGCTACCTAAGAAATATCCAAATTGATATTTCAGTCTTTTTGCCCAAAGGGAAAATCAATATGAGACAAAATAGAAAACCAAAAAGCATTGCTGAGCCCCAAGACATGACAGTCCATAGAAGTGCAAACCCAGCAGCCTCACCCATATAGCATGTTTAATACTTTAGCCTCTTCATCTATTTTATAATGAGGATTTTATGTTATCACACTATTGGCTTATTTTAACTATATTTTCTGGCGTGATTTGATGGCAAAAGACACTACACCAAATAAATAGGCTGGTGACTTAGATACCAAAATCATTAATGTATAATTTACACTGCTATTTCTGTTCGGACAAGTATTTTTCTTTTCTCACCGTTCTGCCAGGTTCCTCAGAAATCAGCATCTGACACATAAATATATGTGGTACTCTTTTATTAAGTAGTCCTCTCTCAAAGAAGTGGAAGTGATGGGAAAGAAGAGGAACTCAATGAAGGAAGTAAAGCAGATGTGATATCAAGCTGGTCACTATGTGGATCAGCTAGAGCTGATAGCTCCTCCTCTCAAAACTATCTATCAAGAAACCATACAAAGCCTTGCCTCTCAGGACAGTCTGTGGTGGGATGGGGGAACAGAATGTATCCCATGGGATTCCACATCCACATTGGCAAATTCATCTTCCAGGTGTCCCTTTCCAACACTTCAGATGACAGGAGGAAGGGAGAGGTGTGTATTCCCATGGAGTAAGGTAATGTAGGCTTGAGACTTGATCAAGTCGTTGGTTGGCTACTGTGGCAAGAGCTGGGTGGGCCCTCTCACAGATGGTCTCCACTGCAGAAGCAAGGGGATCAAGTTGTTATAAGACAGAGGAAATAGAGTGGGTCTGAGTTCTCAGAGGCCTCTGACATAGTAAATCATTTTGTTGCCTATCACTGTCTTACCCCAAATGAAGCAAACCCATTTGGTTAGTTTTGTAATAATCTCCTAATTTATGGTGCATTTTAAAATACCTAAAAGAGCACAATTGCATGGTTTGTAACACAGAGAAAGGATACAGGCTTGAGGTGATGGACACCTCGTTTATCCTGATGTGATTATTATACATTGTATGCATATATCAAAATATTTCATGTACCCCATAAATATGTAACACCTACTATGTACTCACATAATTTAAAAATAAAAGAAAAAATATCTAATTCTTACATTTCAATTATAAAATATAGCTTCAACAAAAGTCAATGCATCATGAACTTTACATACATACTTAGTAGTATATAACTATGGAGATCCAGCCTTACATAGTTATGCACACAGTGTAACGATAGTTTCTAATATCATATCACTTCTCTGTAGTACCTATAAATAAAAGGACTGTTTAAAAATTAGCTCACCAGAATGTGAATTACTTAATTGTGTTATATTCCTGTGTTTTCATGAATCCATCTTTTGGGTGGGCTGTTTAGGTTACCTAAGAAACGCCTAAAATGCAATTTTAGTTTTTTGCAGAAAGGGGAAAAAGAATATAAGACAAAATAGAAAACCAAAAATCATTGTACATCTAGGTGGACATAGCTCTCTTCGGAGTGGCTGCTGGGCAAGATCATACAATGATTCCATCACTAATGCAGTTTTGTTTTGAAAAGAAGTTTTCTACAAAGTTCACTTGTTGCAATATAATTTCTCCACCCTTGGAAAAGTCCAAATACATTGAGACTCCAGAACACAGTCTGATTCCCAGAATATCTGGTCAATATTAAAAAAGCTAATTTGTTTCGACCCACTCAAGAACTGTTTTCCATAAGGATAGAATTAAAAACACATTCAGGTGTTGCAATCATTTGCTTTTTCAATCTATACAATGCTGGGACCCCTGCTTCTCCTAACTGGTATTCATTGAAGAATCACGTTGATGCTACCAAGGGATTTTAAGCATTTGGATGGTCTCTAAAAATAATAAATAAATCTGCTAAAAACACAAATTTTTATTGGTTCAAAACAACAGAATGAAATATATCTACAGAGTCATAAATGAATTTTGGCTTTTGATTACATTTTACTAAAATATATGATGCTAAAATATACTAATCCTGAAAGAAGATCTGATGAGAGAATAGTAACCAATAAACTACTGAGTCTGCAGCCATTGTTAGGGCATCTACTCCTTTTACTTCCAAGACAAGAATGATTTATTATTAAATATAGTTGAAACTTCATTGTCTTATTTGGCTGTTTAACTCACTCACAAAAATAACTGCTGTATACAGGACTGTATTTCATTGTCCCAATCTGCTTGCATGCTTTTTGTTGTTATTATTTAGGGTAAAAACTGAATGCTAACCCATGTTCATGTGTGCATTTTAAAAAGGTATGCCTGCTGAATATTGGATATTTTTACTAGCTCTCTTTTAGTCATATTTGCTTGTAAACTTTTATTGAAGAATGTTTAATTACTGTACATTGTTTCCTGCAAAAAAAAAAAAAGGACTTTTTTCTGACTTACTTTTCTGATACTAATAAGGAACTTAAAGAATAAGGTACTCAAAGTCTCTTCATGTCATTGCTTTTATTTTATTTTACAGAACAAAAGAAAGTGGGTAAACAAAACCTAGTTTAAATGAGTTGTTTTAACATAAGTACTTCTTGACAGCTAAGAAAAATTTCTTCCCTGGTGGCTTGTTTCCAACATAAACCATCTAATTCTTTCTTAGACAATAAGAACACATGGACAGTAGGGAAGAATGTAGCTTGAGGAATTTAGTGATTTAATTGGTGGCCTTCTCAAGTGTTGCTACTGGATTTTAGGCTGTTTCCACGAAAGTCACCCAAAATCAAACTTGAACTGGCTGCATGAAGTTTTCCTTTATATTTGTCATCAAAAGTTCAAGCCACTGCAGGACTTGGTGACCTGACCATTCTACAGAAGAAAACAAATAATATAGTGAACCCCAGTTGGTTATGAAATGATTGTTTTTAATTGCTAGAAGCTAGCAACAAAATTTATCTAGTAATACATTGATTTTTACATTTACAGATTTCCATAAGAATTGACAAATATGCCTCTCCATTTATGAGAAAAATTCCTTCATTGAAATATTTTATGAAAAGTTCTATGTGTAACTGTTTGGTACAAAGTGTACATTTAGGTCTTCTTAAAATGACTCTATCCTTAAATAATTTTGTTTTCAAGGGTCACGTCTCTTGGGTAATGACTAATCTTCTCCTAGTGATTAATAATGACAATTATGTAGAATGGTGGTTCTTGGTGACTTTTTCTCCAACTGAATGAAACAACATATTTCAAAATTGAGACTCTGGGACATTTGGTTCTTCTAAGTCACATTTTTTTCCCAGTAAATAAAATCAAACTTTTATATAAGTTTATATAAATCATTTTTATTTCTTATTTAAAAATAAGAAATTAATAAAATATCAACAATAGTATTTGCTTATTGTTTTCTTTAAATCTCTAAATTACAACTTGAAAAATTGTTTTTCAATATTTTTGGCCATGTAACCATTAGAATAAAAACTACACTTTTGTTTAATCATTTGGACATCTGTATCACACATCTGGAAATTTTAGTCAATTGGTTTTTTTCCTTGATCCAATTTTTCTGCAGTTGTTTGGTGGAGTAAAGATATAATGTGTGGAACACATCAAGCTTGCATTCTTATCACTTTCTGTACATCTGTTACTGACATGACTTTCAGCCAGCTGCTGTGTAGCCAGAAGCCAGTTGCTGGGCCTATTACGAAATCTTAAGCTAGTTATTCTGGTTAATAAAGAGATGCAGAAAGAAACTTGCTGGACATGGAAGTAATAATAGACTTATAGTGCATTACTTTAGTGCTATGCTCCAGCCTCTATATGATGCAAGATTGGTTATATAATAAGAGCTGTGGGCTTTGAGATTCATTAGCTATTTTGTACTGGAAAAGTCACTTAAATTTTGTGAGACTTACTTCTAAAATCTACAAAATATAAGGGTAACAGAGTACATTCTTTTTTATTGTGGTAAAAAAAAAATAACACAAATCTACCCTCAACACACATTTGTGTGTGGTACAGTATTGTGAACTATAAACACAATGTTGTACCGTAGACCTCAAAAACGTTTTCATCCTGCATACTGAAACTTTACACCTATTGAGTAGCAACTCCTCATTTCCCACAGTTCATTTTCAAAGTCTCTTCTACATCTGAATTTCATTTCTGACAATTTCACATAAATGTTTAAACCAACATTATAATCCAATAATATTTTTTTAGTTTATATATATATGTTCCTTAATTTGTGTTGAGCAATACTATATGATACTGTTCCAAACCAGTTAAAGAACATGGCTTTTCATAAATAGAAATCTTCGATTTCTAACAGCTGATTCATATTTGAGCAAATAGAAAAAGGTACAAATACAGAAAAACTATATACTTGTATTGACCAAGAGCTGATGCATTTTCCAGCCTAAAATGAATGCAGCTGATAATACTTAGCTACCTGAACATGTTTTGTTTTTTTTAAATGGAGATGGGATCTCACTGTGTTGTCCAGGCTGTAGTGCAGCAGCTTTTCACAGGTGTGATAATAGAGCATTGCAGCCTTGAACCCCTGGCCTCAAACAGTCCTCCCACCTCAGCCTACCGCATTGCTAGGACTACAGGCACTCATCATTGTGCCTGGCTAAGTGTCTGAACATTTTGTCTACAAGAATATTTTTGCATACAACGCTGGCGCAGGAAATGACCATTCAACTTCTATTTATTTATGGTAGGGTAAAAACCACAAGGTTAAAAATTTAGGAAACAAATTACAATCGATTTTCTATACCGGTAAGAAATTTCGTTAAAGTACAATTTGAAATATGTGAATAAATCAAAATAATGAACTTATGTCGAAATCAACCAGAATGCCTTCAGATACTGGCCGTTACTTTGTTATTAATTAGAGGAAGACACAAACACACACTTTCTCTCTTTTCCTTTCTTTCTGCGCACAAATACACACACACACACACACACACACACACACACACACACAAGGAGCACAGCTGAGTTCCCACTAGTTCTCATTTTCTACTTTTATTTTCTTCTGTAAATTTCCTCTGCTATCTCAGAATTCTTTAATTTAGAAAGTGAAGTCTTTGGAGCAACACCCAAATGCCCATCAATTTAAATTTGAGTTCTGACTCAGTCATATCCTAACTATGCGACCACTATGAAAGTCATTTAGTCTCTCTCATCCACATTTAGCAAATGTGGATGGTGATGGTTAGGTTGTTACAAAGGCAAATGAGTTAATAAATATTTAGTGCTTAGAACAGTGTCTAGCCTTCAGGAAATACTCAGGAAATGTTAAGATTTTCTAGCATGATGTTAGACACCCCTTCAGCAGGACGGGACAAATTTTGAAAGAGGAAGGTAAAAGAGTGCCCTGTTATAATGAATGTTATATAAGTGCCCTCTTATGCACAGTTTCACTTTCAAAGATTTCAGTTATCAGTGGTCAATCACAGTACAACAATATTAAACAGATAATTTCAGAAATAAACTATACCTAAGTTTCAATTGTGTGCTATTCTGCATAGCATTAGGGAATCTCACACTATTCTACTTCTTCCCAGCCATCTTGCCTGGGATGTGAATCATCCTTTTGTCCAGAGCATCAGCACTGTAGACACTACTCACCCCTTAGTCACTTAGTAACTATCTAAGTTCCACTAGCTGCAATCCGTGGTGATATCAAAGCACTGGTGTTCAAATAACCCTTATTTGACTTAATCATGGCCCCAAAACACTAAGGTAGTAATTCTAACAATTTGTATTGTTAGAATACAAAGGTTGAAAGTTCTTAGTAAGGAAGAAAGAAACGTTTGTACCAGTTTTGGTGTTACACATCAAACTGCAAGAATTACAGCCACAATGCATGACAAGGGTTTAGTTAAGACAGAAAAGGCATTAAATTTTTAGATGCATTTTAAAAGCATTAAGTTTGTAGATGGAAGACATGAACCGATACTTGTGCATATTGATGGGAATTGGGTTCATTACTTTTAGGCATCCATTGGAGGCTTCGGATCATATCCTCAGTGAGTAACAGGGGACTACTGTAATGAGGATAGACAGTTCTACCAGGAGGCAAACTCTGGATCTTCTCAGCTACCTTGATATTTCATACATTTGGAAAATGAGGTTCAGAAAATTTAAGAAAATTTTTATGATTAAATGATTAATTAATCTCAAATCAAAGACTAAAACACACATTTTAAAATATAAAAATGTATAACATAATAATTCAGCACTTAAGTTTTTAACTATTGTGAGAAATGGTTGAAACCAGAGCCCTCTAGGAGTTGAGATTGAGGGCTGGTTTCAAGTTTTAGGCTCTGTCTCATTGCTTTGCCTCATGCAAGAGGGTCCAGTGCACAGAATTACAACTAAAAAGATTCCAATTTTTGAAAAGATGATGGTAAAGTAATTAAAGTTTTCAGTCCACATATTGCAAATAGGAGCTAGAGAGAAACAGCCTATGCCGAAAAACCAAGAGACGTCATCAATTTTATGAGCTTGGCTATTATTTAGTTCACAAAATGAAAGTACTAAAAAAAAAAAAAAAAAAAAACCTTCAGAAGCAAGGCCAACATTATCATCTAGTCCTAAACCCTGATACTCGTTACAGTTGATCATTAAACAACATGGAGCTGAACTGTACAAGTTCACTTACACATGGATTTATTTTTCAATAAAAGTTACAGGTGTGTCTGCTTCTTCTGCCTCCCCTTCTACCTCCTCCACCTCTTCTGCCTCTACCATCTGGACAGCAAGATCAAAACTTCTCCCTTCTTCTCCCCCTCAGCCTATTCAATGTGAAGACAAGATGAAGACTTTTATGATAATCTACTTCCATTGAATAAATAGAATGACTTAAGACTTTTATCTTCTTTATGATTTTTCTAATAGCATTCGCTTTTAGAAATTCACATAACTCTGTGAGACTATGTAGTCTTTCAGTGTTGCTACCCTCTGTAGCTCATTTTTTCTTGTGCTCCTTTTGAGCCAGATTTTGGATTCATTTGCAAATCACCTAGTATGGCTGAACTAAAAGAATGCTATTATTTTCTGAATCTATATGAGCTTCCAGATCTATTCCTCACAAATAAAGCACTATAGGATCTCTGTGCAGAGCTGATTCGCTCAGGTAGACCAGATGATTAACCCAGTTCCATTAACCATTACCAAGGTGGATCACCTCAGATATGTGGATACATAAATAAAACCTTCCATGCTGGGGACAATTTGTGGCGGTGGGTCATCAGTGGAGCAGAAATCCCAAAAGAAACCTACTGTATATAATCTCCTAGCCATCAAACAGCACTGGGAGACTAAATGGCCTAGGCCCTGACTTTTGGGTTCCCATAGTAATGTATTTGTGTTCTTACTTTGGTCACATCACTAACCATAGCATATTATGCTCATACATTTATCGCACTGTCATCCAAGGCAATTCGTGAACTCCTTCAAACCAAGGATTGCATCTTATTTATTCTTGTACTCCTGGCAGATCTCAGTGTTTTTCACACAGTAGATCCTCAAAGTGTGATGTTGACCCAATTTTCCATGGTGAGTCATTGAACCAATTATAGCATTCAGTGAGCTGTTTAGATGGAAAAGAAGTTCCATGTGATTTAAGGGGTCAAATGTAGGTAGGGAAGCTGCAGATTATTTATAGTATCACATTTGATACAGCTTAGAACAGAAATCATGACTTTTAACTTTATCCTCAGAGTCACTTTGCTGAGAAGACATGAAGTGGCCGGGATGGATAGTTTTACATCATGATAATCAGCAAGGGTTTACAAGGTACTCTGCACAACTCTGAAATATTCTAACATTTTTATTCTCTCCTACAGCATGTACAATGCACATATTAAAGGTACTGAGTTATAGGACAATCTTTTTTTTTTTTCTTTTCTTTCTTTTTTTTTTTGAGATGGAGTTTCACTCATGTTACCCAGGCTGGAGTGCAATGGCCCGATCTCGGCTCACCGCAACCTCCGCCTCCTGGGTGCAGGCAATTCTCCTGCCTCAGCCTCCTGAGTAGCTGGGATTACAGGCACACACCACCATGCCCAGCTGATTTTTTGTATTTTTAGTAGAGATGGGGTTTCACCATGTTGACCAGGATGGTCTCGATCTCTTGACCTCGTGATCCACCCGCCTCGGCCTCCCAAAGTGCTGGGATTACAGGCTTGAGCCACCGCGCCCGGCCAGGACACTCTTTCAGTTTGTTTCTGCTAGAAGTTTCCAAGTGAGCTTGAGCATAGGCTCACTCTACGCCAAACACTACCTCTTGCCCTCATAAGAAATTAGCATTGTACAAAACACGTTTCAAGATGGTAGTTCTAAGCTATTGGTCAAACCACTTTGACATATGGGGATCAGAAGAAAACAGTGCCAAAAGAATAAGATCATAGGAGATGGAAATCCCATAGAGACTCAAGAACCCGCAATTTATGAGCATGAGCATAAGTGGATGAGAGAACTGAATCAAGAAATATGAGCAGCCTAATCCTTTGTTGGGTGATGTTGCAATTTTGTAAAGACAGTCACTAATTCCCAGGGATCTGCAGGTAAAATCTGGGGAGAACATCTTAGTAGAAAGATATATAGGACACTTGCTGATAACTCAAGTCAACTGGGTCATAGCAGGACAAAAATGGTGGATAAAGATCAATGGTGGAAATGTGGTTTACAGGTTACATAAAAAGAGAGGCCCTAAATGAAGTGATTTTTAAAAATTTTAAAAAAAGCCTTATTTGTATTGGGCCTTATTTGAATTGTTTAAGTCAAAATCATTAGAGAAAAAGCCAAATGAAAAGGAAAAAAGAAAAATAGTATTTATTCATAGTAAGGAAATCTGTCTTTTCCATAAAACCAAATCATGGGTTACTGTTGACAAAAAGAATCAAATTCTATAAAATATTTGAAGAGATTTATTCTGAACCAAATATTAGTGACCATGGCTCAGGAAGTCCGGAGAACATGTGCCCAACATGGTCGGAGCACAGCTTGGTTTTATACATTTTAGAGAGACATGAGACATCAATCAAATACATTTAAGAAATTCATTGGTTTGGTCCAGAAAGGCAGAACAATGCAAAGTATGGGGGCTTCCAGACTATAGGTGAATTTAAACATTTTCTGGTTGACAATTGGTTGAGTGTGTCTAAACACCTGGGAGAGACATAAAGGAAATATTCAGGTTAAGATAAAGATTGCGGAGACCAAAGTTCTTTTGAAATCTCATAGTGGGCTGCCCTTAGAGACAACAGGTGACAAATGTTTCCTCTTCAGGTGTTAGTTAATTGTCGAGTCTCACACCATGCACTACTGACAAATTTTCTCACATGGGGCACCACTGCCGGGGTCCAACAGGCAGACCCTGACTCAATGATGGATGAATAAATTCACTCAGGTACAGAATACAGGGAAAGAGTGGGCTGGGGTGGCTGGGCCAAGGGAGTTAACAGACACCACCATGACACTCTGGCCTTCCTGGTCTTTATTCAGCACACATTAAATCACAAAGGCTTTTTGTCAACTCTATTAGAGGATAAAGATTAAAGGTCAGGTTCTGAGGCCTATAGATGGAGTTTCACTCTTGTTGCCCATGATGGAATGCAATGGTGCAAATTCAGCTCACCACAACTTCTGCCTCCCGGGTTCAGACAATTCTCCTGCCTCAGCCTTCTGAGTAGCTGGGATTACAGGTATGTGCAACCATCCCCGGCTAATTGTGTGTTTTTAATAGAGATGGGGTTTCTCCATGTTGATCAGGCTCGCCTCCAATGCCAAACCTCAGGTGATCCACCCACCTCACCCACCCAAAGTGCTGAGATTACAGGTGTGAGCCACCATGGCCAACTCTTCTCTCTTTAGCTGTTTAATACATGAAGATACTAAACCCCTTGAGTATTCTTAACAAAATACATCAGACAATATTTATTTTCTTATTGGGCAAGCACTCTAGTTTATTAAAAAAGAAGCTGTAATTCAACCAAAGTTTTAACTAGGCTGACTCTGGGGCTCATAATGGTAATCAGCAATTTGTCAAGATATTTATTCCATTCCATTTGAGCAGCAGCTGATTTAATGAGAAACATTGCTCCTTCCTATGGCTTCTGTAGCACTTTAATTTTACCACAATATTTATTTGTATTATGCGAGATTTTATTGTCATTTCTAATCTTTCATTCTTCCCATTATCATTCTCTTTGCCATGTGACTTTACGCTTCCTTTCAGTAGGAGTGGAGTATATTTTTCTGCCCCATTGATGCTGAATTCTGTCATATGATTGTCTTTGGTCACTGTCTATGAGTAAAAAATGACTGTGGCAGTTCCAAATCTAGACTTTTATAACACTGTCCATTTATGCATACCCCTCTTGCATTTCTGCCATCATAATTAGAAGAACATGCCTTGGCAAATCCATAGATCCAAGGAAGATTAAGACACATGGAATAGAGCCCCAGTCTGCAGCTCAATTCCAAGTCTAGCCAAGTTCAGCTACTTAAGCAGACAGCTCTCAGCTGACCTGCAAGGACACTAACATGAACAAGTGATTGTTGTAAGCCACTAGTTTTTAGGGAGGTTTCTTTTCAAGACATTACTGTTGCAATTGGTGGTTTATGTATACACTTTCAAGAAATGCATTCAGAACTCTTATATGTTAGACACTAACCAGATGGTGATAAAATAGTAGACAAAAGAATAGTGGTATGTGTTCTCATAAACTACTGTTTAGAGAGTGATAGAGACAAGTTGATGGATAATAAAAATAGAATGTGGAGAAATGTTTTGATTAGAGCATGATGGTGTGGGAACATATGAGGTTGATGCCTTATTTATACCTGTGGGTTTGCTGTTAACTCTCCAAAAGAAGTCATGACTGTGTCAACGGTGAGAGCAGTAAAAACTGTACAAAGGAATGACCTTATTCCAAGTAGAGTTATTTGTGTGAGTGATCAGAGGGCATTGAATACTCGATGATCTGGAAAAAGATGACATTGGCCATGGTGAATCTGGAGAAAGAGTGAAGTGAGAAGCTCATAATGTATGTGAGCTTTAGGTAATGCAACACCATGGTAACTATTATGGTATTTGGACTTGACTCAATGAGCAATAGCAGTGGTGGTGTGGGTAGAAGGGAATTCTAGCTTTCCTTTACTACGCCTGTTATTATTTAGTTGTCTTTCCCATGAGAAGATGAGAATATCAGTATCCTCAGTGCCAGACAAATTGTTTTTTCCTGGAGCATATATTTAATGCATTCAATGTGTAAAATGGCATCTAACATATTGAATGCATTATAGATTTACATATGCCAGTTTCAGTTTCTAGGAGGCGAATGGTGATGTGAACAAAACAAGTGGCAAGCCATGTTTAATACAAGTTTAGGATCAACTTATTAGATCATCTTGAATGCCTTTCCCTGCAAATTTGGGATGAATTAAACTCTGGACTAGCCATTTCCCAGTGGTTCGTCTAGTCTAATTTTAAAATAATCAAATGAAGGGACTTAAATTAGCTTGGGAAATTATTCCATGATTTAATAGATTTTGATGCTAGGAAATGTTTTTCTGACAGTCTAACCAAACTTTCCTTTCATGATTTTATCCCATTACTTTTAGTTCTGATTTGAAACCATCTGAATACTTTCTTTTCCTTTTAAATGGTCACACAATCATGTAATGTTAATATCAGTGGTTTTCTACAGACCCTTGTGTTTTTTACACATATTGAACTGAAATTTTTTTTCTCTAGATTTATTAGCTTACATATTTTGATCAATTTTACTCTATTTTTCATCTGGGCTTTAGCATTTATATCCTGTTTTTTACTACCATCTTCCCCAGTAGTGTTTGTATCATGTCCCTGATGAGGGTAATTCGTGAGCTGTTTGTTCCCCTTTCACAGCCATCATTAAAGATGTTCTGTAAAATAAAGCTCTTACACTGATCTTTACTGGGCCCTCTGGGAGTCTTCCTCACAGCTATGTACTCTCCCTTTATCATGAGTTGGTTTTTTAGTTTCTTCCAGTTTTGAAAATTTGTTAACAGCAAAAGATGCAAATCTACTGAAAATTGTCAAATATGTGCTTGTGATGTGTTCAACAAAAGAGAGCCAATTAAAATGTGTTTTCTACTTAGACACTACAGAGACTCAGTACTCATGATTTGTAGTGAAGATTCCTTCCAAGAGACAATAACTTCATGACAAATTGCATGCTCAGCAAAGCTGTTGAGACTGGGTCTGGGCAGTTTTTTTCCATGGTGAGAAGTGTTAGCAGAGCTTTGACATTCCACCATGCTTGCAATGTTGTGTTATGAGTTGAAGCAGGAGATTTTCAATAAAGTGTTTTTGCATGTCTGGCTACTCTTGATTTGGAAGGAGCATTCATTCCAGGATGATCAACCCCTTTTGCCATACCCTAATGATAGCATCGGTGGCTACTCTTCAGTTCTAAAGAACATTTTCCAAAATTGTTTTTCTTGTATGGGCTTGTTAAAAAAAAGAGAATGTTATGTGAAAGTGTAAAGATGGAAACAAGGGGAGGAAATGGATGTAGGGTATGAGCAAGTATCGAACTATTAGGTATACACAGAAATATTTACCTCTCTCTGTATAAAGACATTTTCCCAATATGTTAAAAATGGAGAAAATCTGTAGCTGTAACTGAGGAAATTGTGTTAAATAAAGTGTCTTCTGCCCAAAAGAATATACTCTCCAGATAAAACCAATGGATGACACACTAAGGAAAAAGTACATGTTTCTAAGGGCTGCCTGGATCATTTTGATTCTGTCTTAGGACAACACTGTTGGAGTATGTCTAGTGTTACTCCTAATTCTGAGATCAGGAAAATTAGGATTGGAGAGTTTGACTGACTTGTGAAAGGGCCACTTATAAGTAAATGCTGCAAATGAATTCTAACTCAGGGTTGTTACCAGATTGATACCAGTTGATACCAGAGCCAGATTTTAGCCACCATACATACTGCACTTCAATGAGATAACCCATTTAATATGTCATGCCTGACAAATAGTAGAAGCTTCTTATCCACCGACTATTATTACTGATCTGGATGAATGGTATGACTTATTGTTTGTAACCAAAATCCAAGATTTTTGAAACTGTAGCTATTGCCAAAATGCTATGAGAAAACTATTCTATGAGATCCCCATGTGCAGATATGAAAAAAAAAATATTTTCTGCAAAAATCAGTTGATTTTGTTTTAAAAATAAAAACTTTAAAAAGTGTTATAGAGACATCGTGGTAATTGTGCTTTGCCACTAACTAGCCTTGTGATATCTTTGAGTTAATTCTTCTTGCTTCAGTTGTTTTGTTGCAAAATGAAGGCACTATGATGAGTTATAAAATGAGAAGATTCAACTAAAAACACCCTGAGGATGATACAGCACTACGGAGGTGCATATGAATACTGTTATATGACTACTCTAAATTTCCCATTTAGACCTTGAGGGATTGGATGGTGGCCCTGTAAAAGGTAAGTCCACATCCTAATCTCTGGAACCTGTGAATGCTACCTCACTCAGAAGAGAGGGTTTTGCAGAGGTAATTAAGTCAAGGATTTTGATATGAGGAGACTGAAGGTGCATGATCTGGATGGACACTAAATAAAATGACAAATGGCCTTAAGGAGACTTATAGAAAAGACATACACATGGAGGATAAGGTTATGTGAAGACAGAATCGGAGCTTAGACTAGTCTGCAAGTCCAGGAATGTCAACAACCAGCGAAACTGAAAGAGGTTTTCCTATAGCCTCCCCCAAGAGGGAGCAGGTTCCTGACGATTTCAGACTCCTGATCTCCAGAGGTCTGAAAGAATAAATTTCTGTCATTATGTGCCACCTAGTTTGTGATAATTTACTACAGTAGCCTCATGAAACCATAAAAAAAGATATGATTCCAAAGCCTTAATGTATTTAATATGAGCTTATAATTTATCCATTACAATGACAAGTTTAAATGCATCATTCTAAAATTCCTTTCTAAGGACAATAGTTAATTATATGTAATTCTTTTTTTTTTTTAACCAGTGTGTTTTAAAAATGTACGCAATTTTGAAGATAAAGATAGAAGGTTGGAATATTAAAGAAGGTGGTTAAAAATGTGCAGGGTGCCAAAGCTGGTGGTGTTCAAGGAAAGCACAGCGGCAGAAAGCAGGACAGTCCTGATCTCCAGGTATTCTTAAGGGGAAAAAAAAATTAAAGGCAATATTGACTGTAAATAACACATTTTTAAAATTTTACCTCAACACTTTAAGTTTACATTCAAGGTATATTTTTATGGTGAATGTTCTTATTTTTTGAGACAAGAAATAAAGTGCATGTCTGAAAAAAAAACTCCTAATGAATTCAAAAATTCATGTTTTGAGAGGCAGTTTTAAGTTTTAAATTATAATAGAACTACTTTTATATATAGCTTAGAAGTAAAATTATGCATATTATGTTTTCACATTTCACTAAGATTTTCTATGAACTAGACAGTTTTTAGACAATTTACTAATTTAGCAGTAGCATTTTACTGATTAATAAAAATCAGCAGGATGTAGAACTTAACTTATTAGAAAGTATTTTATTTCGATAGAATATTTTTTGTACATTGAATTAATACAAATTGGGTAAAAATTGCTTGCCCTATTAATTTAAATTAGCTCTAAAATGCTAATTCAGTTGTTTAATTATTTGACTCCTAGCCAAAACATTTTTGTGTTTTTAAAGTTTTCATTGTGTGACACGAAAGCAAAAGAAAACAAAACAAAGCAAAATCCACAAGCCTGTTCAAAGATATTTCAGATGACTCAAGAAGCCAGGGATTAGAGAATTCTATGTACGAGTCCTATTCAGTATGTTATGTTTCTATCTTGAAAAGATGTGAAACCTCTAAGATAAAATTTAGAGTATTAGTTGCCTAATGCCAAAATTAATTTCAGTTGCCTGTACTCAAAATATACTATTAGAATGCCCAATTTTTGTTTATTAAACCTTTTTTCTTTGCTTTGCTTTCCTTTTCTTTGATTTCTTTTCTCATTTATTTATTTATTTATTTATTCATTTTAACAAATAGCCATGTTTGTTACCTAAGTAACATCTACTGCTTTTGGATTCCACGAGTGATGGAATATAGATATGTTAACAGAGGATTATTTTCATTGATTGACAGATTCATTCATCAATTTATTAGCTTACTTTACACATGTGTGTTTATTGAACATATGTTACGTACTAAACACTTATCTAGGAGCTAAACATACAATGGTGACAAAATTGGTAAACATATTCAAGCAGCTTCCATTGCAGTAGATGTGATCACATGTTAAAAGATAAGCAAATTATCATAAAGGCAATGGTAGATAAAGTGATAGGAAGTATGGATGGTGAAGAGGCAGGAAAGCCTAACAGCGTGTGCAGTGGAAAAAGTAGCCAGGGTCAGATCAGGGCCTCTGGGCCAGGGGAACATGCATTTATGTTCCAGAGAATTGCTTGAACCCAGGAGGTAGAGTAGTGAGCTGAGATGGTGCACTGTGTTCCAGCCTGAGCAACAGAGGGAGACTTCACCAAAAAAAAAAAAAAAAAAAGGAGTGGTTCTCGAAAGGAAAGGCACCCAGGGAGCCTCCTGAGTCTGTGGAGACAGAGCAATTGATGAGTAAGTAGATGGTAATGTATTATTAGGCACCTTCTGAGAGGGCTCTTGGTAATTCTGCCACTGGGAAGCAGGGGTCCATACGCCTGAGTGTGGACTGGACCCTCATTAATAATGAACAGGAAATAATAAAGGTGATAAAGTGTTGCTTTTGAGGTTAGGTTAGGGCAATCATGTACTCATATTTTGTAAATTTCTTTATCAAATGTTTTCATAGCTCATATCTAGCTAAATCAGTTCAGCAGTAGGGTGAGCATTCTCCAGGGTGTAGGAAGTTCTATTTCTTTGCTTAACTGAGCACAGAAATGGCTTGGCCACACCTATTAGTACCTTTCCTGCCAACATATATTCATCCATGTTTCAGATATAAAACCAGAAAATTACTTTCATAGATAAAGCTAGAAAACTCTCAGAACATACAAAGAATCTTCTGCCCAACACTACACATTCTAGGAGGAAGTAGGTGGTAGAAAACTACCACCTCCATTTATACAAGGCAGCATCAGAGGTGTGATTTATTAGGCCATCAGAGACAAATAGAAAGTGATCTATAAGCAAGAAAATAACAACTCATGACTGTTGTTTCTAATAACACTAGAAGAGCAAGTATTGGAATTGTCCCTAATGACATAGATATTTCAAGATAAGCATTTGGAAGCAATGCTATTACTACTCTCTGACAACTAAAGAAGTTTACTCAACACTCATTTTCTTACATTGGAGAAAAACAATCAGATCTTTAAAGAGCTGTTTTTCTTAGCTCTTCTGTTATTTACAGCCACCCGATTTGAAATTATATAGGGGAAGCTAAATAAATTAACTTCTGGCTTCCATTTATATTTTATCTAAAATTGTTCCATATTATGTGACTTCCTAATTCTAGAGGCATAACATTCACCAGTATTATATATGAATATGAAGTTTCTCATGAATAATTCAGAGATAAAAAATTTGCAGGCAAATCCTTAATATAGGTTTTTGATTTTTGTTGTTTTTTGTCATTCGAAGGCAATTTAATTCTCCCAGCAAGAGTAAAAGACTATTTAATAGCCACTGTTCAAGGTGGAGAGTTGTATCCTCATTCTCAGCCTGATTACAATCTAATTGGAGACAAAAAGTAAGGAAGGCATACTCAATAATAAGCATCGTAACTGAGATACCAAACAGCCATTGCTGGAATTGAGTGAATGCTGGTATTATTCCCAGTTGCAGATATTAGGAAACTATTAATAGGTTACGTGCTGCAATTGGAAATTGATAATTAAATGAAGAGCACATTTCAACGAGTATTAAGAAGGGGACATCTTTAGTGAGAGAAGAAAGTGAATTGAAGGTAAGCATGCAGTATTTAGATATGAGAGAATACAAGTACATGGATATGGTAGGCGTCAGGCCACAGAAGACAATATGTGCCTCCTAAAGTGGTGTGGAATCTGTCTGGGGAGGAGACAGATTTTAGGAAGGTAACAGTGGTAGCAATGTGGATCAAGGATTAAAGGGTGGAAAGTCAGAGACCTGTTAAGAGGCTATAATGATATACCTTCCAAGGAATGATAAGAACCTAAAGCAATGAAAAGAGAAGGAGAGTCAATAGGATAATGAATGTGAAAGATGTTAGAGAAAAATAATAGCAGGATTGACTGGGTGGTTTTTTTCTTTTTCTTTTTCTGAGAAAGGGTCTCACTCTTCCAGGCTGGAGTGTAGTGGCCTGATCACAGCTCACTGCAACTTGCACCTCCCAGGCTCAAACGATACCCCCACCTTAGCCTCCCAGGTAGCTGGGACTACAGGCATGTGCCACCACAGATAATTATTGTATGTTTTGCTGGGATGGGGTTTTACCACGTTGTCTAGTCTCATCTCAAACTCCTGAACTCAAGCAATGCTCTCACCTTGACATGTCAAAGTGTTGGGATTACAGATGAGAGCCACTGTGTCCCGCTGACTGAGTGGTTTATGTAAGGAGAGATGAGACATAATGCAAATATCTTAGGGCATAGATTGATGATGATATGGACAACCGAGATAGAAAAATAATAGAAGAATATTTAAGGAAAAAGTTATTTAGAAAAATTTTGAGTATTTTTAAGTATCTTTAGAATTTTTACATGAAATTGTTGCAGTAGATTGATGCCTTTATGTCTCCAAAAGTATAGACAGAGACATATGAGATAAAAACATAGATGTGGCAGTCATTTTCATATGCTACATTAGTGGTAGATGAACAGTTACAGAGAGAAGAAGGCTGAGAATGTATTATTAACTTCAGATAGAAAGAGAAGAAGATAGGAAATGCATCTGCTATGGGGTAGGCTTTTTATTTTATTGGACATGGGAGCAAAGAGATAGGATGAGCCAGAGTAATACAAGTTAATGAAATCAATAAAAAGAAGCTTTGGGAAAGAACGGTAATATAAAATGCCATAGAGAGGGCAAAGAAGAGCATGAATGAGAAAATGCTGTTAAGCTTGATCAGAGGTAACTTTCAATAGATTGGTTTCAGTGATGAGAAGGTGGTGAGAAAAGTGAAGGACACTCAAACTGCATGGACTTACAAAGACAGTGTTTGGTTAAAGTGGAGGCAGGGAGCGCTGGCTTAATTCACCAAGTTCATAGGTGAAAACAAAAAAGAGATAAGCTTAACAGAAAGTTAATTAAAGGACATGGAAATCGAGCATTTTTGTGGGTAATAGAGTATTAAACCAGTAGAGAGACTGAAAAGACAAGACAGAATCTATAATTGATAGAACATTGTTCAAGTAGGAAGGTGTTAAGGGGAAATACATACATCTGTGGCATTTAAAAAAGGGAGAGGCTTCCTCCAAAAAGGCTAAAATGAGAGAAGAAAAAAGTCTTGTGAAAATACAAAGAAATTCTAAGGAGAGGAGGGAACCTGAGAGATCAAATACCAGGTGGTCTTGATAATTTAAGAGAATTTTCCCTGAGGTCATTTATTCATCTGTTAAAATTTATGCTCCTGGGGAGGGTTGGAGATTTCAAGATGTTGAAAAACGTTTGGTTAGGTTGCTATAGAGAGTGAAATACAGAGTCAACAGTGAAGTTTGAATCACTCTCATTTCTAATAAAATCAGTAAGTTGAAACCACTTTTTTCCTTCAGCCATGCACATTTGTACAGATAGGAGCAAAGAAAACAGATAATGAGAATTTCCCAGGGCTGGGTTTGTGAAAAAGAAGTGTGGACCCTGTAGGAGGCATTACAGATACAGTGCAAGAGCCTTCTTGAACTGTTTGAATAAGAAGTTGCAAACTGGGTTGAAAGAACAGTGAAATCAAATTGGCACCGTGAATGACTACAGCTTGCAGAGATCAAAGGCACAAGGATCACAGCAAAAACACAAATCAGCTTCTGCGTGCATTATGAAAGATCAGATGGTATTCAGGTTGAAGCAGTGGCTAAATCTGAAGTTGAGGAGAGAAGTGGTTTCTGGAGACAGCTTAGGGTGTGGACATGTTAGTAAAGGGTTGAGTTGGAGTGGGGATGGGGGTTACTGGAGTTCAATAATTTTAAGAAGTGTGAGGCCACAGTGTGAGAGTGATGACAAGAAAGGGAGAGAACGGGGTGTTGTGAGCAAGGTGACTAAGCCAGCAAGGAAATTTTCCTGAGAATTCTTTTTGTAAGAAAGAAAGAGAAAGAGAGAGAGAGAAGGTTAGCTATTTATTTTTACTGACATAGGGGCTGTTTTCTGGGGAATTATTAGCCATATATATTGCCAGTTTTGGTTGCTATGCTAGGTCAAAGCTGAGTCCATGGGTTTTACATAAATTTATTGACATTCAAAGTGCCTTATAGAAATGTAGTATCATAATTTGAAGCATACAATGACCATCAGACCAGTCTAGACTGGGTCTTGTGTTTATGTTTTGGGGTCTCAATTTTAGATAGACTTTATACATTGAAACATAACCAGTAAAGGGCGCAACAATGTAGTAGAGAGAACTCAAAGTCATTATGATACCAGTAGACTGGAGGAGGTCCCCAAATGGCAGTTGGACCTTGATTTCAATTGGTGTCCAGGTTCTTGACCCTGTCATGAGAAGGAATGCAAGGATAAGTTGGAAAATAGCGAAAGAACGGAGATTTAATATTGCAAAACGAAAAGTACACACTCAAGAAAAAGGATTGCCGGTGTATTCCAGAGTGTCACACCAGGGGCTTTGGGGTTTCTACCTTTACGGGTTTCTTTAATCAAGGGGAGGAATATTCATGATGGCCCCTGGACAATGGTTAAGATTTCTTGGAACTGTGATGCCACCCTTTTTTTTTTTTTTTTTTTTTTGAGACGGAGTGTTGCTCTGTCCGCGGGCTGGAGTGCAGTGGCATGATCTCGGCTCACTGCAACCTCCGCCCCCTGGGTGCCACCCATTTTTATACTAAATATGGGTGTTCTCGGAACTATCATGATGCTGGTGGGTGTATGACTTAGTATGTTATTGAGTGTATAATGAGGTCCTACATGAGACTTAGGTCAAATCCAGTGCATGTTGGGTCCTGTTGGCCTTAGCAAGCTTGGTCCACCCTCTATTTTTTCAGGGTCTTATCAGTCCTTAGCTTATGCAACTATTTCAATAGTTTCCTTTCCTAGTTGTGCGAAACTTCTACCTGGAATTTTCTATTCTCCTGCAACCACCGTGTCTTATTCCTGTTTCAATTATCATATTGGAGATATAATTTTTGAGGAAAGAAAAGATTAAAAGGCAATAAATTTCTCAAGTTCAATTTTTCCAGTACAAATATAAATTTGACTTAGCAACTGTGATTCTGTAGGCTGTAACAAGGACCAATAGATGGAAATTATTGAGAAGCAAATTTTGACTTAATGCAAAGAAAAAAAAAATAATGTGAACTGTCCCCAAATGGAAATTGTTTCTTCTTAAAGCAATGAGTCCCATGCCATGAAAAGTGTTCGTAATAGACTCGTGAGACAATTCTTGCATACACTGAAGTCCACACCAGAGATAATTGGCATCGTTTTGGAACTCGTTAGAAATGCAGAATCTCAAGTGCCATGCTGAACCTGCATTTTAACAATCTGCATTCTCAGGTGATTGCCATCTATAGCAAAGCATTGATCCAGAGGACTTTCCACTGGGTACACAGTCGAGCTACACAAGCTATAATCTCTTCCTGTTCTATGAGTTTTTTCATGTATTCTGATTTTTTTTAATCCTCTTCTGTTCCCATATGTTTTTAATGTTTTTGTATAATACATGTAACAAAAAGATAATTATGCCAATTCCATATACCATAGTTGATTATATATATAAACACACAAACATACATAGATGTATGCACACACATGCTCACACAGTCAGCCCTTGATATCCATGGGTTTTGCATCCATAGATTTAACCAATTGCGAATGAAAAATATTTTTAAATATTGCATCTGTACTGAACATGTACAGATTTTGTTTCCTGTTATTATTCCATAAACAATACTGTATAACAATCATTTACTGTAGGCCAAGATGGCTAGGGGCAGACCTGTGTTACTTACAGTTAAGTGATTACAAACTTGCTTTGCATTTTATACATTGATATTTGTGCCACAGATCAAATATTGAATTAAGAAAACTTCAAACTATGGTGCAGTAAAATAAAAGCGGAGATCAAGCAGTAACAGGAGACCTATAGTAAAGACCATCTGAGAGCCCTTTATACTCACAAAATGCTGTGGTGTGGTTGCAAGGCAGCAAAGACCACTTCGGTCCCACAATCTCCTCCCAACATAGGGTTTGCATGAAGGTTTCATAAAGAGGGCTTGTGCAAGAACTCTGGGAAGGAATGCAACCCATTCCTTGGGAGGAATGGGAGGGTCTTTGCAGATAGGAGCTTGTGAGACCCAAAAGCCTTCCAAGGCAGAGATAACAGGACCACCACAGGCTCTGCCTATGTTCTCAGAACGTGGAATAATTCTGATTGCTCTGGGTCCACAATGCTCGGAGACAAAATCCCCTTAATACATGCCTTATGGTGCTGTGCCTCTTTGCAGATGCACCTGGGTACACAATGGGTGGCAAAACTTAGTGTCCTTGGTATTCATAATAGACTAGTGAGACAATTTCTTAGAAGAACCACATTTGCTATTGAATGCTGCAAGACACATGCTCTCCCCCCACCCTCAGCCATCTTCTTTCTTACCTCCCCTCCCCACAGCCCGCAAGATTAACAGGATAACGCACCTAATAAAAGCCTGTGGAGCCCGGATCAGTGCCAATGCACTTCACCCCACACAAGAGTGCCTTGGCCCCTTGGACCCATATTGTTGAATTCTACTCTTGTCTTTGTCTAATTTCTTTTCTCACTCCCTTGTCACCACCAGGACTCAGGTCACCCACATACAGGGTTGGGCTGGTTCACAGCAATGTACATAATGTTTACATTATTTTTGGTATTCTACATAATCTAGAGATGATTTAAATATATGGGAGGATGTGCATATATGTATATTTTTTATATTTTAAGTTCTGGAGTACATGTGCTAGTTAGTGCACGGTTGTTACATAGGTATACACATGACATGGTGTTTTGCTGCATCCATCTCCCTGTCATCTACATTAGGTATTTCTAATGTTATCCCTCCCCAAAACCCCCAACCCCTGACAGGCCCCGGTATGTGGTGTGATGTTCTCCTCCCTGTGTCCATGTGTTCTCATTGTTTAACATCCGCTTATGAGTGAGAACATGTGGTGTTTGGTTTTCTAGTCTTGTGTCAGTTTGTTGAGTGATTGTTTACAGCTTCATCCATGTCCCTGCAAAGGACGTGAACTAATCCTTTTTTATGACTGCATAGTATTCCATGGTGTGTGCCACATTTCCTTTATCCAGTCTATCATTGATGGGCATTTGACATTTCCAAGTCTTTGCTTGGAACCAACCCAATGAACATACTGCAGTGAACATACATGTGCATGTGTCATTATAATAGAATGATTTATAATCCTTTGGGTATATACCCAGTAATACAATTGCTGGGTCAAATGGTATTTCTATTTCTAGATACTTGAGGAATTGCCACACTGTCTTCCACAATGGTTGAACTAATTTACACTCCCACCAATAGTGTAAAAGAGTTCCTATTTCTCTACATCCTCTCCAGCATCTGTTATTTCCTGACTTTTTAATGATTGCCATTCTAACTGGCGTGAGATGGTATCTCAATGTGGTTTTGATTTGCATTTCTCTAATGACCAGTGATGATGAGCACTTTTTCATCTGTTTATTGGCTGCATAAATGTCTTCTTTTGAGAATTGTCTGTTCATATTCTTCACCCATTTTTTGATTAGGTGGTTTGTTTTTTCTTGTAAATTTGTATAAGTTCTTGGTAGATTCTTTTTACTAGCCCTTTGTCAGATGGGTAGATTGCAAACAATTTTTTCCCATTTTGTTGGTTGCTGGTTCATTCTAATAATAGTTTCTTTTGCTGTGAAGAAGCTCTTAAGTTTAATTAGATCCCATTTGTCTATTTTGGCTCTTCTTGCCATTGCTTTTGATGTTTTAGTCATGAAGTCCTTGCCTATGCCTATGTCCTGAATGGTATTGCCTAGATTTTCTTCTAGGGTTTTTATTGTTTTAGGTCTCATGTTTAAATCTTTAATCCATCTGGAGTTAATTTTTGTATAAGGTGTAAGGAAGGGATCCAGTCTCAGCTTTCTGCATATGGCTAGCCAGTTTTCCCAACACCATTTATTAAATAGGAAATTCTTTCTCCATTGCTTTTTTTTTGTCAGGTTTGTCAAAGATCAGATGGTTGTAGATGTGTGATGTTACTTCTGAGGCCTCTGTTCTGTTCCATTGGTCTATATCTCTGTTTTGGTACCAGTACTGTGCTGTTTTGATTACTGTAGCTGTGTAGTATAGTTTGAACTCAGGTAGCGTGATGCCTCTAGCTTTGTTTTCTTTGCTTAGGATTGGCTTGGCTATGCAGTCTCTTTTCTCATTACATATGAAGTATAAGGTGGTTTTTTTTTCCAGTTCTGTGAAGAAGGTCAATGGTAGTTTGTTTGGGGATGGCACTGAATCTATAAATTACTTTGGGCAGTATGGTCATTTTCAGAATACTTTTTCTTCCTAACCATGATCACAGAATGTTTTTCCATCTGTTTCTGTCCTCTATTATTTTCTTGAGCAGTGGTTTGTAGCTCTCCTTGAAGCGATCCTTCACATACCTTGTTAGTTATATTCCTAGGCATTTTACTCTCTTTGTAGCAATTGTGAATGGGAATTCAGTCATGATTTGGGTCTCTGTTTTTCTGATAGTGTTGTGTAGGAATGCTTGTGATTTTTGCACATAGATTTTGTATCCCAAGACTTTGCTGACATTGCTTATCATCTTAAGGAGATTTGGGGCTGAGATGATGGGATCTTCTAAATAAACAATTATGTTGTGTGCAAATAAAGACAATTTATATTCCTCTTTTCCTAATTGAATACGCTTTATTTCTTTTTCTTGCCTGATTGTTCTGGCCAGATCTTCCAATACTATGTTGAATAGGATTGGTGCGAGAGGACTCCCTTGTCTTGTGCCAGTTTTCAAAGGGAATGCTTCTAGTTTTTGTTTATTCAGTATGATATTGACTGTGGGTTTGTCATAAATAGCTTTTATTATTTTGAGATACATTCCACTGATGCCTAGTTTATTGAGAGTTTTTAGTACAAAGGGCTGTTGGATTTTGTCAAAGGCCTTCTCTGCATCTATTGAGATAATAATGTGGTTTTTGTCTTTGTTCTCTTTGTGTCCCCAGGTGAGGCTACACCGTACTCTGCTTTGGTTTGCCATCCTTGGGCTACACCCACTGTCTATTCGGTCCCATTGAGGTAGACCTGGTACCTCAGTTTGAAATTCAGAGATCACTTGCCTTTTCTGTCATTTTTGCTGGGAGCTGGGCTCCGGAGCTGCTCCTATTTAGATGAAATGCTAACTAGAATAACCAGCTTAGAGAAGAACATAAATGATTTGATGGAGCTGAAAAACACAGCACAAGAACTTCATGAAGCATACACAAATTTCAGTAGCTGAATCGATCAAGCAGAAAACAGGATATTAGATTGAAGACCAATTCAATGAAATAAAATGAGAAGGCAAGATTAGCGGAAAAAAAAAGAGTGAAAAGAAATGAACAAAGTTTCCAAGAAATATGGGGTTATGTGAAAAGACCTGATTTATGTTTGATCCTTGTACCTGAATGTGACGAGGAGAATGAATCCAAGCTGGTAAACACTCTTCAGGATATTATCCAGGAGAACTTCCCCAACCTAGCAAGCAGGGCAACATTCAAATCCAAGAAATACAGAGAACACTACAAAGATATTCCTTAAGAAGAGCAAACCCAAGGCACATAATTGTCAGAATCACCAGGGTTGAAATGAAGGAAAAAATGCTAAGGGCAGCCAGAAAGAAAGGTCGGGTCACCCGCAAAGGGAAGCCCAACAGACTACTCACAGCGGATCTCTCAGCAGAAACCATACAAGCCAGAAGAGAGTGGGGACCAACATTCAACATCCTTAAAGAAAAGAATTTTCAACCCAGAATTTCATATCCAGCCAAACTAAGCTTCATAAGTGAAGGAGAAATAAAATCTTTTACAGACAAGCAATTGCTGAGAGATTTCATCACCACCAGGCCTGCCTTACAAGAGCTCCTGAAGGAAGCACTAAACATAGAAAGGAACAACCAGTATCAGCCATTGCAAAAAAGGAAACACATGGTAAAGACCATCTACACAATGAAGAAACTGCATCAGCTAATGGGCAAAACAACCAGATAGCATCAAAATGGCAGGATCAAATTTACACATAACAGTATTAACCTTAAATATAAATGAGCTAAATGCCCCAATCAAAACACTCAGACTGGCAAACTGGATAAAGGGTCAAGACCCATCAGTGTGCTATACTCAGGAGACCCATCTCAGATGCAAAGACAAACATAGGTTCAAAATAAAGGAATAAAGGAAGATTTACCAAGCAATTGGAGACCTAAAAAAACCAAAAACAGTGTTTGCAATCCTAGTCTCTGATAAAACAGATTTTAAACCAACAAAGATCAAAAGAGACAAAGAACATCATTACATAGTGGTAAAGGGATCAATGCACCAAGAAGAGTATTCTGATTTTAAAATCAATTCTGCTCATCCTTAGTTTGACTGTCAAAATTTTGAAAGTTTTGAAATTTCAAACATCAAATGAGAAAACCTAGTGAACTTTTAGTATTCATGTTAAGTTTAATGTTGTGAGGTTATTTTTGTATGACATCACTGCTTAAATCATCTACCTAGTAAAAACTTCAAAATGCCACTTTTTGAAAATAGCTTTGTGACACATGAATGCTATAATTGAAATATTGTTTTAACAATACTTCAAAAGCAAGAAAACAATACTATCTGAAAAATGTATGTAATATTTTCCCTATACCACAGTGCTTTCTTATAATTCACTGTTGAATCTTGGAGAATCACTGTAGATGTTTCTTTTCTTCAGTAAATTATAATAATTTACTGTAGCTGGCTTGTAAGGAATGCCTAGGGAAGAAGAATTGTTGCTTTCTTGCTTTGTCTTGCTTTTACTTTAGTCCCTCATTTAAAAGCATGTTAACTGTCTCTTATTTTAATTACTCATCTTTGTCTAAGGTCTTGGAATATTCCTTCTGAGACAAATCAAGCCTTGTTTTACTTTTAAATGCCTGTTAAAAGTAAGAGAGATTCATTTATCAACAGAATAAAGAAATTGGTAAGCTATGGTAGTAATTATTTTTATTTTTATTTTTTGTTTAGAAAGCACATTCCTTGAGTTTTTTTTTTCTTCAAATGGAAAGAATTTTTAATTGGAATAAATATGATACAGCTCCCTTGTAACTGAGAAACATCATAGAAATGAAGAGGGCTTTGAGTAAAACGATGTTCCTCATGACCTGATATTATTTTGTTTGTGCGTACAACTGGTTTTTATAAAAAAAATTCTACCGTCAGCAGTAGTACATCACAGTTTACAATCTCTCCCTTCCAAAGGGAGTATTATCATTATTTTTAAAAGTAGCTGATTTATGGCAAGTGGCAACAAGCAAGAAATCATGGTTTTTATAGTGAAAGAAAGAGACAGAGTTTAGTGTAAAGTTGAATAGGAGAATAGTGTAAAGTTGAATAAGTTTTGAATAGGAGAATGATTTGCAATTTGTGATGAACTATATCCTTGGCAATGTAACTGAAGACTTGATAAGTCAAATAGTCTATTGTCTCATAAAAACTGCATTGTGGACAAAAAAAACAAAACAAAACATGTAAAGCATGTTCCTTCTTGCTTTGCAAATTCTTTAATAACCCCTTTACGTGTGAGGCCCAAATATGAGAGTGATATCAAGCAGTTTATGTTTGTGTTCATGTGATAACCTCAAATTCTACTAATTATTATATATTTTAAATTTGCCACTTATCCACTGTGTTTCTTTTCCTTACTGTTCCTAGTGACATATCTTTAAAGTTTTTATTTTTTATTTATTTATGTTAAATAAGCCTAGTTTTCTATTTGGAAAGTATGAAAAAGATCAACATAAACTTTTCAGCACTGTGGAAGAGTATTTTTTAATTTTTGAAAACAAATCATGTTTTAAAATCTTGCTGCTCAAGTGGCATTTATTTGGGTTCTTGGAAGTTTAATGTATTTTCTCGTATGTTTAAAAGTTACAAATTTACAAATTTTCTCTGAAGTGAAACAACTTCTTGCAGTCTTTTCTTCTGCAATTCTTGGGATTTGCAACAGGATCCTCTTCTTTGGCAAATCCACATTTTCAGACGTGTCTTCCTTCCCTATCCCTCTCCCTCCCTTGAGTCACTAGTCCTGCAGCTTCTTGAGGCTGCTGAATCACCACTCACCTGCAGGCCTGCTTGACCTCAGCACCCTTGTTGACAGTATTCCTCTCCTTCAGAATCCTTTCTCTTCCACATCATGTACCCATAGAATATTCATCTTTCAATACCTGTGTCTAATAAGTTGTATTATTCTATTTTCACACTGCTATAAAGAACTATCTGAGAATGGGGAATTTAGGGGAAAAAAGTTTAATTGACTCATACTTCCACAGACTGTACAGGAAGCATGGCTGGGAGGCCTCAGGGAACTTACAATGATGGCAGTAGGCAAAGGGGAATCAAGCACTTCTTATCATGGCAGAGCAGGAGAGAGCAACCCACGGAGGAAGTGCACACTTTCAAACAACCAGATCTCATAAGAACTGCCTCATTTTAAGGCATACAGTTGGTGCAGTGGAAGTCACCTGTGAATTACTATAACCAGAAATATCAATATCACTCACTCTTACAAGAACAGTAGGGGGAAGTCCACATCCACGATCCAATCACCTCCCACCAGGTCCCTCACCCAACTTTGGGAATTTCAATTTGTCATGAGATTTGGGTGGGGGACACAGAGCTAAGCCATATCATATGTGTTATCTCCCTAACTATGTTGATGGTAATTCAGCTAGAAATTCTCTTCTCCTGCTCGTAGACTCTTAGGGCTTATAATTCTTTCTTCCACTAGTAAGCCCCCAAAACATGGAGATTTGCCTGATACTCTCCACCCTTCCACTGTTGTGTATATGTTCACTTATTTACTCATCCATGGCTCTATAATGTATTCATTATTGTATAAGTGCTAAGAGCCTTTGGAAGTCACTTTCTAGAAGGGAAAAATGACTAGTGGACAATCAATCCTTGTAAGACATGCAATGAATGTTATGGTAGAAGAGATATGTGTGATCCTGCACCAGCAGATAAAACAAATGACATAGAAATGTATTTACCTGCCATTAATGGGACATGTCACATCATTTTTTGAAAGCTTATAAAATCATGCAAACTCAGTGTGTGAGGTTGGGCTGTTAGTAATTTTTATCTAGAAGTAGGAGTGTTGTCCTTTGTTAGAGAGAGAAATAAGAAGACATATACCATTTCACAATGCAATTTGAGAAAAGTGACTGCAAATAAGACATGTATTATCATTTGTGCTGTTCTATTTTGATTTGATTCCCTCCAAGTTTTAGAAGTACCAAGCATGTGGCCATTTTCAAAGTAAAAAAGAGGTTTTGATTTGGTTTATTGATCCCAGGAAATGATAGGACAGCAGGTATACCTCAATCCATGACAGAATTGACATTAGCCAAAGTAAAACACAGACATGCCCCTCTGTCATATGAAGATTTATCAGTGATTGCCCTAAATACAGTTAAAATTTGAAGATGGGTGTTGTGTTAATATCATTCCACCTCATCAGTGTCTGCCACAATACTTTAACACTTTTGTGATTTTTCAACTAGTGGGAGTATAATCACACACACAAAAATGCCATTTATTGAGATCTATGTATTCTGAAAACTAGGCATTATTATTCCCATTCTGTAGCTAAATGAGCCAAAACTTAGAAATAATATGTAACTTGTATGGGACTGCATGGTGAGAAAGCCACAGACGTAGATTGGAAACCCAGGAATGTCAAATTTCAAACACATAAACATGGCAGTCTCCTTCATATCACACTGATTCTCATAGAAAAACATATCAATTAATACACACGAGACGTAGAAACTAATCCCATAGGAGCATTGGATCTCTTTGTGCCTGGTAGCACAGTTTAAGTACAGTTAACAAGTATAATGTGAAATTAGCATTTATTGAGTTTCATAAGTTTAAAAAAGAATACTTTGTAAGTTTTCCTAAAATTTCTTACTCATCAAAATAATTGTTGTTGATGTTTTTTCTTAAGCTCTTAAGATCTGTCTGTAAATTAAGGCATTCCTATTGACCTGATATACAGTTTTACAGAATGTGGCTAGGATTTAGTATGATCTTGTTTTTCCTTAGCTCCATTATAGCCATGTTCTTTATCACAAGCTCAAACCAGATTTGTTAAATTTTGCCTGTTGAGTAACTGGATTTCCAGTAACAGTGGGTGGAGTTCATATTATGACCACAATAATGACTTGTAATAATTTGAGCAGATGTTCTTCGTATTAGTTTATGGTGTGTAGGTCCAATTTATTTATTTTATTTCTAAGTAAAGGGTTTCGTGTCTTATTGGTTTTGTCTTACTGGTTTCATGTCTGCCAAAATTGAATTCTGCCCTTAAAATAAAAAGGAACTGAATTGGTTGTCATCCTCGTCATTGTAAGGTAATGCAGTTGGTGTAATGGGAGTCAACTCTGAATTATTGTAACCAGAAATATCAGAAGAAAATAGGAACAAAATGAGTGAAAATAGGCAACAGATTGTTAAGCCAACCAGACAAGGTAAGAGTTATGGAACCCACAGTAACCAAATAAACCTGGGAAGAAGATCAATAAGTCAATGAAAGTTTCCTTTAACCTAAGAGGCCCGTGAGTTGGACCTAAATCAGAAACAAGGATAAGGTCCAGCTGGGGATTTTAATTAAATTTTCTATTAAGAATATAAGTTTCATGGTAAGATCAAAGATGAGAATAGGTATGGGAAGGGGTTTACTATTCATGAAAGATCATTAAAAAAGAGAAATTTTATGCAAACTTTCCAGGCCCCAAACCTGGCCCTTTCATTTCAGCTCAGAGAGAATGACATTGACATAAAGATAGCAAAATGCCAAGTTTTTAATTTACAAGGATTATTTGGCTTACACTCAGCCCATATCAGCATGGCCAGAACTTTCTCTTCCTGCAGTAAAACTTAAATGAAAAGCCAAGTTATAACAATTGAGCTGATTAAGTACGATGACAAATAAGACAGAGAAGGACTTGATCCCATTTGTTGTAGTATAATGAAATTGACAATAGATAAGTCTGTCATCATATAGACAAGATGATTTTAGATTGTGATGGGGGCTATATGAAATAAATTGGGATAATGTGAAAGAAAGTTAACTGGAAAAGTGGATTTGCTATTTTATTTATTTCTTTCTTTTCCTAGAGCAGGCTTCTCTGAAGACATGTCATTTTACCTAAGAACCGAAAGACAAGGATGGTCAAGCCCCATTACAAAACGAGTGAAGATGTCCAGGCAGGGTAAAAAGCAAATTTTATCAACAGATGTTGGGGCTTTATTGTAACTTTCAGAGCTTTGAGGAAACCTTTCTGGCACTTCATAAGTAGAAAAAAATTAAATCCCTTCCTCCTTCACACCGCCATCAACATCACCACTGTCACCACCCCTACTTCATCCCCAATATCAACAATATCAATAAAGTATCAAATTTTAATTTGTACCAAAGGGAATTTATTGCCTAGAGGCTTCCCCACATGAGTGTAGCAGGAGGTTTAAAGCTACCTATTGTGCTCCATAGTTTCTAAAACAGAGGTAAATACTCTCTAAGAGTTTGTTCTAAATAAGGTCTATGTAAATTAATGTTTAAGTTATTAATATTTGTTAAAGTTTAGGCTAATGTTATTTAGGTTAATGTTTATGTTTACTTAAAAGCAAACTTTCAAATACAATTTTAAAATAAGTATATAAAGTATGTATAATACATAGGCAAAAATTTTTGTGTAGCTAGAACAAAGAAATATTTAAGGTTGTATTACATTTGTTAAATAAAATGATCTGCAAGATGAGGAACATGAAGAGTGCTGAAATGAAAAAAAATAGGAGCTTTCATCATGAAGTAACTTGTCACAGTTCATAGGCTTTCAAAGTCTGGTATTTGAAGACTTTTTTTGGAAAAATAAATGAGATACTTTAAATACTATTATACATGAATGAATTATGAACATTTAAACAGAAAGATGAAAAAGTTGAAAGTTGAAATTGATGTCTTATGATTATCTAAAGAAAAATTTAAGCCAGCACTAAGACACTTCTTTAAGATTTCAGAATACTCTTTCCCTTTGAGATTTTTTTTCTTATTTTCCTTCTTTGGAAAACATGACTCTAACATACCTTTAATTTTGCATTTAAATAACCATCAAAGTTTCTTATCTAGTCTACATGCTTTTCATTCCAAAATTGAATCTGATTTGTAACCTAACACATTACATAAATAACTGATATATTAAAGATGTATGAATAACACAAATTTCTTTGAAATTAGGAAAAGAAGCAAAAGTAAGTTTCAACATAAATAAAATTTAGTATACCTAACTAGAACAAAACAAAACAAAACAATCCAAAGCAGGTAAGAGAAAACTTCTGGAAAACATTATTTGGTACAGAACATAGAAATAAAATAAAGAACAGGTTATTTATAAATTGTAGCCAAATATTAGAAGGTAAAGGTACTATAATTTTAGGCCACAGAGGTAGTACTTAATGAATTTTAGGCCAAATTTTATAACCAATAATCTCTGTGATTCAGAGTCTTAGGCAAATTCAAGTTACATGAATAGATGATAAATATTCTACATTTTGAAGGTTATTAACTGCAAAATTCTCAATTACTCTCATAATTTCCCCCAAATACTTGGTTATAGCAGCTCACCATCACCGAGAGATTGAAGAGATATTATGTGCCAAGAATAACATAACTATATTAGTCACTCATTTGACTCTGCAGAAATGAATGCCTACAAATGAGGATTTTTTACTGTTATAACTGTTATTTTTCAGATGAAGAAACAAGTCATGCAGGAAGTGGTGAAGACAGCATTTAGATTTAAGCTTATTCCACAGCTCTTACTGTTAAGCGTTTTGTCTATAAGTCCTTGTTCGTTGTATTTGAATTTTGTGATTACCCTGTATTAATGAATAGATCCAGAGTTTGTCAAGTTTGACCAAGATTTGCAAAACAGGACTTTATTAGTGTGTATCTGGAGTGGACGGCTCAGAAAAATCATACTTCCTTCGATTTTATATTTAGGCTCCAGAAGCCACTGAAGGAGCATATTTTTTTTAGTGAGTAGATTTGAAGACTTGCTCTCTGTGCTCGTTATTCTCCATATCCGAATGTGATGGAAAAATATAGTTAACTTCTTAGTTGTTAACTCTGGGATGCAGAATATTGTCTCATCCAATGTTTTAATGTTCCCAGAAGTCGTGGCATCACTGAATAAGCACTTCTGTTAAAATGTGTTGATCTTCTTACATGACATTCAGTATTATATTTAAATAGCTCTCAAATTCACTTAGAGACACTTGGGCAATTCAATCCAACTTTTCAGTTTATTTCTCAATTTAAAGTAATTTCAATTCATAACAATAGGTATTGAAATGAATATGTTTAGCTCTGTATAATATTAAATGTGTCACTTTTACTTATTTAAATGTTCGTGATTCCTAACTATAATGATTGTTACTTATTGTATAGCGCAAACCAATAAGCATCATTCTTCTCTTTTGCAATGTTTGATTCTAGTCACAAATCAATTTCAGAATGTTAGGTGCAGAGGCTCATTAGAGCTCATTTCGTTAAAATTAACATTTTCAAAGATACCAGATCATGTACATTACTCAGGTGATAATAATTTTTATTGTAATCATAATAGTAACAACATGATTATAATAGTAACAATATGATTAGCAGAAAACTAATATGCATTTGATTTTTTGACTTACAAAGCACTTTTTTATGCATTATGTTATTTAGCTTCCTATAAATTTTGTTAGTAGTAGAAGAGATGTGATTATTATAAAAATGTACCGGTGGGAAAAGACAAGCTTACTGATATTAAGGGATTTTTCTCATATAAACTACAAATAAAAGAAAGGGGTTCAAATTTAAAATTTCTGCTCCTTTCATCTTATAGTAACACCTCGTTTTTATTTTTTAAATGGTTATAAAATATTTCAGTGTTCCAAAATGAATAAAGAACATACAGTGAAGAACATCCATACATTCACGACCCTGCTCAAGAAAGAAAATCTGACTGAAACCATTGATGGCGTCAACATGCTCTTCTACAATTGATTTGTTCATTCATCTTTTAATGGACATTTTGCTCTGAATGAGAAAGAGAGAGAGGCAGGGGGCAGGGCACAGAATTTTATAGGATAAGCACATTTATAATTTTATTTGATGCACCAACTTGCTCACAAACAAGGTGGAAACAATTGTTGCTCTCAGGCATGCATAAGATATTGTTACTCTCTGCAATCAACTACATTTACAGTAATGTTTGTGCCTGTGTAATGTGTGCCTGCGTGTGTGTGTGTGTGTGTGTGTGTGTGTGTGTGTGTGTGTGTGACAGAGGGTGGAGGGGGGAGAAGTAGAGAGAGAGTTTTAATTTGTCCAATTCTATGGAGGTATGAAAGAATTATTTTTTCTTATGATTTTTAGTTACACGTCTCTGATTACTGCTAAAGTTAGCACACTTACAGATAAACATGCAGACACACACCCCCACTTGGATTTCTTTTCTAGGAATTGCCTGTACATAAACCTTGACCTCTCTGCTTGGATAGTGTACTTTTTATCTTGTTGTTTCATAGGAGTTATTTACATACTTTGGATAAGAATTCTTGCAGATTATGTTATTTTTCCCCAGAGCTTAGTTTTCTTTATTTTATCTTCATCTACACATTGCCTGTTTTAATGAGAAGAAAATTTAAACGCATCTACTTTTTATCCTTATCTTTCTTATTTTAGCTATTTATATCTTGTTTATAACCATTTCTTTTCTGTGAGACAACACAGATATTCAGACATTCAATTATAAAGATACATGCACATGTATGTTTATTGCGGCACTTTTTACAATAGCAAAGACTTGTAACCAACACAAATGTCCATCAACAATAGCCTGGTTAAAGAAAATGTGACACATATACACCATGGAATAATACGCAGCCATCAAAAAGAATAAGTTCTTATCCTTTGCAGGGACATGAATGAAGCTGGAAACTATCATTCTCAGCAAACTGACATAAGAACAGAAAACCAAACACCGCATGTTCTCACTTGTAAGTGGTTGTTGAACAACGAGAATACATGGACACAGGGAGAGGGACATCACACACAGGACCTGTCAGGGGGTGGTGGTACACCAGGGTAGGGATAGCAGCAGGCGGGAGGATTGGGGAAGGATAAGATTAGGAGAAATAGCTAATGTAGATGACGGGGGGATAGATGCAGCAAACCGCCATGGCACATGTATACCTGTGTAACAAACCTATGTAACAAACCTTCATGATCTGCACATGTAATCCAAAACTTAAAGCCTAATAATAATAATAAATTTTTTTGAATTTTCAACATTTACTTTTAGGTCCAATATACGTTGAATTGATTTGTGTGTGTGTGTGTGTATCCTGTAGGTATGGATCTAACTTAATTCATCACATGAATAAACTGTCCCAGCTCCATTTAATGACCAGTGTACCCTTTTCTACTGGCCTGGCCACTTCTGTCACCTATTGAGTTTTCAACTGATTCAGCAGTCTACATTTAAGCTCTTCACTATGTGGCCATAGATTTGTCTCTTGTGGATTTATTTAAAGGTTCATTGTTTTACATTTAAAGAAAATTTCATTTAGAACAATGCAATTCCTTCTCTTTTCTGGCTCCTCCCTCTTCCGTCCTCCTTTCTTCCTTCCTCCTTGCACTTCTCTTTGTCTTATGAAATTATCTTGCCAATTTTTGACCCTTTGCTCATCCAGTAGAGTAACAAAGACTTACATACATTCAAGGAGAAGTGACTTTCTCGAAAATTGAGAAATGACTGCTTTCTCAATTTATGCAAGTCTTTAAAAGTGTCTTTCAATAATTACATATCATGTTTAGCCTATAACTAATAAAGAAATAATAATTTATTATTATTATAAATCCAGTATATCTTGAATAATTCTTTTTAGTGTAAAATCTGTTTTATTATATCAATATAGTTTGAAAATCTTCTTTCAGTTACTATCCACTTGAGGTCTTCCTTGTGAATAACAGTTTTTAAATATATATAGAGAGAGTCTTTTTTTTTTCTTGAGACAGTCTTGCTCTGTCACCCAGGCTGAAGTGTGATGGTGTGATCTCAGCTCACTGCAACCTCTCCCTCCTGGGTTCAAGCCAGTCTCCTGCCTCAGCCTCCTGTATAGCTGGGATTACAGGCACACGTCACCAAGCCCAGCTAAATTTTTTGTATTTTTTTAGTAGAGACAGGGTTTCACCATGTTGGTCAGGCTAGCCTCAAGCTCCTGACTTCAAATGATCCTGCCTGCCTCAGCCTCCTAAAGTGTTGAGATTACAGGCGTGAGCCACTGTGCCTGGCCTAGAGTCACTTTTTCATCTTGTTAAATTATATTTGTTTTATAACCAGTGACATTATACTACCTAGTTTATTTCCATCAAAAAATATATTTGTTTTTGTATTTATCTGTATATTTTGTTCTTCCTATATTTTTCTTTTGGTCTGATTTAATTGCTTCTCTTTTCCTGTTTCCTTTGCAAGTAAACCATGTTTTTTTTTTCCTCCTTTTCATAATTAGCCTGAGCTGGCATAAGAAAATACCCTAAACAGGCTAGCTCACCAAAAACAAATTACTTACAGTACTGGAGGGTAGGAAGTCTAACATGAAGATGCTGGCTGACTCTGTATCTAGTGCGAGCCCATTTCCTGCTTCACAGGCGGTACCTTCTCACTATGTCCTTGAATGGTGGAAGTGCCAAGGAGCTCCCTTGAGCCTCTTTATAAGGGCACTAATCCCGTTCACAAAACCTCCACCTTCATGACCTAATCCCCTCCCAAATGCCCCCACTTCCTAATATCATCACCTTGTGGATTCATATTTTAATGTATAAATTTAGGGGAGACACAAACATTTAGACTATAGCACTTCTGTTTTCAACTGCTCACTGACATTTTAACATTCTTTCTTAGGGAATCTAAAGTAAATCTAGTATTTCTAACTTCTTTAAGAATAATACCCTAGCACATATTGGGGGAATACATAATATATATCATTTATTGTACAATGAATCCTTCTATCTAGTAATTAATTTAGATTTATGTACATGTATATCAAATTCTTTGCTCATTATTTCTTCTAGTATCTTGTTCCTCCTTCTGTGATCACTAATCATTTGAAGAGTATTAATTTGCTCTTTTACAAAATGCTTATTTATTTAGGTTTGTCTGGTATTTCTTGATAATTTAATCAGATTATGAATTTATATCAAGAATATAACAAAAGTGATTCATGCCCTTCACAAGCCATCATTTCAGGTGGCTTATACTGTTTAGGTGCCTCATTACTTGCAATGTTAAATTTATCACTTGGTTAGGCCAAAAAGAAGTGTCATGAAGGATAGAGAATGGCTGTGGAGTTGTCCTAGCATGAAGGAGAGGAAGGCAATCCCGTAACTGAATGGAATGTGTGATCCTGGATTGAATCCTGGACGTGAAGAAGGAACTTTATTAGTAGGACAATAAATGAAATGTGCATAAGGTCTGTAGATTGCTTCATTATATTGTTATCTGTTTTTAAGTATTGGTGTTGATGCTTATATTAAAGTCATTTAAATAGAAAATTAGAAATAAAAATTGTTAAAATTGTCCTCATTTGGCCTTGTTTTTTTGATTATTGGAGTGTAATAGATACAGATTTTTACATATACATTTAAAAAACTGAACACATCTATTACTAGTATCAATAAATACACAATATTTGGAGCATTGTTTGTCTTCCATTATTGAATTACTGTTGATTTGGGCACATAATTCTAGGTTGATATGTATTTTCACTCAAAACTTTGAAATATCATTCAACTGTTTTCTGTCTCCACTGTGGCCATTGAGACCTTCATAGGCAAACCTAATATGATTTGGAAAAGAGCTATTAATACATTTTCCTTTTAAAAAGTCTTATGGTTTTATTTGGTTTTGGTAGATTTAGAACTGTATACTATAACTAACAACATTTTAATCCTAATGGAAATGTTTTATGCTTACTGATCTAAATATCTTGGAACATTTTTGAGACGTCGATCACTACCTGCAGAGGTCTGTCCTGCAGACCCTGACTCAACAATGGATGAATGAATGCACTCTCACACCATTACAGTGATTCAAGTGGGCTGGGGATCGTCATCAACTGCTTTCAGAGGGCAAATGCATCCAACCAACCAAGACTCTCTCTTCATCCTCACATTTATTCAGTATGAATTTCATAACAGACGTTCTAAGTCAACATGCTTGTGGATAATTAACATGGTTAAAAGAGTAGCTTTACAAACGACAAAAGCTTTACATTCCAGGGGGTCCCAGAGTAAACAGCATTAATGGGTAATTCCCCTTTGACCTTCCCCTGAGAGGACCGTCCAACACAAAGTTTTCATGAGTAAATAGAGACAAAGTGATGTGGGTAACCAGACTTAACTGGGAAAGCCTCTTATTGTCCCTATCTTTCTTTGCCCTAATCTAATATAAATGAACTGATTGTGTTCAGCCTGTCTCAATGAAAACTTTTGGATTTCCAGAAGGTTTGAGACTACAATCTATAACTTTCCCTAATATGTTGCCAGCCAGCCCCACTGAATGTCAACACATTTTTCATCAGTTTTGGAAAACACTAGTATCTCTAGCTATTAATTTATCTTTTCTTCTCCCTCTGTCTTATCTTGGTAGAATCCAATTAGATCTTTTTGACTATTTATTACACTCACCATTTCTCTTTAACTCTCTTTCATATTTCCCATTTCTTGGTGTCTCTCTTTCAGGCAGGCTATAGGCATCAATCTGTCTTCCAGTTTATTTGATATCTTCAGATGCGATTAAGCTGTTTTTTAAATCTATCCATTTAAATTTAAAATATCAATAGTCATTTTATTTTTATATTTTTTGTCTTTTTATTGTTTCATGTTCTGTACTTATATTTTTAATTCACTTTTGTTCCTTCAAAATTTTGCATTCTTTTTTCATACTCCAAGTTTGACCATTTCAACCTCTTAAGTCAGTAGTGGACTAATCGTGCTGTTTGTGGTTTTTGTAAATTCTTACTTCTAGACACACAGCTCTCGTTAGTTAACATAGATTGCTAGTTTATGTTTTGCTAAACTTTGTCACTGAGTATCATGTAAGGCCGAGTTTGAGGGTTCATCTTTCTTTCTCTCTTTTTTTTTTTTAATTTATTTTACTTTTGGTGCATACTATATCTGGCATTTCTCCCCATGTTATCCTTCTAATAGAGATTCCATTAGTTTCTGACAGGTAAATCAGGGTTTTAACAATTTAGGACCCGCTTAAGTTAATAGTTGGCTAAAGGTATCCCAAACAATTATGTTACTTTAAAATCAAATTCCAACCTTCTCTGAGGACAGGTGCTATTTACAAATTATTGTAAAAGACATATTTATATTACTTGGAATTGAGAAACATCTTTTATCTCTGCCATTTTTCATATGGGAATTTTTTTCTAATTCATCACATTGCTAATGATTAGCCAAGAGTTTTAGTTTTATGCAAGAGCATCAATTCCTATCTTGCCTAATCTATACTCAACACATCCTAGTCTCTTTACCACACAGCAATTCCATCTCAAATATTATCTTATTTAATCCTAACAATTCTTAGTTCTCCTTTTTATGAATTAAAAACATGCTCAGTGATGAAATGGAAAGTCATTTGGTCAAGTTTACAAAGATAAAAATTCACAAAGCTGAGATTCAAATTTTTTTGAAATGCTTATCATACGAAGATGTTACATACACACACGTACTTATATATGTATATATAAATATGGCAATTAAAAATATTAAATTTTAGTGTGAATACACTCAAATACCTTCCATCTTCTTTCTATTATTATTTTATTATACCTGTGTTATTATATGTTCTTTCATATATGTGTTCCTCTATCTATCAATCAATCTATTTTATCTTTGATGCATTTCATGGTAAATTGTACACATTAATACATTACCCTACAAATGCTTCAGTATGCCTCTTTCGTTTGCTGTTTTTTTTTCTGATGTAAAAGATTTGTGTAAACGTAGATGAGTATATGTGCCGTGTTTTTTTTTTTTTTTTTTTTTTTTTTGAGACGGAGTTTCGCTCTTGTTACCCAGGCTGGAGTGCAATGGCGCGATCTCGGCTCACCGCAACCTCCGCCTCCTGGGTTCAAGCGATTCTCCTGCCCCAGCCTCCTGAGTAGCTGGGACTACAGGCACGCGCCACCATGCCCAGCTAATTTTTTGTAGTTTTAGTAGAAATGGGGTTTCACCATGTTGACCAGGATGGTCTCGATCTCTTGACCTCGTGATCCACCCGCCTCGGCCTCCCAAAGTGCTGGGATTACAGGGCCGAGTTTTGATAAATGCATAAAACATGGAATCGTTTGTGAATTTATGTATTATCTGTGGGCACAGGATGATGTGCAAGATAATTTGCTCTGTATCTATTCAAGTTTAGTACCTGCCAAAGAAAGCATTCACATACATTTAAAAATTCTACTTCTCACACCTTTTTAAAAAAAGGATTTGAAGTTCATTATAAGAATACATGAGATATATAAAATACAATGTAATGTCTTTATAATAGATTGAATAACTTTAGAAAGGCTTAGAGATGATGATAGGCTTAGAGGTGATGATACTAAGTGGAACCAGGGAAAAGACTAACATGCATATTGCACAGTTGTTGCATATAAATAATTCTACATATTACTGCTGAGAATTGGTATCAGGGTAATGAAAACCCTGGTGTTTAGTTGGTACCAAAGAAGCCAGCCCCCCATTAACACACACACACACACAAACAATAAAAACACTTCATTCCCAACTTCTGTTTAAAAACTATTTGTGAGTAAAATATGTATAAATATGCTCATTGTAGCAATCACATGTTCGGTTTTCCAAGTAAAAATTGAAATTCCAAAATGGAGGAATTTACGTATATTTTAGAAAGAGTAGAGTAATTTCCACAAAAAAGAGTTGGAGCAACAGTTTTATATCCTCAGAGAATCTTTGGAAAATTACTTTGGCTATGGCTAGGCTCCCTCAGTGTTTTGGTAACCCAAGGTCTGATGTCTGAAAGTCATAACACATATTTATTTTTGTTCCAGTTCTCATAGCTGTATTTTCCTTTTCCATCACAAAAATGATTGGATCTCAATCTTGAATACTGTGAAAACTTAGCCTTGGTTTTGGCTATCAGAGACGACTTGTAAGTTGCAATCTGTCTTTAGGCTGCATTCTTCAGAGCAAATGTTCTCACAAATCACTAATTTTAAATAGACTATTAAGATAATTATTAAATATCACATTTTAATTTTTTTTAGAATAAATCATTGAAGACCCTTAGGATCATAGATACACTCAGGGAGCTTATCAATAACTTGTAGAGGACTGAATTAGATTAATCATTAAATACAGGTAAGTCGTTACTTTTCTACTGTAATCACAAGTTACCAAAAATGTAGTGGCTTAAAATGAAAAAAATATTTATTGGCGACTTACAGATCAGAAACCTAGATATGCTTGACGGGGTCGTTGGCTTAAGTTCTCCAAAGAGTAAAAACAGGTTGTCAGCATGGCTGCCTTTCTTACTGGAGGCTCTGGGGAAGAATCTGCTTCCAAGTTCATTCCAATTGATGGTCAAACTCAGTTCCCTGTGGTTGTAGGGCTGAGGTCCCACTTTCTTGCTGCCTGTCAGCTAGGGATGAGCCTTTACTTCTCTAGATGCTGCCAACATTTTTATTTCTCATGTTATGTAAGGTGACACCTTCTGTAATACAGTCTAATTGTTTTCTCATTTTGAATATCTCTGACTTTCCCTTTGCCTGGCCCTTCTGCTTTCCCTGTGCCTGGCCCTTCTGTATTCCCAAACCTTAGTGTGTGTGTTCAATCTTCATATATTTTTTTAATAGATAAATGAATACAATATATTCAATTTTTATAGCTATAACATTGCTAACAGATTTACTAGTTTCATTTATATTTAAGCATACCACATTTAAATATCTAAAGAAACATATGTCTTATATAAAGTAATTATAAAAAATTACTTTAAAAATTATAAAAAATTAAATATATATTAAATATTTTTATATTAAATATTTTATATTACTATAAAAATTATTAAAAAATAAATTTAATATATAAAGTCAAAATACATATAATGGGGGCTGCTATATAACTACTAGAATATGTTGAAAGTTAATATTAGTTGAATTTTTCACAGAGGTACCTACCTTGATTTAATTGCTAAAATTTTAAAAATGAAAATTATTTTAAGGCAGCCTACCTAAAGTGGATTTTTTTTTTTTTTTTTTTTTGATGGAGTCTGGCTCTGTTGCCAGGCTGGACTACAGTGGCCCGCTCTTGGCTAACTGCAACCTCTACCTCCTGGGCTCAGGCTATTCTCCTGCCTTAGCCTCCTGAGTAGCTGGGATTACAGGCCACCATGCCTAGCTTATGTTTTTGTATTTTCAGTAGACAAGGGGTTTCACCATTTTAGCCAGGATGGTCTCAATCTCTTGACCTCGTGATCTGCCCCCCTTGGCCTCCCAAAGTGCTGAGATTACAGGCATAAACCACCGCATCCAGCCTAGCATGGATTTTCATGGTTAGTAGAACAATCAGACTCTAGAATGCTTGTAGTTGGATAAAATCTTCATGTGAAAGAGGATTTTAAAAATCACATGTCCTCGCAGAATACCACTGCCTCCACTACTAAAGTTATTTTGGAGAGCTCAATTTTCCTAAGGGCTCTATATACATTATTTTATTTAATCCCTCCACCAATTTTATCACTTAAACACTGTCATTAATCTTCTTTACACACAAATAAAGGAAGTCTTAGGAGACTTAATAATCTACTTAAAAGTAGCTGGCCAGAAATCATAAGCTTGGGACTTGAACTTGGAGTTCTCGCTTTTTTTTTTTTTTTTTTTCTTTTTTCTTTTGAGACAGAGTTTTGCTCTATTGCCCAGGCTGGAATACAGTGGCACAATCTTGACTCACTGCAACCTCCAACCCCTGGGGTCAAGCAATTCTCCTGTCTCATTCTACCAAGTAGTTGACATTACAGGTGTGTGCCACCACACCCAGCTAATTTTTTGTATTTTTAGTAGAGATGCGGTTTCGCCATGTTAGTCAGGCTGGTCTTGAACTCCTGACCACAGGTGATCTGCCTGCCTTGGCCACCCAAAGTGCTGGGATTACGGCATGAGCCACTGAACCTGGCCAAACTTGGAGTTCATACTCCAAAGTCCATGCTTTTAAACACAGTGCTTATCTAGGGCTTGCTTTCATTAGCAGTTGAGTTATGAAAACCATGTTATCATTTTGGATTCACTAGGCATTCAGTGCCTTTCAGATATTTTCCTAAACATTAGCTTGATTATAGTACTTTTTTTTTTTTTTTGAGACGGAGTTTCGCCCTTGTTACCCAGGCTGGAGTGCAATGGCGCAATCTCGGCTCACCGCAACCTCCGTCTCCTGGGTTCAGGCAATTCTCCTGCCTCGGCCTCCCTAGTAGCTGGGACTACAGGCATGCGCCACCGTGCCCAGCTAATTTTTGTATTTTTAGTAGAGACGGGGTTTCACCATGTTGACCAGGATGGTCTCGATCTCTTGACCTCGTGATCCACCCGTCTCGGCCTCCCAAAGTGCTGGGATTACAGGCATGAGCCACCGCGTCCGGCCAGTACTTTTTTATAGTAGGGAATCAGAGACAGAAAGAGGCCTAAAAACTGCAGCCATAGTGAATGTGAAAGATATGGCTCAGAAGGGAGAGGGGAATACATAAAAGCAACGCAAATCATATCTATAAACTCAGAAAGCTTGTAATTATTTTAAAAAGGAACAAATTTTTTAAATAAATAAATGCATTTACTATCATATCCAAAGTTTAGAAAAAATAATTGCTGCTCCTTGTGATGTCCCGAATCACCAAGAGTAATAGGCAATGTGCAATACATTTAAAAAAGATTTTCATACCACCCTTAAAATTAAATCTGACTATCAGTTTTAGAGATAAGCTTGATAATGTAGAAATTAGCTATAACTGAGGCAATCTGTAGGGACTAAAGGAAGAAAAGTAATAAGATATTGTTACAGGTAGATGAGAAATAATCTTATTGTTTATGTTTACAAAACTCCCTTATGTCTTATAGGATAAAGTAGACATGAGTTTGATTCTCATTTAAGTATTTGCACTGTAACTATATTTTATCATCACAAGAGGAAAACACCCTATCCTCCAAATAAACACTTCTATTTTACTCTATAATACCTAATTCCATTTTCTTACTATTGCCTAATCTAAAATCTTCTCTTTTCTGGCCTGTATTAATAATTCAGTCCAGGCAAGGTCACATGTTTGCAACTGCTGGAGTCTGTGCCTTCCTCTTACTGATTGCTGGTCTTCCTCTAATAAGCTGTTTATCTTGGCCATATCGACTCTGAGAGGGTGGGGTTCACAGGGAATTTCTTTTTGCTTTAGATCTTTTGGTCTCTTACAAATTTCCATCTGTTCTTCTATTATCCTAGCTGTAAAAAAGGTGTTTTTTGCCAACTTGTGGTCAGTAGAGCCAATCTATACAAATAATGGAGCATCCTATCAAACTGCCTGGCTAGACAACGTCCATCTTTGCTGCAGTCCTACACATGTGCCCCACCAAGTGAGCCAGCTGGGTGTCTCCCTCTAGTAGGCCAGAAGCAGGGCCAAGTATAGTCCTTCAATAAATGCACTGGGATAATTAAAAAGATGGAAAGAACAGCTATCAGAATGGTGCCAGACTCTTCACTCTACTGTCCTGCAACTGTCCTCCCTCCTTCATCCCCAGAATAATTATGGGTCTCTGATTTCCCAAGTTGGACTCTCAGATTTGGAAGAAAGAATGCATTCAATCTGAATTGCCTAGTTACATTGACTCCAGAGTTCATAGGGACTAATGTATGTGTATACCAGCTGAAGAAAATCACAATTAGAGTGCAGTTGTTGTTTTTTTTAAGCTGAAAAGACTAGATTTATTTTTAAAATGAAATGAAAGTCATTATTAGGAAAGTCATCTTTGTAAAGTCATTATCAGGACCTTCTACATTAAAGTCTAATAACAAAGAAGAAAGAAGGAAGAAAAAGGGAAGGATGTAAGGAAGGAAGAAAGAAAGAGAAAGCAAGCAATAAAAAAACCAAAGAAACAAAGAAAGAAAGATGTTTCTTAGGATTTTTCTGTCTCTCCATTAAATAATAGTTTAGATGGTTGCCAAAGACTACAACCATTTTCTAAGCAAAAACTTGCGTGTCTGGACTTAACCACGTTTACCGTCTATTCTAGGTCAAGTAGATTAAGAAATCATTGAGATTTTAAAAAGGGAGGCAAAACAATCAGAAACTCATGAAACATCACACCATTTGGAGGCAGATATGAATAAGTTTGCTATCTAATCTTGGAAAAAATACTGAATCTTTCTGAACTTCATTTTGTTATCTATAAAATAAAGATTAAAATGAAACTAGTTTATGTGGCTTATAAAAAACAATAAGTTCTTTCTCATGTGGCTAATAAAAACTTACCAGAGACTGGGTAATTTATAAAGGAAAAAGGTTTCATACACTCACAATTCCACATGGCTGAGGAGACCTTGCAATTATGGTGGAAGGCAAAGGAAGAGCAAATTACGCCTTATATGGTGGCAGGTAAGAGGGCACGTGCAGAGGAAATGCCCTTTATAAAACCATCAGCTCTCAGGAGACTTATTCACTATTACAAGAACAGCAGGGTAAAACCTGCACCCATGTTTCAGTTACCTCCCACTGGGTCTGTTCCATGATATGTGGTGGTTATTATAATTCAAGTTGAGATTTGGGTGAGGACACAGAGCCAAACCATATTAGATAGCATGCATATGTACAGAGAAAATGCCAAATTGTTCCTGATCAGAAAATGTTTATTCTCCCCTCTATTCTTTTTCCTTTCCTCTGTAGCTGTGTGCATGTATGTTTTGCCTATGAATGAACTCTATTCTTTCACCTTCCCTAGCTCTCATCCTTTCCCTCATCTTCTCTTTCACTTAAAAATGGACTAAGGAATTCCACTCTGTTTATATTTTATGGCATATATTTAAACATTTCTTTCACATTTTTGCTGGCTAAGTTTTATAGTTCTTCAATGCTGATTGCTACAGTGTTTTTCAAATCCAGGAAAAATATGTAAGTTTGACAGTCCCAATGTGCCTGCAGCTTTGTAGGTGGAAGGACTGATTGTTTTATGATTAAGAGTATGCAATAATTTGTTTAAAAACTTTATTTAACTTGCAGGTTGTTAATGATTGGACTAAGTGATTGAGGAAAGATCAACTTTAATTGTATGACTTTACGAAGAGTTTCATAAACACATTTTAACATATTTTTTTAGAATTGTTATAACATAGATGTATGTTTCTAAAAAATGTGTAATATTGGGAGTGGAATTTATACAAAATCTGACTAAAACATATTTTTCTTGTGATGTAGCCCCTTAGCACTTTCATAAAAATATATGAATATTATTAGGTCACATATAAAAATTAAATATACCTACAATACAGCAATAATATAATTATGCAATCAATTTTAGTTAGGGAATTGCTTTTGAGTAATGATGCAATTCTAAGACTGAAGAAAGAGTTAAAGGATCATATTTGTATGTATGTGTGTGTGTGTATATATATGTGTGTGTATATATATATACATATACACACACACACACACACACACACATAAAATAGTAAACAATTCTATTTTACTATATAATACCTAATTCCCTTTTCTTACTATTGCCTAATCTAAAATCTTCTCTTTTCTGGCCCGTGTTAATAATTCAGTCCAGGCAGGGTCACATGTATGCAACTGCTAGAGACTGTGCCTTCCTCCTACTGATTGCTGGTCTTCCTCTAATAAGCTGTTTATCTTGGCCATATTGGCTCTGAGAGGGTGGGGTTCACAGGAAATTTCTTTTTGCTTTAGATCTTTTGGTTTCTTACAAATTTCTGCCTGTTCCCAATTTTCAGAACATATTTCGAGGGGAAAAAAGCCAGTTGTATAAAATATCAGAATCAACAGGCTGAAAATAATTTGAGAGAGTGCATTGGAGTTTGCTGTTTTCTGGTTGATGTAATAAATGGGAATATGCTTTATATAGCCATGTTTTACAAAGAGTATTCTTTCTTTATGATTAATTTTATATTTTCACTACCTCTTATAAAATAAAGAAATTTAATTCCTGTAAGTTTAATATAATTATTCAACTTTACATGTTTTAACACCTTTGGAAATTTCATTGTATTTCAGCACATTTGTGAAGTGTTAGGAGAGTCTCAATTTTATTTTCATTTTATTTTCCACTTGTTTGTAATTTAAAATATCATGTGACATAACTGCATATCATCATAGAACATATCCAATCCTGACAATTTTTATTTGTTTGAATCACTCTTTATAAGAAATATGAACAGCCTGACAGAATTATGTGAAAGACAGCAAACCAGCAATCAACTTCATAAGGTACTACAATGCCCTACAAATACAGGTTAAACCAATTTTGAAACAAAACTGTCAGTGCTTCTATTCTTGTTTGAATTGTTTAGCCTGGGTGCAAACATTTTGTATATAAGGTTTTATGTATATTTTAATTGACATGACAGTGAAAACTATTTTAGGGATTTCCTTCTTTGCCACTAAGATTCTGTAATGCATTATTTACAAACATATGTACTGGCCATGAGAACTACTATTAATGACAAACTTAAAAGGAAATACGTAAATTTTTGTAAACTCCAATTACAGGAGAAATTGCTTTATATGCCTGTCTGAAATATAGTTTACCTATTCTCCATACCAAAATTGTAATAGGCTTAACAATGTCTATGAAGAATTGGGGCTAAGATGTTATCAGTGCTTAGATTTCTTAAGTGAACTACCTTTGAGCCGTATGGCATTTCAATGTTTTATCAACATAAACAAATATAAAAAGAATAAAAAAAAACCCTATTATAAGAAAAATTGAAATAATAAATCTTTGCATATTTTCTTCAAAGTAAAAACAAAACAAAAATAGCATACACCTACTTTGAATGGTTTATTGCTGTCTTCAGACAGTTTAATTTTACTTAGGCTACCCCTCAGTATCCTAATAGCAGTGGACAATAACATAGATAATTATGATTATTTTTCAGTATGCATTTCTCATCTGGTCATTTATTAATTTGAATCAAATCAGAAAAGACAGGTTATTTTTGGATTTATTCACTAAAATCTTGAGTTGTGGAATATGATTCCTGCTTATGTAAGTCCACTGATTTTTTTTTGCTTATTTGCTCTTTTCTTCTACCCATGCTTCCTCCTTCGCTTTCTCCCTTTCTTATTTTTTTGTACTTTTCTTCTCTATTTTTCTTCATCTCCCTCTCTTTCATTCATCCAGTCTTTTAAAATATATAAAATGTCAGCAAATATTGTATTATTAAACATATTATTCTACGTAATCAGAAGCCATTTTTGATTTACAGTTGAAATGAACAAATATACACCTCTGACAACGAAAAATATTCATGTGTTACATTTATCTGAAATTTATTTCTACAGAATGATTTTAGAAAAAAAAAATTACCTTTTTTAAAGGATCTAAAACAGAACCTTCTTTATTTGATCAATAATGCCCTATTTAACCTATTCGAATCCTTGTATTTTGACTCTCTCTTCTAGTCTCACTAGTTAATCACCATTCTGCTCTAGGAAAAAAATAATTTTCTTATGATCTTGTTGAAATAACATATTTTACCCCATGGAATGCCAACATGTATGCTTGAGATATTTCAGTAACAAAAGAAAAAAGCTAAAATGAGATGTTGTCATCACTCAAACTTAGTGGAATTTGTAAGAGTTTTTTTGACTTGACTCTCTAAGAATTCAGTCAATGTTATAAATCTCATGTCCTCCATTATCTATGCTATGTTTCAGGGAAAGGTAAGGTGTTCTTAAATCTGGTGAACTAATTTATTACTTAAAAAAAAAAAAAAACTCTTTTAACAACTGGAAAGTATTTGTGAGCATGTATGTATGTGTATTTTATTAGAACGAGGTTATTTTCATATTACCAATTAATCAAGTTTTAGTTTTAAACTAGCTTTTCCTGATTATTTTTTAATGAGTCACTGAAATATTTATGTAAGTAAATTGAAATTCCTTAGTCTTTGATCTTCTTAAGGTTAACTGCAATCTTCGTGGCAAATTTGCATACTCTTAGTAAATGCATTTATTTCATTTATGATTTAAATTTGTGCTTATTAAAATAAGAGCTAACTATGGTTTTTGGTTTGTAGAAAGGTCTTTATGCCATTCTATTTACTTCTCCAAATTGTATGATGAACATATTATAACTGTTATTGTCATTTTAAATTAAAAAAACCTAAATCTCAAGTTAAGTTAATTTTCCATTGCCATGTAAAATATTCACTAGAGAAAAAAGCCTGGAACCCATATGTCATGATTCCTCACTTAGTATTTTTTGATATTTACCTTCTAAAGATACAGCAAGAATATCTACTTGGCTTTGTCTTTCCTTGTGTTTCTTCAATCTATTCTCCATCCTAATTCTTCTACTGTGCAAATCTTATCATGTAACTCTACTGTTTAAAGCGTGTTTTAGGGTTCCCATTGCTCTCAAAATGAAGATCAAGGTCATTAACATAGTATGTAAGTTCCTGCAGTATTTTTTCTCTTCTTTCTAGACCAACCTACTTTCATTTACCCTGGTGTCCATTGTAGTCTAGTCACGTGGATTTTATTCAATTTTTGGACTTCCACCAAAGGGATTTTTCAATATTGTGGGCATATATTCTGAAATGCCGTCTCCACCCACTCTCAAATTCCCAAAAATTTTTAACTTTTTTGTGTTTATCTCCAGTGAATACCACTTCCCTGCATCCCTGAAATTTCCCTTATATCCCTGGAATCTTTCTATACAGAGTATGTGGCCTTCTGCACTCATGGAAACCACTGCTTGGAATGGCGTAATCTAATTGCATCCCCATATCTGATCATTTTGAGTTAAGGTCCACTTCCTTGTTTCTTTTTCCTACTACTAGTCTTTATCTTGATGAAATATGACTGAATGCAGGCTGTAAGTGTATCCTTCAGACAAGCGCCCTTGCAGAGTACAGCAAAGCACTTATGATTCTTTGGAGAAAAAGCTATATACCATTTCTTTATTTTGCTTTTCCTTTCCTTAAGTCTATATATTCTCTCTAGTAACTTGCAGGTCAAATATTTTTTCTTAAGTACATGAAAACTTGATAAATAATTTGCCTCTAACAAATACTGTAATGTGGACATCTAATGAAAAATTTTCTACTCTATAAAAACTAATTTGATTGACTACCTATTTCAAGTGGTTACTGGTTTATGAGATGAATTTATACGATTTTGTGCTTCACAATACAATTCTGTTTTTTAATGAACCTCAGCAGTTTTCTATATTCATCAGACATTGTGTTAGAGTTTCCAAGCAAGTTTCCAAATCCTGTTGAATTTAATAATAAATCTTACTAATAACTATTTTCTGGAAAGAATATTTTCTTTACCATAAGAAAGTATGTATCTGCTGTTCTCAGCTTGGCAGACTCTGTATACGTTGTTCTCCACTGTGCGGTGACTACAGCCTCAAATGTAGCTAAGGGCAAATGAGCACTGGCCAACTTGATCAGCCAAAATATAACTTTATTTACTAAATTGCATCTTTCAAGGGAGTAAAAAGGCATACATTTTTTGAAGAGATTTTCAATTATTAATTTAGGAGGATGTATGCACATTTAGTAAGAGTTATAAGTAATAAGGATATAAGTTGCCAGGCATGATGTAAGTGATCAATTAAAACTTGTTGAATGAAATACACAGGATGATATGGAAGAATCTCACAAACATAATGCTGAGTTAAAAGAAGCTGGATGGCAAAGGAAGGATATTATATGATTCACATAAAGTACAAAAACAGGCAAAACTAATTTATTCTGAGAGAATGTAGGATAGCAGTTAACCACTGGGGAGAAGCAATGCTTAATGGGAACCATAAGAGGGTGGAGGTAGCCTTTCTGGGCCTCATCATGCTCTGCTTCTGGAGTACATGCTGATTACAAAGCAATGCTCAGTGTATGAAAATTCAAACAGCTGAACAGTTACAATATAGATGCATATTATAATTGAATATAATAAAAATATGTAGTTTTCCATAACTTTAATATAAAGAAATATATATTAGACTTATTATAAAATGAATCAAGCACGTCTTTTCTTCACAGTTGCAAAATGCATAGAATTTTTACATGTCGATAATCTTCTAAATATAGATATATATCATGAATTGACTCTATTGGTGTTTCACACAGTGTTTAGCATTTTTAAGTTTTGTTTTGTTTTTGTTTTAGAGACAGGGTCTCACCCTGTTATCAAGGCTGAAATGCATGGCTTGATCTTAGCTTACTGTAGACTTGAACTCCTGTAGACTTGGAGTCAGGTAATCCTTCTGCCTCAATCTGTTGAGTAGCTGAGATACAGGTGTGTCACTATGCTCAGCTAATAAAAAAAGAAAAAAAATTGTAGACACAGGTTCTGACTATGTTGTTTAGGTTGGTCTTGAACACCTAGCTCAAGCAATTTTCTTGTCTCAGCCTCCCAAAGTTCGGGGATTATACGTGTGAGTCACCCTGTCCAGCCTTGACAAATTGTTGTTGATTTCGTGATGTATTAGTCTGTTCTCATGCTGCTAATAAAGACACACCCAAGACTGGGTAATTTATGAAGGAAAGAGGTTTAATGGACGCACAGTTCCACATGGCTGTGGAGGCCTCACAATCATGACAAAAAGGGAAGGAGGAGTAAAGACACGTTTTACATGGAGGCAGGCAAGAGGCAAGAACTCCCCTTTATAAAGCCATAGTATCTTGTGAAACTTATTCACTGCCATGAGAATAGCACAGGAAAAACCCACCTCCATGATTTAATTACTTCCAACCAGCTTTCTCCTACGGCATGTGGGGATTATTACAATTCAAGGTGAGATTTGGGTGGGGAAACAGCCCAATCATATTGAGTGGTATGACAGTTTTGGATGAGAATAGCAAGCAAATCCACGTACAGTTCCATAATCTCTAATTGGTCCTTTTTTTTAATATAACTTCTATTTCTTTGCTGAGATTTTCTTTATTTTATTTATTTAAGATAACTTACAATTGTTACAATTGTTTTTTAAAGTTTTATAAAGGCTGGGTGACAGTCCATGTCAGATCATTTTAAACATTTGATTCTGTTTCAGTTTTGGTATCTATCATTTTTTTCTCATTCAAGTTGTGATTCTTTTATTTTTCACTTGAATATTGCATTATGATACTCCAGATCCTATTTAATCTGTTAAAGTATGGTACAAGAGAAGAGTGAATTTCTATGTTCTGCTTTATTTTCAGCCCTGCTGGTACCATCTGAGCAAAAGCAGGCAGCTGACTCATACTGCTTTACTGCAGACAGGTGATGTATAAGCTCAGCTCCTTTCTTAGCCCCACTGACATCAAAAAATGGAGAAGTAGAGTTCTAAATAACACTGCTTCGTGCTTCCTTGTAGGGGTTTAAGATCAGTTTCTTCTGAGTCTCACTGGCACCAGCGGAGGGGAAGAAAGGAAGTAGAGTACAAACTATCCTTGCCTCTCTCCACTTTGTTCTGTCTCACTGATTTTGGGTAGATGAGGAGGTTTATTGTTGCCTTGGATCCTACTGATACCAGAGATGTGGGGCAGAGTGCTATGTGGTCCTGCTTCTCAGTGTCTCATTTAGTGTGTTTGTTCCCATCTGGAGATGCAGATTCAGCATCTCATTGGGTTCTGACAACACAGAGGATGGAGTGGGAGTGTGGGGAGGATGATGCCTAGATGTGAATATCTTGCCTTTGCATTTCTTTGTTGTTGGGTTCATTGGTGCATTACCTGCTTGTACAAACAAGGGATTAAGATCAGTGCCATTTGGTCCCCGTTATACTAACCTGGTAGGTGAATTTGATTGTTATAATCTACTTCCAGTAGGAGAGGTTTGCATAATAAACTCCTTTCACTGCACTGTTAACAATATCCAGCTGAGGAATGGATGCTCCATCTGCTTCTGCAAGGCTAGGAATGGAAGATTAGTTGTTTGCTCAGTGCTGCTGACACCGCAATTTTTCCAATGGGAAAATTGGAGCTCTGCTCCCTGACTCTGCAAGATAGCTTCCTCACTCAGCCTCACTGAAACTGTAGGGTGGGAAGAGGGTATGTTGATGCTTTTTTATTGGTGTTTGGCTGGAGTAAGGCAGCAATTGCTGAAATGGTTATCTGCAGTTTGGCCACGTTTTACCTAGTTATTTGGCCGTTTGCCTAGTACTTTGGCTAATGGGAATAGGTTAAGTTTTTCTTCAAGGTTTTTTTTTTATTTTTTTATTTTTTTTATTTCTGGTTTACTGGCAGCTATAAGAGGGCAAAAAATAAAGAAAGAAAGAAAAAACAAACCTGGGAACTCACCACCATGTTCCAAGGTCACTAGTTAGCCTACTTTCTTTGTTATCATTTCAGACTTTTTTTTTTTAATGCTTGTTTGTTGCATTATATCCAATGTTTTTAGTTATAAGAGGGAGAACCTTGGATGTATTAGGGCTATTCCATCTTGGCTGTAACCTGGAATATAACTAGTGATAAAGGAGTTTAAAACTGGCCCCTGAAGAGTTTGCTCAGCACCAGAGATCTTTTTGAGATTGCTATGAGTATATCAAATTTAAAGTCCTCCCTCTAATCCCACATCCTTGACTCTTCTGAACAAGGTTTTCTGAAGAGCACTCCCTAGAAAATTACTTGAAAGCAAATCTGAACCTCAGAGTCTGTTCTCCATAGAGCCTGAAGTAAGACATAGACCTATGAGCTTGTCTCATCTCAGGAGGAAGAGCTAGTCATGTGATCTTTTTCAGTCTGCAAATATAATGTCCATGCTCTTTCAATCTCAGCATCTGACATTTCTGAAGGAACTGTCATTATTCTGCATATCTTTGTGTACTTCCTAATATTTAGTCATTGTTTCTGCTTATTTATTATTTCTATTCCTTTTTAATTTTTATTGGCTAATTTCATGAACTGGTGAATCCAAAACCTTTGTGAAAAATTTGATTGATACAAGTTAATCATTCACACCTAACAAAAGAACGAACTTTTATGTCAATGTACTCCATAGAATTCTGGTCAGTCTAGAGTTTGTTAGTTTTGGATTGGATGCTCAGCTCATTCCTATCCCAATCAACTATAACAAGCAATGTTTAGAAATAGGTTATAATTGTTGCCATTTCCCTCAGTAGAACTCTGGGTTTGAAAACTTCTGGAAGGGCACTGGAAGGGCACATTTCCCCTCTTTTTACTTTTTTTATTTTTGAATTCTATAATGTCTATTCTTTATTTGCATTTGTTTTTCTTTTATTCCTGCATCTCTGCATGTTATATACTTTCACCAAAATCTGGCACTTGGTTTGTTTTACTTTTCTGGGTGGCATCGTTACTTTACCCACACTCTTTCCACATTTTGGTGTATCCACCCAGTGGTTGAAAGAACTACAGGGCACTTTCTAGTAAATTATTGTAAGATACAGTAAGTGAACCACCACTGTATTTTCAAAAAATAATCAGAGACCTGTAAGTCACCATAAAATGAAAGATTTGTTTACAATTATGACTGCAACAGAAATGTTAAATCCTGTAGCTTCTAATGCTTTCTAAGCTTTCTTGAGTTTGGGTTTCACACATGGTTCCCATCTTCATAGGGAATATACATAAAACAAAAAACCAAACAATGAGCGGAGGAGATAGCCAGACAGTGTTTTTGCTTATTGGGCACATAATCCGCCCCAAGTTAATTGCATTCTTTGTCAGAAAGACATTTATATTTCCTACCCAAGAAAAGGACAAGAGACATTTTCCAAACTTCTGGATACTTGACAGTCTCCTTTCACCATGATGTACTTACTTATTTCATCTTTCCCCCGCCTCATATTTTTATTTTTCTTTTTTTTTTTTTAGTCACAATCTTACTCTATCACCCAGACTGGAGTGCAGTGGCACTATCTCAGCTCACTGCAGTCTCCACCTCCTGAGTTTAAGTGATTCTCAAGCCTCATCCTCCTGAGTGGCTGGGACTACAGGTATACACTGTTACAGCCAACTAATTTTTGTATTTTTAGTAGAGATGGAGTTTTGCCACATTGGCCAGTCTGGTCTCGAACTCCAGACCTCAATTGATCCACCCACCTTGTTCTCCCAAAGTGCTGGGATTTTGGGGATAAGCCACCACACCTGGACCCCCATATTCTTTGATGTGTCTCTTCTGTCTTTTACCCACAGAGCTTTGTAATTCAGCATGTGTGTGTATGGTTTTAGATTTGATTGTTTTCTTGATTTATATATGCAAAACTTCACAATCCCAACTTTACTAGAATAACTAAATCAGTTTTTTTGTGCTAATAAGTATTTCTATGACCCTATCTCGTTGGTATTGACATAGCAACCTCAAAGAGATTGCAAATTCAATAAATATTTAACTTACATGCAAGTGAGTAAGGCCCTTGACATATGTTGCGTTAAAAACTATATAGTGTAAAGGTCTCTTCCAACTTTGGGCACCTTTAATAATGCTCTTTAAGTGCCATAATACCTACCCACCACCTTTTTTGTTGTTGTTTAAAAATATAGCTACCTATAACCTCATAAAATAATAATGTATTTACAGAGACGAATATATAAAAATCAAGCTCTGGTAAACGTTAAATTTAACAATTCCTAACAGTGATGCAAGATACTACCTCCTAATCCATTTTTTAAAATACCAACCTTTGTCTTAGAAACAATTTGGCTTCAAGCACTGGCTTTCATAAATCAAACAGTGTAGAGAACAAGGAGCTGAATACGCCAAGAGAGTTTTAGCAACTCAATGCGTTCTTCATCCAGAAGTAGTAGGAAGCTATTATTTTTTTAGTAGATTTTAAAATGAGGAAACCAAGATTTTTCAAATGAGTCATACCTAAGTACTTTCCCATGTAACTTTTTAAACTAGGGATTGAAACACAACCTTAAAAAAGTGATTTGTATGTAAGCTTGTATCGCTGCTTTGGGGTATAATGGAGTCAAGATAAAAAGGTAAGGCCTAAGTATAACATACCTTATAAATTGCATTTTGGAAATGCCCTTTTTGTTTTGAATAAAATTACTAATATGTTGTCAACAGGAAACTCAGATCAGATTGAAAACTTTAAGTTTATGGTACATACAAGTTAACAGTTTGTGAACTAGGAGTTCAAACTAGAAGTGGTCAAAGGAAGTTGAGACATATGGTATTTACAGGGTGGTTTATAAAACAAAAATGAGGAAGTCACTTAATCTCTACAGTGATTGCCTATTACCACTGAGGTTTCAAGATGGCAGGGAATAATACTATTTTTGGAAGGCAACTTAAGTTTCATTTGTGACTATCAAAGGCATTTACAAGAAATCACCTAAACTATGCTTCACTCATCTGGCCTAATTTATTTTGTCTGCTCAGGGGATTCTCAAGCTTGGTCTCCATTTTGTTTTAACATTGCCCCCATTTGGGTCAGCCTCTCAGAAAGCTGAGAGTGTAGCCAAATGCTGTAGCATGACTCTGAGGTATCACAGTTGGTGGAGTCACTGGAGTGATAGTTATGAAGTCACTGAGGCAGGAATAATCATCACACACATGGGTGGTAAGGGCACTGAGTTCTTTGAATTAAATAATCCTGTTGGATGCCATTTGATGTGTGAGAGGCTTCCAAAGGGCATTTAACAATCTTGAGAAGATATAACTTGCCAGGAAGCTTAATACAATGACCATGAAGAGAATACTAGTCAAAGACTGAAAAATTCCCTGGAGCAGAGATTCCCAGGAGCCAACATTTAACCAGTTAAATACATTCATGAAAGAAGCCTTGCCTATCTGGGGGAAAGGTTTGCAACTGATCATTAAGTTATTTTACATTTTGGGTAATAATGCCTAATATATTGACAAAGAAGCAGTGTTTTTCTCTAGTGAGAGCATAATCTCCTCTTTGTTGAGCAATTAGGGTATTAAGCACTCTCCTATACTGAGGCTAAATTGTTCACTTCGGATGGTATTACTTGAAGATTATCGAAGGCACTATTAGAAAAATAAAAGAAAAATAAAGGTTAATAGTTGGAGTGAATCATAAACTTAGTTTTTTTACTCTTAATGGCAGATGGTCTAGATTTCTAGATTTAAATTTAGAGATTCAAATCTAAAAATGGTGGAATGAGAATAGCAATTGCAATCTGATGGATTTTCCTGGTTTGCAGTTTGAGTGTTTCTAGTTATGACACTGGATATAGTGACCTCTCTGAGAAGCCCACACAGTAGCAGGCATGAAAATTGCCCATATATGATTTGTTATGGTACTTTTTTTGAGGTTTATACCAAGTTGTCCAACTTCAGTTTGCAGAAATTGGAAACAGATCAGTTTTAATTTTTAGTGAATAAAGAAAAATTTGGGATCTAATCCAGTTTATGGGTAAACAATGAAACCTCAAAGACAATAAACAGGTTTGAATTATGTGAGGTGAGGAGGGTTGTGTACTAGGAAGTGGGTTTAGGGTATCATGAAGTCAAGATAAAAAGGTAAGGTTTAAGAATAACATACCTTATAAATTGCATTTTAGAAATGTTCTTTTTTTGAATAAAATTATTAATATATTGTCAACCATAAAATCAGAACACATTGAAAACTTTAGGTTTATGGCACATACTAATTAACAGTTTATGAGCTGGGAGTGCTCAAACTAAAAGTTTATACCAACCTCACATAATTCAAGAAGATTGAAAATCCATAGATTGTGGATATCTTTACAATGATTGACTCCTCTTTTTCTCAGTCTCGGATGGGTGAAACATAATATATATTGCCTTTATTGCATTCTATGAAGAAATAAAAGTGAGGCTGAAGCAATTATGTTCTTGTAAAATGGTGTCAAACTCAGTATATAACTGTTATTTAACTGATGATTTGATTAATCAACTGGCTTATGGATCATTTCTATCTTGGTATGGAAAAAGGTATTCATAGACTGGGTGCGGTGGCTCACGCCTGTAATCCCAGCACTTTGGGAGGCTGAGGTGGGTGGATCATGAGGTCAGGAGTTCAAGACCAGCCTAGCCAACATGACAAAACCCTGTACCTACTAAAAATACAAAAATTAGCTAAGCGTGGTGGTGGGAACCTGTAATCCCAGCTACTTGGGAGGCTGAGGCAGGAGAATTGCTTGAACTCAGAGGCAGAGGTAGCAGTGAGCCGAGATTCTGTCATTGCACTCTAGCCTGGATGACAAGAGCAAAACTCTATCTAAAAAAAAAAAAAAGGTATTCATTATCTTTTGGTGGCAACTCTTCACAACCAAAGGTTAACATCTGGAGTGACACAAGCAAAATTTCTTTTTAATAAAAATAAATCAAAGCTACATAACTTACATTATTATTTCTGCTTCAACGCTGCATAAAATACATCTTTTATTTTGCAGTGATTGCATTCATAACTAGATAAGATAAATTTAAAACAAAAATAGCCAATAATACCTATCATAAAACAAACACAGAAACAAAGACAGATAAATTCATGTAGGGGTAAATTATTAAGCCTTGGGACCAGCATATGAGTTTAATACTGTCATTAGACATCTAATGTCATTATGTTTTGTAATAATGTAACCACGACCTAAAACAGGAAGTAGGGCGAAATCCCCTATGGTTTGCATAAAATATGCTTCTTCCGTCTAGGGGTGGTGGCTAACGATTGTAATCCCACCACTTTAGGAGGCTGAAGAGGGTGGATCACCTAAGGTCAGGAGTTAGAGACCAGCCTGACCAACATGGAGAAACCCAGTCTCTACTAATAACACAAAAATTAGCTGGGCGTGGTGTCACAGGCCTGCAGTCCCAACTACTTGGGAGACTGAGGCAGCAAAATTGCTTGAACCCAGGAGGCAGAGTTTGCAGTGAACTGAAATGGTGCCACTGCACTTCAGCCTGGGTGACAGAGCAAGACTCCATCTCAAAAAAAAAAAAAGAAAAGAAAAGAAATATGCCTCTTTCAACAGCCTCACTGCTGATTATTATGGAGAATTCTTACACAGTAAATAACAACCCAACTGGTACTTCTCACTAACCATTGCTGGAATGTTTCATTTTATCCCTAAAAGTAGACTGTAGCAGCTTAGTGCTGGATTACATATAAAGGTGTCCAGGCTACTCTTTAGGTACAAGTAGTGGTGTGCTGATAAATTGGATGTCTGAGAACAAAAAAATCAGGATTTGTAGCCAATTTCCATGGTGTAAATACTCTTAAAATGGCCAATTTCCAGCTACCAACTAACTTGCAAAATTTCTAAATATTTAACAATTGACTCTCATAAAACCATGAGACAGTTACAACATACCACTGGCCTGGGCAGGGGTCTTAAGAGAGGTCTGAGGACTCCTTACACAATGTAAGCTGTGCTTTATTCCACGTTAGGAAGCCCTTAGTGTCTATGCCCCATCAGAAACCATTACTGCCTCTCTGTATCTGTCTGTCTTTATTTTTTGACAACTTAGTGTTTCTCTCTGGAGATAACAACTACCCTATTCAGTATCTGAGTTAGTGAATAGCAGAAATTTTAATTCCTATTTACAAGTAGATACATTGCTTGTTAAATATTTTGTAAACTGTAAAATGGAGAAACATCATTGTTTTTTCCTTAATCACTATTTTCTCCCTAATTTCCTCTGTGAAAGTACTACTGATCCCTGTATTGTTCTCTCCATTGATAAACATCAAGAAAATATCAGACATTGCTAAAATCCCAACCACTACATTTCAATTTTACTCCTTTCTACAGACTCTATGTTTGAAGAAAGTTATTTGAATTATTCATATCCTTAAGTTTACAGCTATTAAATGGGAATTATAATAGCTATTGTTCACATAAGCTGAAAATTACAAAATCGTTGGATTTACTGCTCCATGTCTAAAACGTCTTCCAATCACTGCATTCGCGCTTAATTAAATTCAGTTGTTTTTTAGTTTGTTAGCCAACTACACTAAAGTTGAGGTTGAAATCTGTTTTTATTTTTATTTGATGCCAAGGGAGCAAGATATCAACATATGTCAACTTTAAAGAGGAATATATCTCTCTCTACATACACATTATTTTGCAAGATGTTCCAACTGTCCACATTTCTCAAGAGGAGTGAAGAAAAATCTACAACAATGACTTTTGCTGTGAGAAGAATATAAACAAGTTAAAATCCTTTCGTGATAACAAAAGTCTCACAAAAGAGGACTGGACTTTGTCCATGTTTTAGGAATTTGCAGATATGAAGAGTTAGTTATCTTCTACTCCAGCTCTGTAATGTGCAGTCTGAAAATATTTGCTGTCAGAAAAAACAAAGTTGGAAGGCATAGATTTCACTGACAGGGAGAGACCAAGAATCCTTTCACCTCGTATGTTTATATTTCTGACTTTCATTGAATGCTTGCAATATGACAAAAACATTGACTTTTACCACTCTCTCCATAACCCCAAACTTTTGAAAAATCCTGCAAATATCTTGTTCCTTTGGCATGAAATTCGCAAGTAAGGCATGTTGTGAGGGCCCTGCTTGCCTAGATGCATAACACTAAGCATTTTAGTGCAACACAGTTGATAGGCTACTCTTTACTATTTTCTTCCCCTAAAATGTCAGCAAGTTTTAGGCAAAGAACCATATGAGGTAATATAAGACATATGCCAATAAGGATATTAATTTCTAAAGAATGCATCTAAACAATTGAGAGTGTTACAGAAACACTTCTCAGTTAACTCCCCAAAGGGTGTAACAAAAACTAAATCTATCTGTAAAAAGTAGTTTATAAAACATGTATTACATTAGGTTTGAGTAAATGTGGTTTTAGGAGTGTTTTTGAGAACATTACACAAATCCAACTCTCTTAATCTCAGCATTTGTCATAAAGGTCCACTCCTCAAAAGAAAACAATTCACTCAAAATTGTATCATTTCAGTAGTTAGAGAGTTGGAACTTTTGAAGACTTTATGTCAGCGGAAAAATATTTCAGCCCATTCCTTAGCTTTTATGAACATTACTTTCTCGATGTTTGTATTAATTCATACAGGCAAACCCAGGAGCTTAAGCAAAATTTGTGCGCAGAAAAAGATGAAAAATCCTTACTCCATTAGACAAAACAATTTGATAAGTAGTTATGTGCCTAGTTGCATCTTAGCTCCGTTGGATAGCACATCTTTATCTAATTTTAAGACGTAGAATGATTGGTGAAAATTGCAATTGTTGTCCAGTAAAAAAAACAAAAACAAAACAAACAAAAAAAACAAAACAGGGTGGTGATGGTAAGGGTGGGGGTGGGGAACAAGAGGACTGGAATTTTCCACTGCTTTCTGCACAGAGGACCTAACAGGAGAACGTCAATATCCTGAATTACAAGGGTTCAGGAGCAAATTATTCTCACTGAAGACAATTCTGGAAGCCCCAATCTAATTTGAGGTTTACCATTTTACTCATAAAATTTACATTTTCCCTTCATACTGTCAAGAACTATTCGTTGTAATATTTGTAGTTCATAAGCATTTATTTAATGACTATGTTTTCCTTTCAAAACTGTAATCTCTGTGAGGCAAGGCTGACTTATGTTGAATGCCAAAAACAGTCCTTGGCTTTTTCTTTACCTCAAATCTACTGTGATGTTAACCAACTTTCCTCTGCTATTTTGTTGTTATTGTCAATGAAATTCACCACACAGGGACTGACTGCCATCTCTCTTCTTCTATCTGCATCCAAGGTTTTTGATTGGACTATGAATTGACTGCTCTTGAGTTAATGCTGAATCCTGGTCCAAGTGGTTGCTTCTACAGGGAAGTCACGTCATGAGGGGCAGCATCTCTGCTGAGAGGGCTCCATTCTATGGAAAAGTCTCTGACCAGCCAGTGTTCCTCAAACAGAGGAGAAAATCTGTAAGCTGATATGCACCATCACTTCTTTTTATGAATGAGGGTTTTCAGGTATCTTTTCAAGCGTCTTAAAAGTCCAGGACTATATCTGGCACTTGAAAAATTCCAACCAAGTTAGGTAATTTTATATATTTTCATACTAATTTTTCTAGGTAATTAACTATAACACACATATGTATTTAAAATATGTTTATTGTAAATGATAATTACTTTATATTATGGAATATTACTTTTCACACTTATTTAATTAATACATCAGTTTATATGCATTTCTTCATAGTCTACTTAAGAACATATTGGTCTGCATTGCTATAACATTCCAATAATAATTCTTAAAATGTTCCTCATGTGCATCTTTGACTTCATAATAAATACTTTAAATTATGAAAATGCATGTTTGTGAATTTCTAGTTTTGTAAGGCAGAGTGCTAGAAATGTTTAACAATTTGTAATAATTCACTTTATAATCTTTAATAAAAATAATGAATAATTGTAATGCATATCTAGAAATAAAATTGCTCTGCACTATATATTTGGGACAAATATTTTAACTTCTTACATTCTATATTTTAGAGGTTAAAATATGGAAACAATCACATATAACACATTTAAATTTAAGTACCTTGTGCAATTAATTCTGCTATATTGTAAATTTTTTTAGGTTAAAGTGACCATTATGAAATTATTTTTATTTTTAAATTTTCTTTAGAATTGGTGGTACATATGCTTATTTGTTACATATAGTGCTTACTTGTGGGGTTTGAGCTTCTAAGTGTACCAATATTAAAATATTGAACATTGTACCTGACAGGTAATTTTTCAACCCTCACCTCTTTTCCACCCTTCCTCCTTTTGGAGTCCCTATTGTCTATCGGTTCTATCTTTATGTTCATGTGTACCCATTATTTAATTCCCACTTGTATGTAAAAACATATGGTATTTAACTTTTCGTTTCTAAGTTAGTTCACTTAGGATATTGGCCTCTATTCCAAGTATGTTGCTGTACAGAACATGATTACATTCTTTTTTATGACTGCATAACATTCCACAGTGTACATATATCACATTTTTAAAATCTAAGTGTCAAAGCATAACTGGACACTTAGGTTGGTTCTATGACTTTGCTATTGTGAATAGTGAACAAATTAGTACAGGTGTCTTTTCAGTATAATGGTTTCTTTTCACTTGGGTAAGAAAATCCCACTACTCAGTAGTGGGATTGTTGGACCAAATAGTAATTCTACTTTTAGTTATTTGAGAAACCTCTAAACTATTCTCTCTAGAAGTTGAACTAATTTATATTTCTACTAACAATATATAAAATTTCCCTTTTCTCTGCATATACACCAACATCTGTTTTTTGATGTTTTAGTAATAGCCATTCTGACTGGTGTAAGATGATATTGCATTATGGTTTTAATTTCATTTCTCTGATGATTAGTGATATTGAGCATTTTTTCATGTGTTTCTTGGCCACTTGTATTTCTTCCTTTGAGAGATGTTGCTCGTGTCCTTCTGCCCAGCTTTTAATGGGATTGTTTGTTTTCTTTTTGAGTTGTTTAAGTTCCTCATGGATTCTGAATATTAGTCCTTTGTCAGAGGCACAATTCGCAAATATTTTCTCCCATTTTGTAGGTTGCCTGTTTACTCTGCTGATTATTTGTTTTGCTATATATAAGCTTTTTAGTTTAATTAACTCTCATTTTTCTATTTTTGTTTTTGGTGTCTTCATTATAAATTCTTTGCCTAGGCCAATGTCCAGAAATTTTTTTTTCTAGTATTTTTCTTGTAGTATTTTTATAGATTCAGGTATTAAATTTACATTTGAAACCATTGATATAATTTCGCTGTGTTCCTACCCAAATCTCATCTTGAATTGTAGCTCTTATAATCCCCATCATAGGAGGGACCTGGTGGGAGGTAATTGAATCATGAAGTTGTTCTCATAATAGTGAATAAGTCTCAAGGGATCCGATGGTTTTATAAAGAGGAGTTCCCCTGCACATGCTTTCTTTTTGCCTGCTGCCATGTAAGATGTCCCTTTGCTCTTCCTTTGTCTTTTGTCATGATTGTGAGGCCTGGCAGCCATGTGGAAAACGTGAATCCATTAAACTTCTTTTCCTTTATGAATTACCCAGTCTCAGGTATGTCTGTACTAGCAGCATGAGAACAGACTAATACGTCCATATTGAATGAATTTTTGCATATAATGAGAGGTAGGTGGTTCAGTTTCATTCTTCTACATATAACTAGCCAGCTATTCCAGAACCATTTATTGAACAGGATGCTCTTTCTCCATTACTTATTTTTGTCAATTTTGTCAAAGATCAGTGGGTTGTAGATATGTGGCTTTACATTGCATTATCTATTCTGTTCTGTTGATCTGTGTACCTATTTTCTACCAGTATCGTGCTATTTTAGTTATATAGCCTTGAAGGAAATTTTGAGGTCCAGAAGTAAAGTCAGGCAAATCTACATGCCTTTAGATTTGTTCTTTTGGCTTAGAATTGCCTTGGCTATTGGGATCATTTTTGATTCCATATGAAATTTAGAATTTTTTCCCTCAATTCTGTGAAGAATGGTAATTTAATAGAGATTGCATTGAATTTGTAGAATGCTTTGGGTAGTATGATCATTTTAATGACATTGATTCTTTGAATCCATGAGAATGGAATCTTTTTTATTGTGTTATCTATGATTTCTTTAATCAGTGTTTTATAACTCTTCCTTAGAGATTTATTACCTCCTTGGTTAAATGTATTTCTAGGTTGTTGTTGTTGGGTGGCTATTGTAAATGGAATTGAGTTCTTGATTTGGTTTTCAGGCTGAACATTATTATAGAAATGCAACTATTTCAGGTAGAACATTATTTATAGAAATGCAACTGATTTTACATTGATTTGTATCCTGAAATTTTACTGTATTTATTTATTAAGTCTAGGAGTCTTTTGGAGATATCTTTAGGGTTTTCTGTTTGTATGATTATGTCTTCAGTGAACAGAGATAATTTGACTTGTTTCTTTCCAGTTTTTTCTCTTACCTGATTGCTGTGGCTAATAACTGCAGTACTGTGTTGAGTAGCAGTGGTAAGAGTAGACACACTTGTCTTGTTCTGGTTCTTAAGCAGAATGCTTTCAGTTTTCCCCCATTCTGTATAATGTTGGCTGTGGGTTTGCCATAGATCCTTTTATTATTTTGAGATATGTTTCTTCAATGCCTGGTTTGTTGATGATTTTTATCATGAAGGGATGCTGAATTTTATTAAATGCTTTTTCTGTTTCTATTGAGGTGGTCATATGGTTTTTGTTTTTAGTTTTGTTTATGTGATGAATCACATTGATTGATTTGTGGATGTTGAACCATTCTTGCATTGCTGGAATAAAACTCACTTGATTGTGATGAACCATCTTTTTGATATACTGTTGCATTCAGTTTGCTAGTATTTTGTTGAGGATTTTCGCATTGATATTCATCCAGAATATTGGCCTGTATTTTTTTGTTGTTGTTCTTTTCCCCTTGCCTGATTTTGATTATGAGGGTGATACTGATTTTGTGGAATGAGTTAGGGAGTAATCTCTCCTCTTTAGTTTTTTTTTTTTTTTTTAGAATAATTTCAGTAAGATTTGTACCAGCTTTTCTTTACATATCTGGTAAAATGCAGCTATGAATCTGTCTGGTCCTGGGCTTTTGTTGTTGTTGTTGAAAGATGTTTTATTTCTTATTCTACTTAATTACTCATTATTAGTCAGTTCAGGATTTATGTTTCTTCCTGGTTCAATTGTGGAGGGTTTTATGTTTCCAGAAATTTATTTCCTCTAGGTTTTCTATTTGGTGTGCATAAAAATGGTCATAACAGTCTCTGAAAATGTTTCTCATTTCTGTATCCGTTGTAATACCCTCTTCCTTATTTCTGATTGTACTTATTTGAATCTTCTCTCATTTTTATTGGCTATTCTAGCTAGCCATATGTCAATTTTTCTTATCTTTACATAAAAACAACTTTTTGTTTCAATTTATTAGTCTTAATCTCATTTAGTTCTGCTCTGATCTTTATTGTTTCTTCTGCTAGTTTTGGGTTTGAGTTACTCTTGGGCTTGTGAGAAACAAAATGCTCTCCTTTGGCCTGGGCTACATGAATACCTAGTAGAAAGGTAAGTCACAGAAGATGACTCATTGGCCCCTCATGTATCGGGGCTTCACTCCCTTTTATCAACCCAACACTGTCGTAGAGGCTGCTTGCCTGCCTTCTCCTCTTTGGTATCTGGGGTATCCTTTGCTAGTCCAGGGAATTCCTGTTTTCCTTCTTGAATTAAAGTACACAGTATAGATCTTTATGCACTATTTCACTATTTCCAGGTGGCTGAGGTATGATAAGCCTCTAATACACCATCTCAGGAAAAAAAAACAAACCCTAAAATTATGGTATTATTGACTAGGCTGTAAATAAAATAGGTTATATAAATAACCTATGTCAAATATGTTCTACTACCATGCAGTAGTATGTAATTTTATTTATCTTTTAATTTTTATAGATGGGAGTCTCACAAAATTGCACAGAATGACCTTGAACTATGTTTTTAATTGACAGTAAAGCATAAAATAATAAGGCAAAACTACTTAAATGAAAATATAATCATGCAATGCAAAAGCTTATTATTGATTTGAGTCCTTAGAATGATTATATTTCATTAAGTATTCAGCAGAATTATTATTTTTTATTACTTTTTAATTTTTTATTTTACTATCAGTTCCAGGGTACGTGTGCAGAATGTGCGGGTTTGTTACCCAGGTATACATGTGCTATGGTGTTTTGCTGCACATATCAACCCATCATCAAGATTTTAAGCCCCACATGCATTAGGTATTTGTCCTAATACTCTCTTTCTCTGCTCTCCAGCAGGCTCCAGTGTGTGATGTTTTCCTTATTTATTTCTCAGAGGACCTAATGTAATTGTACTTTCATTCTAACTACTGCATTTTTTGCTAATGGTTAACTTTAAATGTAATCAACCATTTAGCCTAGTTTTAAAAATATTTTTTATAAACATAATATATGTTCATTGTAGAAAATGCATTTCTTTTATAAAACCATGTACTCCAAAAGGAGGAAACTAAAGCAATGTAAAGCCAAAGTTGAAATATTTGTGTTGCTAAAATCTTCTCTGCTAGTCCGACTTCAATGAATAACCTCAACAATTAACTTTGGTTTGAGAGATTACTAATAGCAATAAGGTCCTTTGAAAGTACTATGTCAACATTATGTCAGACAAAAGACCTCTTTAAAGATTTAACGTGACATAATTTTACTTATTATTACTTTGATTTAGCAAATGTTGATTGAGTATTGCCTATAAGCTGGGCACTCACTGATCTATCTAAAGTAATATTATTTTTTCCCCATCGACTCATCTAAATTCCAATCTTTGTAAAATATGCTCATTGTAATTATTTAATTGGTTTTTACCTTCAAAGTAAATGCAAATTGTATCTTGAAATAATTCATTAAAAATGAAAATACAGAATATTATATTTGTTCCCCATATATTTTACAAACATATAATTATCTATCTATCTATCTACCTATCTATCTGCCTACCTACCTACCTATCCTGATTATGCAACCCAATTTAGAGTTTCCTAAACCATTTCTCAAAGACAAAGCATTCTGTCCATAAAATGAAATCATGAAGTTGTCTTCCATTTTTTGTAATCGTTGATTCAAAATGGGCAAAATTGTATTAACTACAGTAGCTACCGGAAACTTCATTTAATATGAAGAATAGATCAAACAGAAAAAAAAAGGCATGCCCAGTGACCTGAATACCTTACATATTAGAAAAAGGGCAAAATGAAAACATTATGAAAATCCTTGGAGAAGTTGAAATTCGGAGAAAATATAAACCAAAGTCTTTTGAAATTAGGAAATTAATCTTTGTTTACAGATATCTAATATTGCACTATGGGTTCTAAATGTATGTCCAAACCCTATAAAAACTAGAGAGTAACATTCCATTCTAGTAAGTTGTCTTCAATGGAAGAAGTATATAAGTGATGCCAAATACTCAGTTGCCAATAATATTCTTTCAAGCAGCTGACCTACTTTCCTTAGTGCAAGGCTCTAGTTTTCCCAAATGATTGTCATTTGGATTTCAGAAACAAAAATTTCTCCTCTCTGTTTGTGGTTAGAAACAGAACTGATAACACAATGGATGTTTTTTTCTTTTTGGACAGTGGCTATTTTTTTTTTTCATTTGCAAATCTGCATTTATAAAACAATGGTGTGTTAGAAAATCACACACCAAATTAACAAGGAAAAGTTTATAAATGTTTTGTTACATTTTACATATTTCAACATTGCAAAGGTGGCATCCCGATAATGCAATAGCTTGTTTAAAAAGTGAAAAAAGTAAGTAAATGTTATCTTTCATACATAATATTAGAAAATTTGAACATGTTAAACTGACACAAGAGAGAAAGCTCCAAGACACAGGCAATTGAAGTTCTGGAAGATCCATACAATGGTGATCTTGAGGAAATTACACATGGAGTCTTTTCAAGGAGTCCATTCCCACATTGAAGTCAATACCATTATGTGAGAGTGCTGTATTTGAAATTGAACCTCTCTGTGATTGTCTACATAAAAATAGCTCCATTTTTCAAAACAATTATTTCATTAGGAACAGAAACAAATGACCTCCAGGAATAAATAAAATATTTTTCTCCACAAGTGCTATTGTTTTTAGAGTTGAAAATTTATCTATTTATTAGTCACTCCACTACCTTATCCATCCCTAAATCTGTACATTTCACACTTTGTAGAAAAATCAGTTGAAAACAAACCCAGTGGATTTGTGTGTGTGTGTGTGTGTATAAATGTATTACTACATTTTTTATTATGTAGTTTCTGGCAAATATTTTAGGATTAATTTTTTTAGCTGCTAAATTTTACTACTGTGGCAATGTTTGCTTCTGTCAAATTATGTGAAATTATGTAGTGATTTCTAGGAATAAAATATTCTTAAAATAGTAGATGTGGAGAGAAGTCTAGGTTGGCGTGAACTTACTGAAAGTGAAATCTTTTGAATATTCAAATGAAAAAAAGTAAGAGTAATGGGAATGACAAATAACCAGGAAACACAATAATAAAAATATGAAATGAAAAGGAAAATCCTGGAAATAGTAAATATGATATAGAAAATAAAATACAAAAAAATATTTAACTGTGCTACTGTTAGTAGCACCAGGTATAAGCAAACTTTACCTCTAGCTTCAGATACGTTTCAACTCTCATTCATGTTGACGGCTAATTATATGACCTAAAATGTCATCATAAGAAGAATTTGCCTTTTATCTTGCTTTATCAAATACTCATTATCAAGGGGAGACCAATTAATAACTATTCAAGCAAACTGTAATAAAAAACATGACCTTGCTACAATTTCGCTATGAATCTCATTTAGACTTTTTTGAATGTATTTATCCAGTAGCTTGTGTTGAGTTATAACTCCATGAATTAGCCAAAAGTATAATTATGTCAAAGGCAGTACTTGTATAACTGACAGAAATCTTAGAGATACCCTTATTCTTGCACATCACAATTCCCTAAAAGAAAAAGCTTGTTCTATAGCTGCATTTCTAGAAGAATTCTGTTTGGCAACAAAACTATGTAACTGTTGCTTAACTTGGGAGCCAAAAACCTTAGAACTGAGGGCAGAATTCTTTTAAAAGCATAGCTGGAAGTTTAATAGTAAATACATTAAACAATTTCTGCTTATTTTCTCTAAATGCTTGACATAGTGAGGTCATTTTTAATAGAATCTTCACAGAATAAGTGGAAATTAGTACTGTCTTAATTTAACATTGCTCTTGCATTAATGAATTATGTAACATTGACCTTAAACATAGTTTTCATAGTTTTTGAAATGAAAATATTAAAAGAGGAAGAATGTGTGTTTATATTCCAGAGTGGCAATCCTTCCTTCCTTCCCTTCTTCCTTCCTTTCTTCCTTCCGTCCTTCCTTCCTTCCTTCTTTTTTCTTTCTTTCTTTCTTTCTTTCTTTCTTTCTTTCTTTCTTTCTTTCTTTCTTTCTTTCTTTCTTTCTTTCTTTCTTTCTTTCTTTCTTTCTTCTTTCTTTCTTTCTTTCTTCTTTCTTTCTTTTTCCTTTTTTCTTTCTTTCTCTTTCTTTCTTTTTTTCTTTCTTTCTCTTTCTTCCTTTCTTCTTTCTCTGTCTCTCTCCCTCCCTCCCTCCCTCTCTCTCTTTCTCCTGTCTTTCTTTCCTTCCTTCCTTCCTTCCTTCCTTCCTTCCTTCCTTCCTTCTTTCTTTCTTTCTTTCATCTCTTTTTCTTTCTGTCTTTCTTCTTTATATCTCTCTTTCTTTCTGTTTTTCTTCTTTCTCTCTCTCTTTCTTTTTCTCCTTATTTCTTTCTGAGATGGAGTCTTGCTCGGTCGCCCAGGCTGGAGCGCAGTGGTGCAATCTTGGCTCACTGCAAACTCTGCCTCCCGGGTTCCAGCAACTCTCCTGCCTCAGCCTCCTGAATACCTGGGTTTACAGGCACGTGCCACCATTCCTGGCTAACTTTTGTATTTTTGGTAAAGATAGGATTTCATCATCTTGGCCATGCTGATCTTGAACTCCTGATCTGTTGACCCACCCTCCTTGTCCTCCCAAAGTGCTGGGATTATGGTGTAAGCCACCACACCTGGAATATTTTACTTCTTAATGTTTTATTTTATTTTATTTTCATTTATTTTTTTGGGACAGAGTCTCCCTCTGTCTCCAGGCGGGAGTGGTGCAGTGACATGATCTCCACTCACTGAAACCACCTCCCAAGTTCAAGGGATTCTCCTGACTCAGCCTCCCAAGTAGCTAGGATGATAAGTGTGCCACCACACCCAGCTAATTTTTGTATTTTTACTAGAGACAGGTTTTCACCATGTTGGCTAGGATGGTCTCGATCTCCTGTTTCCACTTTAGTTTCCTAAAGTGCTGGGATTATAGGTGAGAGTCACCGCGCTGGCCTACATGATATTTATTATACTCACAGGATGCTATTCAGACATGTTAATAACAATTTATTTTATATTTAAAAACTAATGTTTTCATATAACACAGACATGAATATCATCCAGAGAAACAAACTGACAGGATTAACAAATGTTTGGTAGAAACTCAGAAAGCAGCAGCAGGAAGCCAAATGAAGAAAAAAGAGCCTTATGAAAGCTTTCCTGTCTAGTTCACTGATAAGAACTTAACATCAGTGAGAAAATGGAAAAGCCCATTCTTTGGCAAAAAAAGATTAAACGAGGCCTTGGCACTACTTGTAAACAATTTTGATTATCAGAGGAAAGACAATTCTTTGAAATATTATATAATGACAGACACTGATGCTTCTTTATAGCCTCATAGTAGACCAACAAAAATCCTGAGTGCTGATCATGGCTATTTCTCAGTGTAATGTTTTGTCAGTAATTCCTTCAGAAAGGTGTTATCCACAAAAATGAAATGTATAACTTAAAATTTTTTAAATGCCACATTGAAAATGTAAAAAAGAAACAAGTAAAATTAATTTTAAGAAATGTATTTTTATTTACTCAGTATGCCCAAAAAATTTCATTGTAATTTGTAATAAAGAAAAATTATTAATGATATATTATGCATTTCTTTTTTGATTATATGTTTTCACAATCTGCTGTGCATTGTGCTTGCAACCTATCTCAATTTGAAATCGTAGCATTTAAGTGTTTGCTTGCCAGTGCCTGGAAATTGCTATATCAGTCAGCATGACAATTGACATTGACTACAATGCCTTTCAAAGATAATTTAATTTTAGCTAATAAAAGATAAAGTAAGAACTTCTGAAAATATTTAAAATAACTTGGATAGGAAAGCCAAATTAGTGCAAATAAGATTAAGGGGTTCCAATAAAAAGGAGAAAAAGGAAGAGAGATTTAATTTCACTGCGAAACAAAATTTTGGGGAATGCAGCTAATGACAACCAATTGTTCTCGTTAGTTATGACAAGTGTGTGGTTATGGCGATGACAACTTCAGAATAATATGTAAAGAAGTGTTCTTTATTTTAATTCCACAAATAATAAATGAACACCTATTATAGGCTTGGTCATGGCAATAAGATGGTGAATAAGCAGTGCTTCTTCCCTTCGGGGACATAAAGCCAAACAGGGAGTGAAGGCATTTTGCATTTTTGTGACAGATTAAACTTATTTGGTAGACAAGTAGAAGACAGAGCAAGGTAAATCTAGTGGAAATTAAGGAAGAACAAAGTTTGTTAAATACATCTCTATCACAAATAGAATTGTTCAGAAATCAACTCAGTAGCCCTGCAATTATATCAAAATCCTCTTTATTAAAGGGCCCTGTGTAATCTCATATATGAAAGGACATCAAAGAGAGTCCTGAGTTGCATGGGAAGGTGTTTTGCATGATATCTAAATGCTTTCTGGCTATATGGTAGTATGATTATATAATTATTGTGAGAAAATATCTTATTTGAATTATTTTTATACTGTATGTGATTATTATTTCAAATTATTTGAATGCAATTAAATATACATAGCATTCATGAATCATCTGATTTATTAAAACCTTACTCTCAGGTATTAATTTGACATCAAGAATTTAAGAACACATTAACGATGCTTTTTAAAAGAAAGTTTAGAAAAACCTTTTACTTTCTGTAAAGCACTTTTCACCCTGATTCCATCCTTTGGAATGATTGTTTCTCGTCCAAACCAATATCTTATTGTTTTCATATCAATCCTAATTTAAGTCAAGAGAATGAGAGGAACCAGCAAGCATCATTTCTTTTAAACCAAAGGGCAACATAACAGATAAGAGGAATTTTTAAATTATTCTCAAAATAAAAATTCTAAATGTCTTTTTACTGCTTTGCTTAAGATATTGTTTAAACTCAAACAATTAGACATTTAATACTTGTCTATTCAGCCATGTTTCGGTAACATTTACAGCAATTTACATCAATTTCTATTTGGTTTATGAGACCATGAATCCCATTAAAATGGCTAATCTATAGATGGACTCTTCCATTGCTACTCTTCCTCAGGTTTTTCTTATTGAAAAGCTTTTCGTTGCATAAAACTCTGTCTGTCTGCTGTTGATTAGGCTTAAAACGATTCCCTAATCGAGTATCTCCTCTTTTAAATTTCAATGTTTTTAAGAATATATAAAACGAGTCTAGTAATAGATCTAATGGAACATACTGAACTTTTAAAAGTTAAACTGTTTACATAATAGTAATCATTTGCTTATGTAAATAGGAAAGCAATGTGGTTAACTGCGGGCGCACGGCAGGAAATGCAAACATGAAGACTCAGTTAGGCAGCAAGTGTTCTGTCTTAGAACCAATGGAATGAATTGAATGTGTACAATGCAGAGATGTTCATTGCAAAGCATTAAAATCAGTTATTTCAATACGGGAGACACAAAAATCATAAGCAACAACAAACATTAAGCATGCTGTGAAACTGAAGATCTTTTATAGCAACATCATTGAGCAAAGGCATTGTCTTCTGTATTATAGTTATGTGAACTGAGCTACATACTGAAATGGCACTGAAATAATAAGAACAGGAACAAAAGATTTTAGAGGGTCATAATCTAATATATCATTTCACAAATCAAATCCTTTACCAACCACTGGGAGACAATACTTCTGTAGTGTTTTTGTTCCATTTGTAAGCGAAGAAGTTAGTGTGTCTTTTGTTGTTTTTATATGCTCGATCACATTTTTCAGCAGTCAAAGTAAAATTTGCAAATACCTAAAAATAATGCTTTCTTTATAAAGCAATATTGTAATTAAGTAAGTATGAAAATGTAAATCAATTATTAAAACAAATGTAAAAAGATACATTCATTTTCAGATTAGCACATGCACCTATTAAAAATAAAATATGCCTGTAAAAGTGTCAGTCTTAGTTTTTCTAAATAAGTCAACAATTTCTGAAATAAATACTAAACATTTACTCTATTAACAAGACATTGGTATATATCTCATTTTGGAAATACATTTTAGCGAAACTAACTTTGAAGTAAGCACAGGTAGTCTACTAATTTCCAGTGTCACTAGTGACCCTTATTCTACTTTTCGGTCCACCAACATATCCTATTCTGTTGTTGGATTTCATTCTCAAACTGGTTACCTCATTACAAGATAATTACTTTACCCTAACAAACATCATGTTTGAGTTCTGTCACGGTTTGAATTATGTCGCCCCCCAAAAAGATATTGGAGTTCCCTGTTTTAGTTCTTGTGGGCTGTTATAACAAAATATAATAAACTAGATGGCTCATGAACAATACAATTTATTTCTGACAATTCTGGAGTCTGGGAATGATCTAATCATCACCCCAAAGTCTCCACCTCCTAATACCATCACCTTGGATTTAGGATTTTGACATGAGAATTTGGAGGGAACACAAACATTTAAACCACAGTACTCTCAGTGCTTCAGAATGTCATCATTTGGAGATAGGGTTTTTACAAATTAATGACTAACCCAATATGACTGATGTCCTTATTAAAAAGGGGCAATTTGGACACAGAGATAGAACAGAGAGGAAAAATGATGTGAAGAGTCACAAGGAGAAAATTGCTGTCTACAAGTCTGTGCCATATCCTTCCCTCACATCCCTCAGAAAAAAAAAAAAAAAAAAAAAAAAAAAAAAAAAAAAAAACTCTGTGGACACCTTGATTCTGAACTTGCAGGCCTCCAGAACTGTAAGACAGTAAAATTATACTTTCAAGCCACCTCAAGCCAATCTCTCTGCTGATTCCTGCTCAGGTGTCTTTGTCCAGAATAAGCTTATATGATCGCCCCAAGATTCAAATAAAGGCGTAGGTGGTGAAGGGAGACAAGAAAGAATAGTAAGCCCATTATTATTTTTACCTTTGAAAATTCCAGTCTTGGAACATTTCTTCTTGAAAAAATAAACTTTTTGTTGACTCAGACAAACTGGAATGATGACAGTGCCTACTATAATGGAGACTTCATTTATTTCACCACTGGTACACATTTTCACTCAAGTAGACATCTGATTGTTCTATGAGAGATTCTATGATTGTTCTATGAGACCCAGCTGTATTTATGAAGGTGAATATTGTATAAACAGATAGGTAAGATTAAAAGAGAAGATGGAATGGGAATAGGGTGCATTTAGTATAGATGTCTGAGAGCTTGGAGTAAGGCAACTATGATATAATTCTCGATGTATTATTTACATGCTATAACTTGGTCTTCTGAACCATTCTCCACACTTCATCTCATAGGTTTTTAAAAAATCGTTCACCATATTTTATGCCACTGATAATCTGGCAACATCCAATACCAGGTACTTTTGATTATAAACATATTCTTGTCTTTGACAAAATAAATGATAAAATAACAATAGGGATTGAGTGTGACACTGTAAATTTTTATAATTGCTTGATTTCTGCTAATATTAATGAAATACTTTAATGCTTCAAAGTTCCTTTATTGAATAGTCATTCCAGTGTTGGTATTATCCTTGAATGAAGAAGGCACTATTATCCAAAGTCTCTAAACAGATATTTACTAATGAAAATATTCCTTGTGATGAGTCTGAACGTTGTCAGAGGAAATTTTCTATGTGAAAGACTAATAACATTTTTTTACATTAAGGTATTTTTATTCTTGGAGTTGCTTATGAATGCTGTTTCCTGTTCTGCTCATATTGTAGAGATGCCTCACTGTTCTCTGGTCTCCTCACTCATGTTGTAAAGTTGTAGCTGGAAAGTAGGTGCCAAGCCACTTATATTTTCTGTCTTAATTGCCCCTTTTATTGCTAAGTGTAGTAGCTACTTGACCCAAATGAATCCAAGTACAGGTGGTATGTGCCAGTTTAGGATCAAAGCTTTTAAGAAGCAGGTGAACTCCTTCCTGATCTGGGTGCTTCTGCCAGCTGATTGTCGATGGCAGTGAGACCCAATGAGATGCTGGAACAACATAGTGAAAGGAGCCTAAGTACATGAATGGGAACATGGATGAAAGCAAATCCCTCAACCGGAACACTTTGCCCAAGATTGAAATATTAATGGGATCTAAACTTCCGTTAAGTGGCACCTCCATCTCTTTGGATCTGTTTTTAATGCAGTTAGCCTACCCAACCAATGAGACTTTTTTTTTTCACCATTTTTATAAAAACCTTTAGATGATTAATTTGATGTTTTCTAGATTGCAGTTTCCAAAACAGCAGGGTTGGTGTGTGATTTGTTCACTTTGGGGAACCTACAGTGCTTGTCACTTTGTAAATGCTTAATAGATGTGTGATGAAAGAAAGAAGAAAACATTTTAGAATACACTGAAAAAGTTATGTTTAGTTTTGTCACGAACAAACATATGGCTCGTGTGTTTTTAGCAAATATCAAGCTTTTGAATTTCAACCCAACTAAAATGTTTCTCTCATGGCTCCCTGACAGGACATTCCAAGCTGTTTCGGTGCAAAGCTCTGACAGCTTTTAGAGCAAGAGTCAATATTTAGAGCAAGAGTTAATGATCCATCTGCAACTGTAAATATTTTATTTCATCGCAATGACAACTTATATTCTTTTTGCTACTATTTCCTTTGGGATTAATACTGCTGAACTTAAGTATTCACAGCTAGTCACAGAGTTGTGACTATAAATCCTTTTCAGTTATTCATTATTCGTTCCTACTCAACATGTTCTAATTAACTCATAATAAATCCTCCAAAATACTGCATATCTTACATTTTTTATTAGGATCCAGTTGGAAAGAAGTTGCACCACTTTCCTTCTATTAACAAGCCATCTTTCTTTACATTGGATGATGCATTTGAGTTTGACAAGTCGACCCAGATTATGTTCTTCCTTCTGTAACAGAATATATTGTAAAATAATGAAACTGAAACTGCAAGGCAGAGAAGACTACACACACAAACAATGATGTGATCCCTGAAGACTTTTGGTGTGAGAGTGAATGTGTGTACGTGTGTGCATGCAATAATGTGCACTCCATTTTTCTATATTGTGTTCTGAAAAACTATCCTGGCTTCTTAATAGGCTCTCTTTAGATTTGTTATTAGAATGCTGATTAGAATACTGAATTCATTGGAAGAAATTATAGCATGACTGCGTGATTCTGGAAAGAACTTTACTTCCACAGTAGTTGAAGTAACATACAGATGAAAAATACTTATGCTTGTTAATCTTATGTGTGGGTATGTGGTGTGTGCGTGTGTGTGTGTGTGCATGTGTGTGATCCTTTTGTGCTGTTATTGGTTTTAAAAGAATTTCAGTGCAATCAGAGAATAACAGAATCTTAGCAGAAATACTGCAGTCCAAATAATTAAACCTCTCACCGTTGGAGGTTCTTGCAGAGATGTTGTAAAAAATAAAAACAAAAACAAAAATAAAACACATTTGTCACATGAAAAGTGCCATTGCTAGTCTTTCTTCACTAATGTTACTAAATAAATGTCAGCCTTACCTGATTCCTCTATGGTTATTATCAGGCTGACCTATGATTCTGCTTAAAATAATAATAACGATAAAAGCTGCCATAGTTGTTCTGAATGGTAGAATAGTGCAGTCATTTTTTCAATTTGAAATACAGAAAATAAAGAAGCTCTGGAGCTGAGTTCAGAGTCCTAGAAATTTGTATACTCAAGGATGAGGTTATTGGCACAGGGCATATGTAGACAGCAGTTAGTATTTCTGACAATATGTACAACCACATCTCAGAAATCTGGGTAAGTTTTAGAAGGTGGTAGAAAATATATTTACGTAGCTGTTAAAGCTTTATAAAACAATTTTAAAGCATTTCAAGTTTTCTCAAAAATTTAGAAATCTAGCATTTTAGATTTAATCATCTCAGCTTAAACAATGTATATATATAAAATATTTAATTATTTGAAATGCTTTCCACTGATATCTTTGATAAACCCTTGATTTAAAGAGATCATAACATAGGCATAGCAAAAGCAAAGTGTTTCTCAAACTGTTGTAACAGCTATATGTTGATCTGAACCAGCCAAAGCTCTTATCTTGTCTGGTTGCAAAAACAAATGTTGTGGTCAGTTAAACTTACTTTGACATTCTTTAGATGGAATCTATTTCATATATTGCAATTTGTTTGCTTAAGCATATACATGGCAATATGATGGGGGTGGGTTTTTCTCATGCTGTTCTTGTGATACTGAATGAGTGTCACGAGATCTGATGGTTTTATAAAGGGCAGTTCCCCTGTACATGATCTCTTGCCTGCCACCATATAAAGTGTGCTTTTGCTCCCCCTTCACTTTCCACCATTTCACCCAGAAATCCCATTTCCGGGTATCTACTCAGAGGAAAAGAAGTCATTATATAAAAAAGACACTTGCGCATGCATGTTTATAGCATATAATTTACAAGGGCAAAAATATGGGACCTGCATAAATGTCCATCAACCAATGAATGGATAAGCAAATGTGGTATATATATACCTTGAATACTACTCAGCCATAAAAAGAAACAAAATAATGGCATTCACAGCAACCTGGATGGAGTCAGAGAGCATTATTTTACACGAAGTAACTCAGGAATGGAAAACTAAACATCATATGTTCTCACTAATAAGTAGAATCTTAGCCATGAGGATGCAAAGGTATAAGGATGATGTGATGGACTCTGGGGACTTTGGGGGAAGGGAGGGAATGGGGTGAAGGATAAAAAATCACACACTTGGTTCAATATAAACTGCTTGGGTGATGGATGGGTGCACTAAAATCTCAAAAGTCACCACTAAAAATTTATCAATTATACCAAACACCACCTGTTCCCCCTCAAGTAGAAATAGTAATAATAATAATAAATAAAAATTAAAAAACAGCTCTTTTTCAAACATATATACCTACACAAGAAAATAATGCATAATTCATAGGATTGTATTGCTTAAATATTTTATCAAATATTTATTTTTAGTGTAGAATGGCATATCAAACATATTATTCCATGATTTACCAGTAATATATGATTATAAAATGATCAAGCATAATTTACTGTTAAATAGACAAAACCTTTTGCTCAGTGCTCACTTATCTATCACCAACTCATTAACCAAAAATGTCAGCATTTGCTGTAAACAAATCCAAACATGGGCAAAGGACTCTCAAATGCATTCATATCTATTACTCTTTTACTGATGTCCTTCAGAAAAAAAAAAGACAAAAAACTTTTTAAGGTAAATACCATGAGAATTTGATGTTTGATATATTTATTAACATGTCTACTGAATAAATTCTTCATTTTGTCACATTTGACTTGGAAATGTAGTGTTTTTATAATCTCACAACACTATTTTTTTTTCTTTCTTTTTTTTTTTTTTTGAGATGGAGTTCTGCTCTTGCTGCCCAGGCTGGAGTGCAGTGGCCCGATCTCTACTCACTGCAACCTCCGCCTCCTGGGCTCAAGCAATTCTCCTGCCTCAGCCTCCTGAGTAGCTGGGATTACAGGTGCACACCATCATGCCCAGCTAATATTTTGTATTTTTAGCAGAGACGGGGGTTCATCATGTTGGCCAGGTTGGTCTCGAAATTTTTTATTTCTTTATTGAGTAAGATCATCTATTTCTATATCTATGAATTATTTCTGGCATTGAAGAGGCTATTTAGAAAAAAATATGTTTTTGGACGAATTTTCTACTTTGCAATTTGCAGTCATCATAGCCACTACTGGATCTGAGATAACATTTCGCTTTCACAGGTGAGGTCAGTTAAGTTCCAGTCATTGAGAGACTAATATCAGAGGTAAGGCTTTCCAGGTGATCTCTCCCTCACCTAACTACACCTGTGGTACTAGACCTGTCCTCTTAGGAGAGATTTTCCTTTACTTAGCTAAACTTGAAGGAATTTCAACAACTATTTCTGACATTAGCGATTATTTATTCAAGCAACTCTAAATTTGAACGCTACTGTAAATTATAAACAGTGAAAGAGTAGCGGCATTTGTTATTCCTAACAATGCATGTTTACTGCAGTAGCAGAGAAACTTTCGATAAACACTTGAGGGAAGATAAATTACAGGGCATAGCTAGGAAAACATTCTGAATAATAGTGCATTTCATTTATAGAAAAACATTAGTGGAGTCTTTCTTATTATAAATGTACTTCGCATTTGAAATGCGGTTTTTAATTTCTAAAAATTCTGCATTTTTACAATTCTATTTCTATTATAAGCAAAAATGTGTAAGAACGTCACATATTACTTCCGAGTAGCTGCACTGTTATGATTTTCTGTGTTTTAGGGCAAAGATCCTTCCTGTAATGACTACTGTGTGAGTATGTAATTACACATGTACTTCTACTAATGTGTAGAGATAACATGTTATATTTATACAAGAATAAAATGTAGCCATATGGTTTATATTCTGGACTTGCATGTTATGATATCGTTTGCGGCCCTACCCTGAACTTTCACAGAGAATAATCACACGCATGAGATAGATGCATGGGCATTGTGGTTTAAAAACTCTTTGTGGAAAAAACCTGAGATAAACTAATAAAGCAGAAATCTCCTCCTTTCAAAGTTGTGAATATTATGTCTTGGAAAGAAAACAAACCTAGGATTAGACAGATGGAATTGCAGTATTACCGATGACAAATTAGTCAACCTCCCTGACCCTAAGCTTCTTCATTCTAAAAGAGAAATCAAATTGTTGAACTTTTATATACATCTTTTAGAAAATGCTAGGAAAATAGTAGACATGTAATAACTGTTTGTGAGGTTTTTCTTTTTCTTCCAATCACACTGCCATATCTAAAATGTCACTTTATGTCATTATGCTTTTCCACAGAAGGTTAATTAAAATCAAAGTAAAGGTTATAGGCAATATCATGAAACATCTTACATTCCTTCTTTAAAAACTTGATAAGAAGCCAGTATTTATTAGAAGATTCAAATATTTACCAATGAGTATTTTAGCTAAATTTAAATTCTGTATGTAAGAAAATTAAGAGATTATGATGCCTTTAGTGAACTGATAATGAAATGTAGATAGTATGTAAGAAAATTAAGAGATTATGATGCCTTTAGTGAACTGATAATGAAATGTAGTTAATGACCCAGCACTCTCTGTGATATTTACCCAAATGAGTTGAAAACTTATGTCAACACAAAAACCTACATGTGGAAGTTTACAGTAGCTTTATTCATAATTCCCCAAACTTGGAAGCAACCAAGATGTCCTTCAGTAGAAGAATGGATAAATACACTGATGCACATTCAGACGGTTAAATGTTATTCATCAATAAAGACACTATCAAGCCACAAAAAGACATAGAGGAAGAAAACTTAAATGCACATTGCTAAATCTGAAAAGACTACATAACATCCAATCTGAAAAGGCTACAGACTGTATAATTCCAACTCTATGACGTTCTGGCAAAGACACCACTATGGAGACAATAAAAGGAATAGTGGTTGCCACGGACTTAAGCGGGAAAAGGGATGAATAGGTGGAGCACAGAGGATTTTTAAAGACATGAAACTACTCTGCATAATACTCTAATGCTGAGCACATGCCACTATACATTTGTCCAAACCGATAGAATACACAACTCCAAAAGTGATCCTTAATGAAGGCTGTGGACTTTGAGTGATGATGTGTCTATGCAGGTTTATCAGTTGTGACAATGTACCACTCGGGTGGGGGATGTTAATAATGAGGCAGGCTGTGCCTGTATGGTGGCAGGAGTTACGTAGGGAATATCTGTACCTTCCTCTCATCTTTCCAATGAGCCAAAAACTGCTCTAAAAATAATGTCTATTAAAAATGCAGGTGATGAACATTAATTTAAAAATTTATTATTTTTACAGGGAGAATATATTCAGTTATTTGTTGTGTAAATAAAATTAACATATTTTTAAAAGTATGATGAAGACCTATATTTTAGCTGAAAATACATAGAAGTGATAGTCATTACATTAAATGCCTAAGAGAAAATATGTATTATGTCATGCAAAGAGTCAAGAGAATACACACCCATTCATTGATATATGTCTTATAGCCATATGGTTCAGTATCAAATTGAGCTTCTGGAGTAAAAAATGTATGAACAGAGATGTAGCAACAAGCACATAGATCTTTCGAGTCACAACCTCCCATATATAATAAACGTGTAAGGGAGCACTCCAGATAAGCATGTAACATTGCAGGTAATAAGAAAAAAATAACAGACTGAAGGAGAATACTGTTAATTATTAAGTGACAACTATCAATGTATGCTTCCTGGGTGATACACTTAATGTCATCTTCATAATAATATCAACTTTTAAGGGTAAATATTCTTGTCATTTTATTGATAAGAGAATGGAGGCTCCAAGACATTAAATAATTTTCTTGAGATCACATCATCAACATTATACATGTGAATATGTTTCAGGAATTGTATTTTACAGACAGAATAAAACTACCTCAGTGTCAAAATACTTTTCTTTTTTTGTCATATGGCCTTCAACAGTTATGCTGCAGCAAGGTACAATACACATTTATCTCCTAAATAAATAGCCTATAAGATATTTTTGCATTCCTGTCTTTTAAACTGTTCAAATATTTGAAATTGACCATTCTATAAACAAGCTCTTCCTCATTACTTTTAAAATGAAAGTTACTTTTCTTCTCCGAGATTTGTTTTTTTCCTTTGTGAAATGAGGAGATTAATACTAATTACTTTGTAAGGTTGTTGTGAGAATGGGGCAGCTGATATTTAATGCCCCCTCCATACACACAACCAAATCTGAATATGAAACATTAAAAAAAAAAAACTGCACTGGAGAAACAACTTATTGTAATTTCATGAATTTCCTAAGAAAAAAGAATAATGCTAGTTTGCAGGTCAGGTTACGCTGGTGTAATTGTGATACTTATCATGCTCCTGCCTTTCACTGGAGCATGGTTTCTATTTTCTATACTTACCAAATCTGAAGGAACTCCTGTTTAAACACAGTTTTACCTTGTCTTTCTGCTGCTGCCAATTTCAACTTTTGCTGAAAGCACTCACAAGTACTATTTTTGTCTTACTTGTTAAGTGCTAAAATCTTCATACTATCTCCTTTCAGAAATAACATTTTCACTTTTGTCCTTTACTGTTTTTATTATTTTAAAAATTGTCCTCTTTATTGATTCCTCTCTTCCACATTAGGCAACTTTCCCCGGTTTTCAGTGAAGTGTGATTACGGCTGCCTTGTGTGTGGCAGCTACATTAACTAATGCCATTGCCATCTTCATAATGAGTTGAGGTGGGTACTGTTACTACTCACCCCTGTGCAGATGAGGAACCTGAGGCCAGGTGGGGAAATGCCTAATCCAAAATCACAGAGCTAGCAAAATCTGAGTGTGATTGGAATCTTGGAAGGCTAGCTTCAAATACTGTGTGTTTAGCTGTTACAGAAAACTCTTACCATACTTACTTATACTATCTTATTTATACTCTTTTGTGAACAATTTTATAAAGGAATTCGAGGATACATTTTTAATAATACATGAGAAAGTTTATAGAAACCCCCCTCCATACACACAGCCAAAACTGAATATGCAACATTAAAAAAAAAAAAACTACACTGAAGAAACAACTTATTTGTAGTTTCATGAATTTCTTAAGAAAAAATAATAATGCCAGTTTGCAAGTCAGATTATGCTGTTATAAAATGTGTCACTCATGAAGGTTAAATTACTAAAATAAAATTAAATCTGTGTTTTCTTAATTATACACATACATGTAGTCCAAAGGAAATACCATTGTAATTTTTCTTGCAAAATTTTTAAAACTTTTTACACAGTATATTATTAGAAAGATATGAAAGATTTACAGGGAAGAGCACCCCCATCATTGTTTGGCTAACAGTTTTATTTATTTAACCATGTATAGAATTAAATTCCAATCATTAATTTAGACTCATAATCAAAGTTCTTGAAAGACCTAGTACATTATTTCTTAAGAGATTCCTAGGCTTGTTGTGAACCCATACAAGTTGGTTCATTGAAAATCTTCACTTGAGTGTCAGTCTTTTTCTAATACATTTCTTTATGCAAAAAGGTTTATTTCAATTCCGGTGTACATACTAAACAAATATCCATGTAGAAGAAACTATTTAAACAGCATGAATTTTATGTGGGTAAAGAGTTCATATTTTGGCAATTTCTTAGAAAATCTAGGAAATGTATATTCATAAAATCAAGAGAAGAGTGAGAAAAACAGGCAGCCTGTAGCTTAAAATGAAAATACTTTTAACAAAATAAATTAGTAAAAGACAAAATTCAGAATGAATAATTTGTTAATTGTTTGACTTTCATTGAAGAAATATGTCACATTCAGGGCATATAATTGATTTTAAACTATACTAAATTATATTTTAGTTTTTTATGTTTTAGGAGTCAAGCTGGGCGTGGTGGCTCACACCTGTAATCCCAGCACTTTGGGAGGCCAAGGAGGGCAAATCACAAGGTCAGGAGTTCCAGACCAGCCTGGCCTGGTGAAACACCATCTCTACTTAAAATACAGAAGTTAGCCAAGCATAGTGGTGCACAACTGTAGTCCCAGCTACTCAGGAGGCTGAGGTAGGAGAATCGCTCGAACCCGGGAGGTGGAGGTTGCAGTGAGCCAAGATCACGCCACTGCACTCCAGCCTGGGTGACAGAGTGAGACTCTGTCTCAAAAAAAAAAAGAAAAAACAAAAGGAAGTCAAAGTCAGAGATAACAGGCCTACATCTTGAATGTCAAATTAATTTAGTTTTGTTTGTTTGTTTGTTTGTTTGTTTCATTTACGTTGTTTTAAAGTTATTAAGAAATCAGCTAGCCAGCAGCAGCAGTACAGTTTAATATCCACATGTAGCCCCGTTACCTGGATCTTTGCTAATTTCTTTCAATGACACAAGCATATTTTAAGCACAGTGTTGGTTATCATAATTTTACTTGAAAAAATATACAACTAGTTAGCATATAAAAGATCTGCTTTTATGGCAGTTTATAACTGTAGATAGCAAAAACAAGTCATTCAGAAAAACAGTAATTCAAACTGATTCTAAAATGTTCACAAAGCCTTTATTCCATTAAATACTTATATTTACTATACAATACAGACAGTCCCCAGCTTATAATATTGGCTTAGAATTTTTCAACTTCACAATGATGCAAAAGTGATAGGCACTCATTAGATTCTATATAATCATTCTGTTTGTCACTTTCAGTAAAGTATTCAATATGAGCTATTGCATACTTAATTATAAAATAGGCTTACTGTATTGTTAGATGATTTTGCCCAATAATAAGCTAATAATGTGGATGTTCTAGGTATGTTTGAGGTAGACTGGTCTAGATAAGCTATATATTTGGTAGGTTAGATTTATTAAATGCATTTTGACTTACTATATTTTTAATTTAAGATGAATTTATTGGACATAATCCTAATAGAAGTAAATAAGCATCTGTATTACTTACAAATACTGTAATATATTTAATGTATTAAAAATATATTCAGGTAGAATATTTTCAACATTAAATAGTCAATTCATTTTACTGTAAATGTATTGATAGTAAATGATCCTTTATAGACAATAAACAACAGTGTCAGGTCAATGATATCAGAAATATTTTGTTTGAAGGCTGGAATGATTTTGTTTTTCACATTATATCACAGGATATAATGTCTTTAGCACAATCAGTGCTAGCCATTTGGAATCATAATGACCTCTTCTAAAAGGCTTAAAATATTGTTTTTATTTCTGCAAATTTTAGAAACATATAATTGCACATGGAACTAGATTTTGGCCATTATTCCATTCTGCTACATTGTTTTACTAAGATGAAAATTGAAATAGAATAAAAATTTTTATTTTTTTAATCTCATTTCAATGTTACAGAAGAATGTGAGTATTGCCGGGATCCATGTATATTTGAAATAAGGCCTTAAATATAGAAGTGCAATTTGAAACCATGTGAAGGTAGTTAAATCTGTTGTGTTCCTGAACTAAAATTTACATCATTTCAATTGGGAATTGACTTAGAATACAGATATTTATTTTTTTCATTATAGGTTTTTGGCAAAAAAATACAACAAATCCAAAACATTTACAAAAGACAATTCGAAGTCTTTAATAAAAATTTGGAAGGATATGTTACTTTTTATGAAATACTTACATATTTTCATTTACACAGTGTCTCTCTGAAAGACCAATGAGGAATGACTGGGAATTAGAAATGGAAAACAAATCAACCCCATACAAAGAATGTGGCTGAATTTTCACTGAAGCAAATGAAAGCAGTTCTCTCATTCATTCCTTGATGTCTAGTCATTGGCCAAACAGGCTAATGCATAAATGGATCTCAGAGAAGGCAAATCCAAAGTGCCTAAAGGAAATTCTTTTTAATAAATTTAAAATCTAATATGTATCAGACTGTTTAATGTAATAAAGTTCAGAATGTTATATTTGATCATCACAAAGCTTTAGTTCTTAAATTTTCATAGGGAAAGCAAACCAATGATTCAGCAGTTTCATTTGTTTGACTCATTTTGAATTTCCCAGGAAGCAACCAAAGCAAATGTCTATGTAGTAGAAATATATTTTAGTTCAACTAAGAACTTGCCTCTCATTACCAGAGCATAATTGTTGCACATATATGGGTATACTTGTAATAGTAATGTATTTCCATTTCCATTTTAGTCTGTTCTTTTTAAAATCAGTTTTTGACATAATTTCAAAATTAGAATTAGAAATTCCAAACTTTCTCTTTTTACATTTTTCTTTTTAGACAGTGTCTCACTCTGTTGCCTAGGCTATAGAGGTGGGGTTTTGTCATGTTGCCCAGGCTGGTTTTGAATGCCCTGGGCTCAAGAGATCCACCCACATTGACCTCCCAAAGTGCTGGAATTACAGGTGTAAATACCTCAAATTTTCTATTGCAACAAAAACATTCTGAGAGCTAAAAAGTAAACTGAATCAATTTGCGGCTGGATCAGTGTTATTTAAACATCACTTGACCTACTAATGAAGGAGCCTAAATCACACACTTTCAGGAGTCAAGAGAAACTGTCAAAACTGGCATCAGCATATTGAATCTATGAATAATACCAAACCCATAAATTCAATGTTTACTTTTACAAGTTGGTAAGATTTTTTGGATCAAATTGGGGGAAAAAATCCAAAATCCATGCTAATTTTGTAGTGCATAGTCCTCTAACATAATTTCCTCTTATAAAAGCGACTGATAGTTTTTACTTTTTTGCTATAAATCGTGCAAATGTGAAATGTACTTGAATTGAAAAATATTCGCTTTCCCTTACGGTTGCCAACCTGTCTCTGTATCCCATCACAAACTTCATCAAGAATGTCTATGTTCATTTTTTCAGTTTCCTCATCACTGGATAATTCTTCAACTTCTTTGGATTCTACCTTTATCATTTCATCAGAACAACTAATTTTATGCAATCTCTCAAAAATGTACAGTATCTTTGACTTTGCCCCTGTCTTAAAATAAACCCTAGTTTCAGTTGTCAAAGATACATATCAACTATAGGTCCAGGCTAGAGGTGAATATTAGAAGTGTGATTGGATTGGCTATCCCTGAATAGGTAAGAATGAAGCTGTGATTATATATTAAATTATCCAGAAAGTAAGTATGGACTGCTAAGGAGGAAAACTTAGGATGAAATATCAACATTCAATGCCTGAAGAAAACAGGGAATAAAAAGAAAAATCAGCAGATGTGTGGGATTTTAGAAGAAATAAGTTGCTTTGAAAAATGTAATGGTAAACATTTTTCAAAGCTGATGAAATGTCAAGAAAGATTAAATCTTAAATACATACATTGGGAAGACATTTGGGGGACTAGTAGAGGGAGACAACAGATTAAAGTGAGTTGAAGAATAATTAAAAAAATTGACTAAAATATACATTCTGAATTATTTTGTACTGCATAAAATATAACTCAACTGATATTCATAGCTTTTCTCAATGTGACCTCATTCTATATGTAGCTTCATTTTCTGTTGTTAAATTGACTTTCAAAATGTGACCCATAATGAAAGTACTTATCCTCTTATTTCATATTCTTTCATTCTCTCATTTCACCATTCTATTAAATGTTCCAAAAATATTCATTGAGCTCCAATTATGTGTTAGTACCATCTAGGAACTGAAAACTCAGCAATGAGCAAACAATGATGGAATGAGTCTCTGTCATACATACTACATTTATTTAGTCAAATTGTAGCAGTCAGAATAGTTTAGCCTAGTTTGCTGGGGAAACAACCATCCATGTAATCTCAGGGGCTTACAATAATAAATCAACACTTAGTTAATATTCAAACTGCATGTAGGCTGAAGTCAGCTGAAATCCTCATCCATATTATTTTTATTCCAGAACCCAGACAGGAAACAGAAAAAAATATGCATAAAAATTTTGTTATTACCTCTTAAAGTTTCTTCTCAAATACAGTATACATCATGGTCTGTAATTTTTTTTCTTTCTAGGTGTTTTTCGCTTTTTAATGTAGTATTAGACTGACCTTATGTAATGTATTGCATAGTCCCTCTTCCTCTTTTTTTTTTCTGAAAAAAAAAGTGTGTAAAACTTTGATTTTATTTATTTAGTTTTAGACAGAATTTACCAGTAAAACTATTTCAATCTGGAACTGTCTTTATGATGACAAATTTAATTGCCTTAATGGAGATTAGGATTACTCAGATTTTCTTTCTTAATTTTGATAAATTGTATTTTTTAAGAAAGTTGTCTATTTGTTTTATTTTGTCATATTTGTTGGTATATAGTTCTTAATAACATGCTGTACTATTCTTTAATGTTTATAGTATTTAATGTCTTTGATTACATGGCTATCATTAGAAGGTATTAATCCACTTTTCCAACCATGCTGTCATGTGAATAAAACTTCCCCCTATGAATTTCTTCATCATTCATTCTTTCAGTATGTTCACTCAATACCCTGTAAATGCCAGAAAACAGAGGCCGAGACAGCTTAGATGTACTCTTTGCCTTCACAGAGCCAATGGTCTAGTGTATAATGTGGTTATTGAGTAAGAATTTGGAAATATGTTTGGTATAATTATATGAAGACCATATGCTTCAAGAAAATCTTCATGATTCTAAAGGGTAAATAGAATTAGTTAAACAAAGAGAAGCAGAAAGCACTGTCTAGTAAAAGAGAAAGCTAGGAAAAATTTCAGAAGCAAGAAATGATGAAATATAGTCCAAGACATTAAATGAAATAAAAATAAAAAAATTTAGTATTGCCAGCTATAGACTGCAAAATGGGGAGATAGCCATAAGAATACTGAATAAGTATGTATGGTCAAAGGATAGAGTGCTTGTAAGTTGTAATGAGATGCAACATTTTTCTAAATGGAATGGGGAATTATTAAATTCTGTTTAGCATAAGGAAGTAACTATCAGATTTGCATTATTCAAATGTTACTAAGGCCTAAACATATAGAAAGTAGTCACAAGAAAGTAGATTGGAAGCAAGGAGGGTGAGTTAAGATATTGTTCCAATGGTCTACACAAAAGATCATGGTGCCTTGACCAAAAGGTAACAGTGCAATTTTAGAAAAGGAGATGGATAAATCTACCAGAATTGACTCAACCTTATGATTGACTGAAATTCTCAAGTAAGGGAGACAAAGAGTGACACATAGACTTCTGGTGTAGGTAATTAGGTAGATGTGGTTGACAAATAATTAGATGAGAAACATACAAGGGGAAATGTTCTCCCAGGGACAGGGTTATTTTTGAACAAGATGAATTTGAAGGGGCTCTAAGCTACCTAGCAGGAAAACTGTGTAATATAACCAACTTGCCTGAACTCTGTGAGTTTTAAATAGGTAACTTCATATTGGTACCTATATGCAACACTTAGCTTTACAGATGCTAGCTAAAAGAAAGTGGGTGTAAACTGGGTTGGAGCTTTTCTAGAGTTTTTGGAAGTGAAGAATTCAGAGAGATTGAATATTATCCAAGCTTTTAAAGATTGGACCATGAAATATAAGTTTGATACGTTGAAAAATAAAGAGAAAGGAATGTGGGTAAAGAAAAAGTAGAGAGATCCAATGAGATATAAATTCAAGGCAAGTTGAGAATGAGTTCTAGTGGAAGAAGATTAACAGAGTAACTGAAAAAGAGGACATTGTAGTTAAAAATGGGATGTGTTTGTTTGGAACTTCTAACATTATCCTGGGTGGGTGTTGAAATTTTGAATGATGAGAGAGGAAAAGACAAAGGTGTAAAGGAAGGAAAGCAGACGTGTGAGTCTTGAGTGAGGCTCTTAGAAGTTCCTGCAATGCCTTTGTAATTGGACTCATGTGTCAACTGTTCTATGAGACTTCAGGTCCCTTAATGTCCAGGTCTGTAACTTACTCTCCCCTCAACCAACAGACAAACCCACTAGCATGCTATCATGTATAAAACAAGGACTGCATAACTAAATATTGTGTCAATAAAATCAATAAATGAATGTGGTGATTTGTCTGAAATTCATATTATAAAATTACTCAATAACAACCATAAGGCAAATCGTCCCAAAATAATATCATTCCTAGGATTTTATAGAATGTCATTGATTATCTTACAGCCAGAGAAATTCCAAATCTTTTTGGTTGCTTGCTGTCTGCTTGAATTACCTACTAAATCCCACTGATAAAGTCCTCATAGAGAAGTAATTTTACAGTAGTGTGATTACCAGGCATTAAAGTATTAAGAAAAAAAAAAAGATTTCCTATAGCAATAGCTTCATATACAAAATTTTAGAAATAAGCAGTAGAAAGCATTAGCACAGGCCTAGGACAACTTTAGGCATGAAATAAAACCTTACATTTTTATTTTTACTTTCATAGTAAGTAACAAAAGGACACCCCTTCTCCTTGGGAATCCGCTTCAAAGGGTGAACAACACTGTCTTTACTTAACCAACAGCCTTTCCAAAAAACAACCTTGAGAGTATCATGCAAACTGACTTTTTAATCGTTTTGGGCAACATGTTTACATTTTAAACTTTGGAGTTTGCATTTTTCTTTTTTCTTTCTTTTTTTTTTTTCAGAGCTCAATTTGTCAACTGGTTGGAATTTGTAATTTATGGCTCTGCAGCAGTCCAAAGTTCCTTATCCTTAAGTGATCCCATTCCCATGGAAGTTTATGTTACAGTGATAAAAAAATCTTAAAAGTCAAGATAATATTTTTGAATCATTATATGATGTTTCTAAATATGTTCTTCTATGTTGCTATCCCTGTAATTTTTGAAAGGTCTTTGGTATTACAAAATGAGGAAAAAAAAAAAAAGAAATCTTAATCAATGAAATGTCAAGTCATTAAAATAGCTCCCATAATACTTCCTTTCTGAGCATTTTATTTTCAGCTTCACATCTGTATTTTTCCTCTTAAATTAATTTCTCTAATCTTTATTGATTCCCTACCACATGCCAGATGCTTCACACAACATTAAGAATTAAAAAAGAAATATCAGTAACAGTCTCTAACTTGTGTTTATGGTCAGTTGTAGTGAAAACAAACATCAAAGCAGATAATAGGAGGTTTAGGATTTCCTAAACTTGGTTGTGACTATCAGCCAAAGGTCTGGTGAAATTGAAGATAAAATAACATATAAATGAATACATTATTCAGCTGTTGTTTTATTTGAGTAAGCTAGAATACTTTACTTTTGTTCAATGCAGAATTTTCTAATGTTGCATTTATTTGTTAACACAAAGAGTTACTCTATGCAATTTTGTAGTCCATGATTTCTTTTTTAAACCTTTCAGGATTAAATCAAAATTTGGCTTCAGAGTTTACAATGGTAACTTAAAAGCACAGAAGCCAAATATTTACCAGAACTGTAAAACTGTAAAACTATTCACATTATTTCTAGCTTGAAAGTGCTAGAAATACATCAAAATTGGCCTTTATTAACTGAGAAGTTAATTTTATATGATTAGCATATTTATTTGCAAGTCAATGTGAATTGTTTATAGGGAAATGTTTGCTTAATTTAGATGAACTATTTTTCTTGTGTTTCTAAGATTTTGTGGAAACAGAAAATCTCATATCCTGTTTCTCATTGGTATAAGTGTGCCCCATGGAACATTGACTCGTTCACACTTCACATCAGGGATGTGTAATTTCGCCCCTCTGGATAGCCAGAAGAACTAGGTATCCTGTGGGTCCAGCGGAACCATGGGAATGTAAGCTAGTCTTTCCTTGTCAGCCAGTGCATTGCATGAGGGTGCCAAACATCTATTGGTGGTAGGGCAGGAGGAGTAGTCTGGACCTGGGAAGTCCCTGAGTTATTGTTATGCCTGTCCCTTAGGAAATAAGCAAGGGCCAAGATTGGGGACAGGATGAATACGTAATCTGGTAGGACTAGGAGGATTTTATATGATGCATAAACTAGGCCTGAAACATTAGCATTTTATTGTTTTTTAAAAATCTTGATCTTCTTCACATTGAATTGGTAGTTTTATTCTTCAGCTACTTGCACTGAGACTATGAACTTGTTCAAACTTTACCTTCTGTCTCACAATACTAGCTATATTGATCATGGTGGCAACTGCTGAAAATATAACCCCCTAGATGTCAGTGGAGAGTAAAATTTATTCTTGCTCCACCAAGTTCAGTGCAGATATAGTCAGACTTCAGTGGTGCTCTTCCCAGTGGTGATCCAAAGGTCCAAGCACCTCTTATGCAGTATCTTCCACTGCTGCTAAGTATTTCAGGGTCCCCTGGAGTCTTGAAGCCTTCTACAAATACCTTGCATTTGGACATCAAACAAGAGAAGAAGGATCTTTAATGAAATAACTTACTTTTTTTCCACTAACATCTCATCAGCCAAAACTAATCATTCTCCCCACTCTTCCAACATGCTCTTTCAAAGAGAAATGGGAATGAGACTGCAGCCAACTCAAGAAAAGATACTGGCAAAAAAGACATTTTGTATTCCTGTTTCATTGCTACGATATGATGGATTTTGTCTAGATTAAGGAAAAGGGGATGCTGTAGATCTATCAGGTTATACTGTGCTTGGAGATATGTAATAATCTTTGCAAGGTTTAACCTTCTTCATTATTAAGGGAATTGGATTTTCCGATCATTGTAAACTGATATTTCGTGATGTTTAATATCATCCCATAAAAATAATAAGAGGAACAATAGCTGTAATAAATTTATCAAATGCCTCATCTTAGCTCATTCTTCAAAAGGCATCTCAGTCTAGTTGGACTTCTGTGAAAGTAATAAAAGTGGTAAATATCCAACTAACATTTTGTAAGCTGAGAAAAATTTTCTTCAAAAGTAAAATATGGGTCATTGCGTGGTAAAAGAAAATACTCATACCAGCAGAGTACTTAATATAGTAGTTTTATATGGAAAACATGATGTCTTTACTAGGTATAGTTAGTGCTTAGCCCATAAAGTTATGAATACATGTCTGCTTCTGGCTATCTATAAATATCTGCATTTGCTTATATGACCTGAATATTAATGGCAAACTTTCCTATAGAATGAAAATGATTAATGAGACTCCTAAGCTGGAGACCTAAATATTGGAGGCCAATTTTGTAATGTTCACTTAGCTCTGAACATATTTCCAATTACTATATTTCCAAAAGGGGACTTACCAATTGCTAATTATATCAATATTCATATAATACAATGACAAATACTCACATTTTGTGGCAGATTGCATCTTTCAACTGCCACCTCCAACCCCATCCATTGCAGCAGAGTAGACTTCTGTGACCACGTCAACCAATAGAATAAGGCTAAAATGACACCATCACATATCCAAGGTCTGATTATAAAAATGTTAGGCTATATTCACTTTGTTCTCTTAGGATGTTTGCTGTCGGTCACTATGCTGGAAAGAAGTCCAAATCTTCCTCTCCAAATACACCCCCTCTAGATGTCAGTGGAGAGTAAATTTATCCTTACTCTATCAAGTTCAATGCAGATATTCAGCCTTCAGAGGTGCTGTTCTCAATCATGAGCCAGGGGTCCAGTTTCTTTAAATAAACTTCTGAGTAAAAATACTTATAAATAAACTAACATGTTTTCCCCATTTTTAAATTGGGGTTTTAGAAAGACTATTACTGGGTTGAAAACTATTATGAAGGCATGAATTAGACAAGAAGAGGCCACCTTAGGAGTTCTAATCCACAGCCCAGCTGAGGTTTCAGCCAACAACCTGCATCAACAATCACATATGTGAGGAAAGATGCCTTCTGATGATTCAAGCTTCCAGCCAGGAGACTTCTCAAGTAAAACTCAAGGTGGAGTTGAAGCAAGCCATGCTGAACTTCAGAATCCATGACAGTAATTTACCAGAATCCAATACTAGTAAAATAGTATATTTTTAACAGTAGATTTCAGATAATTTGTTATCTAGCCGTGGTAATTGAAACATTCTTTATTCAAACATAACTAGACCCCAACTTTCCATTAAACATTTGCATTATTTTTCCCCTAGCTTTAACAGTATTGACATAGATACTTCACGTTCAATTGTTCCACTTGATTTGACTTCTACCAACTATACAGCACAGAAAAATTCTTTAAAAATTATAAACATGTATTATGCATTCAGTCTTCAGTCTGACTTTGTTTTTCTTTCTGAATATTTTTGACTTAACTGCTATTACGTGTTTGATTATACAACACACTAAATTATGTAAGAGTAAATTTATTATTGATAATTTCTAAACTAATAGATTTAGTTCAGGGTCATAGCACTAGTAGTCCCAATTCATAGCAGGATAGGGCTTATACATGGTAATGGTCAATAAATATGGCACGAATAACTGCATGAAGACACTTTTGATCTGTTTTGAAAATTAGTTGGAATACTGCAAAAATATAACTAATATTTGCTGTTATTGCTAAATGTAAATTTGAGATTTAGCTTATTTGTGCTTTTATAGTCTTATTCATTTGACCATTTAAATATTTGACTATGAAATTGAATAAATTTACATTAACTTCCCATTCTGTATTATAAAAACTATAACTATTCACTTACTGAAAACGTTTTTGTCATTTCAGTAATGGTGATGGTGATAACAATAGCAGCAAGTGTTTCTTGGACACTTACTTGTGCCAGAAATTGTCCTAAGCTCTTCTTGGACGACTGAATTACTTTACACATATTGGGATATAATTTAATCATAGACAAATTCATTCCTTTTGGTTGTACAGTTCTATTCATTCTGATAAATGAGTATAGTCAAGAAATCATCATTACATTTAAGACATAGAACATTTCCATTACCTAAAAAAATTCCCTTATGATCTTTGTGGTCAGTTCTTCCTCCTGTATTCAGCCCTTAACAAACAATGGTCTATTTTCTGTCCATATTGTTTTGCCTTTTCCAAAATGTCATATGAGTGGAATCATACTGTATGTACTACCATTTGCTTCTAGTTTATTTCAATTAGCGTAATTGTGAACCATTTCACAAACATTTGTGAATCATTAATGTTGTTGCATGTTGTTTTTTATTCCGTTGTATAGATGTACCAAAATTTGTATATGTCTTTTCCTTATTGATGGACATTTGGGTTTAATTTGGGTAATTATGAGCAAGATTGGTATATAAGCATGGGTGTATAGGCATTTATACAAACGTATGCTTTCAATTCTCTTTCGTATCTACCTAGGAGTGGGGTATGGATGTATAACTTTATGAGAAACCATCAAAATATTTTCAAAAGTAGCTGTGTCATTTTCAAAAATAGCTGTGTCATTTCGCTTTACCACTAGCATTGTATGAGAGTTCCAATTGATCTCCATGCTCACCACAACTTGATACTGTCAGTTTTGTTTTAAAGCCATTCTAGCAGATGTTTGCTACCTCATTGTGGTCTGAATTGGTATTTCCCTTAATAAAAAATGATGTATAGTATCATTTCATATGTTAATGTGCATCCACATAGTCTTTGAATAAAGTTTTATATTTTGCACATTTTTAATTTTTAAATTATTTTTGAATTTTGAAATTTTAAAATATATTTTTAGTATCATTCTTTCTTTACACACACACACACACACACACACACACACACACACAAATATATATATTTTGAAATATTTTCTCCCAGTCTGTGACTTGTTCTTTGATGTTTTTAGCTGTGTTTTTCAAGGAGCAAATTAAAAAAAAATTTTTTTATTTTGTTGGATGCCAACATATTTAATTTTCCTTTTATGATTCATATTAGTGGATGTTGAGTCTAAGCTTAACCTAAGGTTGTATAGAATGCCTCCTGGGCTGTTTTTTCTTTGTAGGCATTTCCTTGGAGATGTTTTATAATATCTGCCTGTGGTGCAGAGTGTGATTCACATTTATTTTTGCATAAGATGTACAATTTTTGCCACATCTTCTGGAAAAACGTTGAATTACTTCATCTACATAATTCTAAATTTTATAGTCCTAATATATGAGTTTAATTAAATAACCCAGAGGTACACATTGTGCACCTTGAATATATACTTTTTTTTTTTTGAGACAGGGTCTTTGTCTTTCGCCAGGCTGGAGTACAGCGGTGTTATCTCGGCTCGCTGCAGCTACCACTTCCTGGGGTTCATGTGATTCTCCTGCTTCAGCCTCCCAAGTAGCTGGGACTACAAGCACACACCCAGCTAATTTTTGTGTTTTTAGTAGAGCTGGGGTTTCACTATGTTGGTCAGGGTGATCTCTATCTCCTGACCTCATGATCCGCCCACCTCGGCCTCCCGAAGTGCTGGGATTACAGGCATGAGTCACCGTGCCTGTCCAAATATATACAATTTTTTTAATGTGTCAATTCTACCTTAATGTAGCTGGAAAAAAAAAGCCCATTCCTTTACTCCATCAGCTGGCAGCCTCTGGCACTTTGGGGAATACAGTATGTGATAAGACTAAAAGATTTCTTGGTTGTATTCTCCTTCATCTTAATTCGTGTAAAACAATTACTTTCATCTGAAGAGATTGTAGGCAGAATCCTGTGTGATTGTTCAAATATATAGTAAACTTTGTGGTAGTGTAACTGGCTTAGGTCTTGAGGTTGGGAAAAGGAAGGCAATACCTAAAATATGTGTCAATTATAATCAAGATTAATCATGTCCCTTTTAGAGCAGAAATCCAAGGGTAGCAACTTGCTACTAAATGTCTCGTAGATTATCTTAAGGTGCCACACTAGAGACTCACAGTTGATCTCAGTTGCTAAGAGATTGGGCATTTTACTAGAGAAATAGCCAGATCAACCTTATTGAGTGGGATTCAGTGCTGTCAGGCCCTACATGGCTCCATCTCTACTATTATGGCTACTATGTGCTTGAGTTTATGCTGCAGCAAAGGGGTGTCTGAGCATAGATGCTGGCCGATGTCAACAAGCTGCTGTTCAATCTACACTGTTAGTGCCTCTTCCTTTTGAATGTTCTTTGGTGGGCATTAAAATGTCATACATAGACCTTCATATTTTGTTAAAATTCCTATATGTTCCTCTGCATGTCCCAGTCCTGCCGATCTTTTTCCTTCGATCAAACCATTAGCTTCTGTAAATGTGTCTGTATATACTCTTACCGTGGACTTTCTATCTCCATGCAATGTGGATGACAAGTTGTATCACCCTATGATCTGCCCAATAGGTAAATTTATAATCACCAGTCTTTTTGGACCATCTATGAGTGGGACTGTTGTACAACAATAACTGATTTTCAGTTTGAACCCACTTACCAAGGAGAGGCCCTTGGAAAACTCAGCCATTTTCCTCCTCTGTCACATGGCCATAAGAAATTACCCCTACACCAAAAGGAAGAATGAATGGTGGTGGGCAACCTGGTGTGTAGATTAATCTCACCATCTGAAATTCTTTGCACCTGATTCCATATATATTGTTTTCTTCTTAAAATGCATTTCTGCTAGGCCTTGACCTTGGAGCTTGTGAAAATGACATAAATACAGTGCACAATTGGCAGTTCTGGTCAGATGGCCTCTTGATGGGCGATGTTCATCTGGTCGGTCTCTATCAGAGCCCTTTAGCATGCTGGGAGATGCTTTCTGAATGCAGATACAGACAGTATGACTTAGATACAGAATCTGAGGGTTCTCTCTTGTTCTGAGACAAGAGCTTGTCACAAATGTAAAGGAAGAAAAATAACTTTTCTTCAACTCTGATAAATTCTTAGTTGAAATGGACCACTGTAACAAAAAGCAGATTAACAAGAGGAAAACAAACAGAAATTTATTAACATGTATATTTCATATGGATGCGTAAGATACCCAGGGAATGAATAGTTTTCAAAAAGGTGGCTTTGAATTTCTATTCGCATATTTAGCATCTTAAAAAAACAGTAGATTTTTAGATAGGTAATAAGACAAAGGAAAAGGACTTTGAGACTCTAGAAGCAGCAACTTCTGGGAAGGCAAATAAACAGTGGAAAAGCTAATTATCACATCTCATTCCTTTTGGTTCATATCTCCATGTACAGCAGAGACAGTGAAATCCCAAGCATGCATCTTCTCAGTAAGTCAGTCCACCTTCCTTCGGGCACTGATGAAGATGATTGCTTGAGTGATGTTCAGGGTTTCATACAAGTAGCACAGTGTGTCCAGCTTCCACTCCTCTCATTCCACGTTAATATGGAATTGGTGGAAACGCTCCAGGGTCAACTCTTCCTTCTTGACAAGAATCCAAATGGGGGCACTCATGAGCTTCTTGGTTACCTCAAGTACATCAGAAGGCACTGCAGCTGACAGCAAAACTACCTGGGTGTTGCTGTTAAACTTTTGAAATATGTCATAGATCTGGTCCTTGAATCCATGGCATAACATTTTATCATTTTCATCCAGTACAAACATTTCGATGTATTTGGGAGGCAGGTATCTCCAGTTAACTGTATCAAACATGTGTCCAGGGGAACCCATGATGACATAAGAGCTTCCATCTGCAGTTTCTGCACCGCAGTACACACATTGGTGCCCCCAATACAGGCCTAATAGGAGGTACCCATGTAGCCTCCTAGTGTCTTGACCACCTTCTGTATCTGGTTAGCCAATTCTCTAGTGGGTGCTAGGACCAAGGCCTGGGTGGTCTGCTGCAGAACTGATATGGCAAATGTGACCATTTTTCCAGTTCTAGATTGGGCTTCAGTGATCACATCATAACCCTTGATACAAGGTAGAATGGCCTGCTGCTGGATGGCAGAGGGCTTCTCAAAACCATAGGCATAGATGTCATGGAGGAGAAGCTCCTAGAGGTTCATGTCATCAAAGCTGTCAACAATCTCATTCCAGTTGCTTCTAATGATGCTTTTGGGCTCCATCCCATCAGGGCCATTGTCTCAGGATTGGGAATCCTGACTGACACCTGTAATCCCAGTACTTTGGGAGGCCTAGGCAGGTGGATCACTTGAGGTCAGGAGCTCAAGATCAGCCTGGCTATCATGCTAAAAACCCCTCTCTACTAAAAATAAAAAAATTAGCTGGGTGTGGTAGCACAGGCCTGTAATCCCAGCTACTCAGGAGGCTGACGCAGGAGAAGGGCTTGAACATTTAAACCCGGGAGGCAGAGGTAGCAGTGAGCCAAGATTGTGCCACCACACCCAGCCTGAGGGTGACAGAGTGAGATTCTGTCTCAAAAAAAAAAAAAAAAAAAAAAAAAAAAAGGAAAGAAAGAAACCAACTAATTATTAAAGGATTCTTCTGGTACCATCTATAGGCCAATAAGGGTCTAAAGTGGTCTTTAGTGAACTTTACCTTTGTCCTCTCTGGTAGGTGAGTGACATTATATCTTTTGTCTTTGTGAATCTATGCTCTACTTTTATGCAAGTAGAAAAGGGCAGAAATCTTTCTTGCAACTACTTCTTCATTGCCTTTAGCTCAACAATCCCTCCTGTTTCGGAGAATTGTGGCATACTCCAATCTCCTAAAGCACTACAGATACCTGAAATGCATGAGTCTATAGGTTTTATGGCTCAGGTGGCATGGCTGCTTTGATTATAACCTGAACCTGATATGGATCCATTTCCTTCTCCAGGCCCCATTTAAAGCTGGGAGACTCGCTTGTTACTCAGGAAATGGGCTGAAATTATTTTCTTAAATGTGAAATATGTTGCCTCCAGAGACCAGAGAGGCCTACCAGTCATGTGCAGGAATCAGGGTTCTTCGAGATTGAATAGAAGACTTTTTCCAGGATTCCTCTAGATTTTATAGAAGACAAATTGGTGGCATGGATTACATTGAGAAAAACCATACCTACATCATTTAAGTTTTTTAAGAGTCTTTCTTTAAGATTTACACTAATATCTGTTGTTCTCCCTAAGATGTAATAGTGCTTTTTATTCACTGTCTCGGTGAGGCAGAAATCGTTAAGCAGTTTCAAAGGCTTCCACTTGAGTGTCCTCACTGGGCTAGGCCTTGCCTTACAGGAGAAGTAACATTTGAGGATGCCAAAGGCCAATATGATCATATCAATTAAACATTCTTGGACCTAAAGCAATAACCATCAAGGGGATCCATTTATCCATTGAATCTACTGTGACTCACAAATAGGCCAGTACTTTATCATTTCTCCTGAAATAGGAGAGTCTGATGAAATGTCAGGCCCCTAGAATCAAGGTCAAAGTCCTCTATATCAGCGATTAGCAAAGTTTTTCTTAAAATGTGCCAAATAGCAAATATATTAGGATTTGAAGGATATACAGTTTTTGCATCTCAAGTATTCAAATATACTGTTGCAGTGTGACAGCAGCCATAGATAATGTGTAAGCAAAGGGATATGGCTGTGCTCCCAGTGCAGAGGCCTTAGGTGGCCTTCAACTGGGAAGAGTGTAGCATTTCTGCAGGCCAAGAGTGTTCAGAATAACCCAGGGACTCACAATTTTCAAGACATTGGCCCTCATATCCCCACATCCACTTGTAAGGTCTTACTCCTCTTGAATAAGGACACTGACATGACTTCACAGACTTGCTGATTTTGAGAATTCAACATTTCTTTCATTTTTATTTTATTTTATTTTTGAGAAAGAGTCTCACTCCGTTGTCCAGGCTGGAGTGCAGTGGCATGATATCAGGTCACTGCAACCTCTGCCTCCTGGGTTCAAGCAATTCTTGTGCCTCAGCCTCCTGAGTAACTAAAATGACAGGCACACAGCACTGCATCTGGCTACAACCTTCCTGTTAGCTCTGCTGTTTTTATTATTAAATTGTTAACGTGATCCTCAACTGTTTCTGCCTTATGGCTATAGGAGATGAGGATGGGTTTATGTGCTGCTAAAATGCCCTCTAACTTTCGCATCAGCTACAAATTAATGAATTAATCACATTCAGCTTTTGTTTTCTTTTCTAAAATATTGAATGCCCAGCAAAAGTCAATCCATTTTATAAGCCTTATAGTTATTACCTTCCATGAACTCTGAAATCATGCTTCGCTCATTCATCCACTTCCTTCCATCAATGAAAGTTTAACAGTTGCACTAGTACTTCCTACCGGAAGCTATCCATGCTCCACCTGTTAGCCATCTGGCCAATTATACAGATGCAAATTTCTCTTTATAGTCTATTTTTTAAATCTACTCTTGGCATCTAAGTTTGTCTTCCTGTGTTCTAGAAAACATATGCAAAAATAGAGATTTGCATGTACTTGGTATATAAGGGAGCATTCTCCAGAACAACACCTGGAAGGAAGTGGAAGGAGTAAGATTAGTCAGAGTTGAACTGTGTGTGATGCTTCTGCAACAGAAGCCTTAGCCAGTCTATGGGGAATTCTGAACCTTGCAATGACCCTTCAGATATGTCCTTAACTGAGAAAAGAGAGCGGGTCTTTACACTTCTGAATTGAGCAATCAATGAATATGTGGTTTCTCCAGCATTAGTGGAAGCAAGGTGACTTTTCTTGGCTGAGGACGATAAGGTTGCCTGCTACTAGGTTTCTTATTCTCTGGCATGCTAGTATAAACTTTTGCAGATAGCATTGGCATTGGTAAGGTTTTAAAAGAATGAGCAGAATTAGATGAGACCTCTTCAGGTGTCAACTTGAAACTGGGCAAGCATCACATCTGCTGCATTCTATAGGACAGAGCAAGTCACAAGGCCAATGCATGTTTGAGAACTGGATTAAGACTCCACCACATTCTTGCAGGTGTGAGAGGTTGCATTATGAAAACTTACATTCAAAGGGTATGTGTACCAAACAAGAAATAATTGGAGACACTTTTACAATTAATCCACTACATATAGGGCTAAGATTTCAACTAATTATCATTTCTTTCTTCCTATACATTTTATAGCTTATTCAAGCTCTAAAATTTAAGATTTTAAAATAGAACCCCTTACTAATATTTGGGGCTTCATATTTTTTCCCCTTCTTTTCAAAACCAAACCAAAACATTCAAGGCTGTTCAAAGAAAAATGTAATACATCTTTGCAAGATTTAATAGTCTAGTCAATAATACAAAACCCACCTTTCATTTTCCTTGGTAAATGTATTTTACTTGATTGCCAGCCACCAAAATAAACACTGGCACAACTGCAGGATTTTCAATTCTTTCAAATAGGAACTGGAAGTAGCAGAAATAGAATTGAGGGAATGCAAGGTCAGCACGTGATGTGTGCTTATAAAGCTGCTCTGACTACTGTCCCCACTGATTTATACTTGTCACAAACTGAGGGCTCAGTTGTGGTGCCAACTTTCTTTCATTATTATCTTTATTTTAAAGTGATTTGTATGGCAGATGAAAAAATGCATTGCAGGAAGTCAAAAATTCTAAGTAATCTTAGTGTAATTTTGGAAACTAATATGAAGAATGGAGTAAGAAAAAATTTGGCATTTGACTTCTAAGTATGGGAGATAAGATAATCTAAACAAAAAATATACCTAATATGCTTACCAAATAAGATGTGTGGCAGGAATATATAAATTACTACATTTTCCTTATGTGCAAATATCATTAGGTAGAATATATGTACAAGATCAACAATGGCCACAAGGCTGGGCTAGGTGTGATGATTATTATTTGTCTGTATTCTCTATTTGTGTCTTATTCTTCAGTTTACTTAATAAGGCTAGAATTTTTAAATTGTTGCTAATAACAGCCCAATTTTTTGAAGCTGAAATCTCTCAGCTTTATAGTCTCTAGGCTTGTTTCTGTAAACGGCAGCTGTTTCACATTCTTGGAATTTCAATTTATGAAGGTCAATGTTAAGAACGAATTCAGACTGTCCTAAATTATTCAATCTATCCTAGAATGGGAGAGATCTGAAAAAAAAGTTGACAGATTAATTGCCTAGACTTTGTTGTAGAAATCAGTCTACAAAAGTCCTATTGCTGACATGATAGCTTCATTATTATTTTTTATGGGGTTTTTATTCATTTATGTAGAGGAGGAAGATGACGTTTAAGGACAGTAGCTGTCTCCATTTGCTCTTTGTTGGAGCTGGGTATTTCTTATCAGTGTGAGGTTGATTGTGGAGACATGTTTGAGGGAGAAAGCACAGGATAATAAGCTCTGGACTGCCTTATCTTTCAGTAGGATCATGCATTACAGAATATGTTGAATCATTTCCACATCTTTAAGGGTGATCATTTGAGTGGCGATTCTAAGCATTGACTTCAGGTCAATTGACTCTAGAGGTAAAAATATATTTTATATAGCAATATATGTAGTGGTTCAGATAAATTATTAAATGATGATGGACACAGAGTTCTATAGTTCTGAGTTTACCATAAAATACTCAAATAGGAAAAGCCTTCCCATTATCTGTGATGTTACTCAGGCCCCTACCTAATGAGACGAGTACTATTTTTTGTTGTGTAGAAAATTTGTTATTCATCATTATTTTCATCTTTCTTATCTACTTTGCTATACACAACAAACCACTGAGATAGCTAAAGCGCATTTCCTCATCTTTTATAGATGAAAAAAGTGGAGGTATGGACTTTCAAAATATTCTCCATACCTGACATTCTTAAATTGGTAAGATTCTATCACTATTAGATTGGCCCAAAAAAGGGTAATGTGTTATTCCATACAAAGCGATACAGAAAATAAAGAAATAAATGTATAAATCGGATACTTTTAAGTACTGGTACATATTACAATAAAAATGAAAGAAGGTAACATAACCAAAAAGTAATCATTGTGCTCCTCCAAACTATGTAAATAAAACTGGCTATAGTGAGCGAGTTAAATTTAAACTGAGACTTTAATTTTTTCATGGAATTACCTATGTGGAGATGACAGGAGAAATCAACAAGTGCAAAGCCAACGTGTTACTCTTGATAACCTGGATAAAAGGTCAATGGGGCTGCAATGATGTGTGATCAGAGAGGCAGGTAGGGTCAAGATCCTTTAGAGACTGGCCATTGTAAGAGGTGTATATTAGATGTAAAGTGGAAAGCTATTGACGGTTATAAGCAAGGAGACATCATTATCTATTTTGAATTTTTGGAAAAATCATGCTATTTGGATTTGGGAGCAGGAAGAACAGTAAGGATCTATGGTGTAAGCAAAACTGAAACTCAGACTTGATCTATAGCAATGATATCGGGAAGGAGCGAACAGTCAGCATATATATTGTAGTAAAAGTGCCTGAAGATTTGCCTACAGATTAAAAGTGAGAATGAAAAGGACAGAGGCATGAAGAATAAGGACTTATAAGCATTTGGATAAATAACTTGGCAAATGATGATAACATGTATCAAGGGAAGAGGAAATGGGTGAGGCGGTGACAAGGTCGAGTTGATATGCTTATTAGAATTAAGTCAAAGTGCCACATAGGCAGCTGAAGTACATTTCTGAAGTTCAGGCAAGAGGTTATTATTAATGTGGATCTCATTGGTAGATTGCATTTAAGACATGAGACAAATGAGATTTGCTGGAGAAAGAGAGTACAGACAGAGAAGAGACACCGGGACACTGAGGACATCAGAAGTTAGAATTTCTACTGGAATCCTTTTAGACATAAAATTACTACTACTTCAACTTTTTCAGCTTTTATTAATGGCTATAATCCTAATAATTTATAGTACAGTTACTTCATGCTTCATATGTATAAAATCCAAATCATTAAAATTTTTATATCTTGTATTAGATGCCTTGTTCTTATGCTTCAGTTTTCACCTGTATTTATTTATTTTTAATGGCAAAGGAATATCTTCTTGGCTATGAATGGCAAGGCAGAATGAAAAATAGTGGAATTTATAATAAGATGTTGTTTGAAACCAAACTTTCTTTTGCTCGTGACATAATTCACTGACTACATTTTTTTCCTGATGGAGAAAATACCCAAAACCAAATACAGCTTCAAAATATGTAAAAATATTGTTTCTCTTATGATCCAGCAAGAAACAATTGTCTGATAAAATGCTGTAGCCTTCATGTGAAGCCCATTACGACAATTATAGTTACCAGGATGAATACTTTATAGATTTTAAAAACTGTGTAGACTAACTAAAACTTTTCACATTTAGAAGATTCTGTTCTTTAAAAAAGAACAGTCTCACACACACCAAGAACAACAATAACATCACGTGCACACAGCACAGACATTTCATAAACACTAAAAAAGAAGCAACTAAGGGACTGTTGTGGTGGCTCGTGCCTGTAATTTCAGTTGGGAAGCCAATGTGGGAGAATTGATTGAGCTCAGGAGTTCGAGACCTGTCTGGGCAACACAGTGAGACCCTGTCTCTATTAAAAATATTAATAATGATAAAATAGAAAATGAAAAAGAGATAACTAAGCTTTTGACCAAAGGGTCTTGAGGGGTCACATGCTGCAAATGACTGAAATTATTCTTGTTAATTAGTATGTGAAAACCATCAGTCAGTGGATTAGGTTAGACTTAGAAAATTTCTTTCAATGGGAAATATAGCTCTGTACAAAATCCTTCTGAGACTTTGCTAATTTTGAAACTAAGAAGCCTTTGAGCTGCATGTGGGACATATTTGGGTTAAAAGGATTCCATTACAGCTCTCTTTGAAGGTCAAGAGGCATATAATATGGGAAAAGAGTGAGGAAGTGAAGTCTGAAATTATCAAAGTAATTGCAACTTCTTTAACATTAGCCTGAGATCTGAATTCAGAAACTTTGGGACTCATATAAGCCCCATAAGAAGCATACTTAATACTAAAGTAATATATACTGTATTTGAAGTTGAAGTGATTGTTTTATATCTCTGTCTTATCAAGGAGGTCTTTTCTCACCTTTTCTTACCCACATATCTAGTTCTTAAGCTTTCCCCACATTCTGATGAAAAAGAACTCCAGCTCTAGTCAGGCTGTGAGACAGTGTGATTTTGTAGAGGGCACACTGTGGCTCTGGATTTATAGCCTTTGAAAAAGGCTCTACACTATGCCAATGCTGCTAATGGCCATGTTTCATAACTTATTGTGCAAAGGCCAGACAGAAATGCACGGGAGGTCTCTTTTGCTTCAATGTTAATTTCTAACAAATGCAATAAACTTTTCACATTTTGAAGGAGGCAAACAAAATTGTTTCTTTGTATTTCTCCCACCACAAAATTTCAAGGTTGACTTGAAGTCATACAAGGTTTAGTAATTTTCTGAGTGTTTATTTATTTTTTCCTATTTTTCTTAAGCATTTACTATGTAGTGAAACTACTTGCAAGGAACAGGATGTCTCCACAGCTAGAAAACTGCTCTAGCAAAGCAAGTACTCCTGTCATCAATCACCATTTAAACATGTCTGAGAAAACATTCTTTGAAGTAATCCTTCCTCAAATCCTATTTGAAACTGGGTTTATATAATGGGTAAGTGGGTAAACATTTATTGGAATTAAATGAATGAAGGGGAAAATGAATCTTGTCACGTACAAAGTTGTTATCTTTAAACAAACGCCTAAGTGTTACTACTTCTCAAAATTCTGGGAAAACCAGATGAAGTATTGTTAACCAAGTAATTCCTAACTCTTGGCTTGGAAGTCAGTGAGGATTTATGAGAATTAAGGTTAAGTGAAGACGGACACTGAAACAGTTGAGTGGATACAAAAATATGCTTTTTAGTCACCACAATTTTACATGTTTTTGTTTATCTTATCCTTCCATTTCTTTTTACCTAATAATTTGCCTACTCTTCTTCATCACAAGGACCATATGTTACAACAATTTTGAAATCTATTAAACAACTCAGTAGTCATTCAGTGATTTGTTTTATGAAGGATTAATTAATTATGAATTGAATACAAATTACTTTCAGTGTTATATATAACATATTCTTGTTATCAATAAAAACAAACCAAATATTCTCACTCTTTCAAATAGGCATTAATACAGGAATGATACTTTAAAAAATCCCACTTAATCCAAATTACTTAAAAAATAAATTTGTTTTCTACAGTAATTCTGCTCTTGAAATAGAGGATGTAAAAATAAACTTGAAGCACTGATTGATGTAAAAAATAATTAAACTAAGTAAAATATAATCTTCTTATCTCACTCCTTATCCTGCACTGCTTGGTACATGATAAGGCACTAGCAACTGATTCCTAGCAAATGGATTGCAATTAAGTAAATGTAGAATATCCAAAGGATCAAATATTAAAGTGCACATCTTGGATTCAGATGTATTACAGTAACAACTTAGCAGCTTATAAAATTCAGAGATGTGAGTAGGGTTTGGAGGCATCATCCTATTTCTTTATTGGATGTACTCCACACCCAACTTACCCAAAACTAAACTTAGATTCCCAGCGACTATAGGAGATGTTTTAGACACATGCATCTCATATCTGACCTTAAATCTTAGAAATAAACTTCAAGATTTCCTCTTTATTTATTGCTTTCTCTATTTTTCCTTCCTTCCTTTCTTCATTTTTGGTTTCCTTGATTTGGAACAACTTTGAATATAAACTAATTTTTGATGATTTTTATAAAGTTTATTTTTTAATTTATTTAATTTTTGGTAGGAGATGTAATGTAATTGTGGCTATGAAGAAGAATGTCCTATTTTGAGGCCATGGATATTAAAGTTTTAGAGACACAGGGTGATGTTTATGTGCAATATATTTTCAAATGTTTAAAAAAATACATGCAACTGTGCACACATACACACACAGAGCAAATTTGCTGAAGTGTTAATACATTTCAATTCTAGGTAGGTGGCATGTGAGTGTTTTTAGTAAGTTTCTTTCCACTCTTTGTATTTTTGACTTCTTTTATTATAAACATCTGTAAAAAAAAATAGATTCTATAATGATCAATTTTATGTCAACTTGGCTGAGCTCTAGTAGCAATATTTTATCAAACACCAATCTAGGTGTTGCTATGAAGATATTTTGTTAGATGTGATTAAGGGTTATCATCAGTTGACTTTAAGTAAAGATTATCCTAGGTTATCTGGGTGGGCCTGATTCGATTGATTAAAAAGCTTAGTACCAGAACTGAGGTTTCCCTGAATAATAATAAGTTCTGCCTGTGGTATGAAGCTTCAGTTCCTGCTCTAGAGTTTTAGTCTCCCTTCTTGAAGGTCTGCCCTATGGACTTTGAACTTGCCTAGCCAGCCTCCACAATCATATAAGCCCATTCATTGCAATAAATACTTTAACATATATCTCCTACTAGTTCTAGTCCCCTGCTTGAAATTTGACTGATACATACCCTCTCATCCAAAAACTTGCTGTATATTTGACATGCGTTATGAGGTACACTTAGCTTAGACTGGGGACAATGTCAGAGAAAACTGTGTAACTTCCCCAAGGAGGAGACACTTGATTCAAGATCTGAAAATCATGTCATATTTGATAAAATGGTAGAGAAATTTATTTTGAGACAGGATCTCAGTCTACCACCCAGGCTGGAGTGCAGTGGTATGATCTCAGCTCACTGCAACCTCTGACTCTTAGGCTCAAGCAATCCTCCCACCACAGCCTTCCAAGTAGCTGGGACTACAGCTACGCACCACAATACCTAGCTAATTTTTGTGTTTTTTGTAGAGACAAGATTTCACCATGTTGCCCATGACGGTCTTGAACAAGCAGTCTGCTCACCTTGACCTCCCAAAGTGCTGAGATTACAGGCTGGGATCGCACCTGGCCAGGAATTTATTTTTATACATATTTAAAACTAAATTAGTCCATTAACATAAGAAATTTAGGTGTAGGTAGTAGACACAGGGACTAAAATCATTATTTGAAGAGGGTTGCATGACTTCTTTGAATACCATTTTGCGATGGGGTTTTCTAACAAACAGTCAATTAAAAAGTGTGAAGTGCATTATGGGCAAGAAGCTGTCTTAGCACTTTTAGGGAAACAGTCAAAACATTCGGATTTATGTGTCTTGTGAATGTATTGATTGTTCAATTAATGTTCAATGCAGAGGACACTTAAAGCTTGCATTCCTTATGTAGATGATGGAACTACTTGTCAAATAAGACTATTTTTTCATATTCTTAGTACATTTTAAATGTTCTTAGCATGATAGATTAATCTACAAAATCCAATCTACTAATTTACACATAAATTATCTATAGAGATTGTAGATCTACAAGGAGAGCATAAATGGTTTAAAATTTAATGATACAGTCATTGGCAAACAACTTTATTCCAAGATATCTAATTTTACTCAAAAGCAGCAATAGTGAAATTACAACGGGGAGGTATAGAGGGTGAGAGTGGAGAATGGAATGAAGAGGAAAAAGCCAGGAATTTTGGCTGTACCCTGAATAGCAGCACCATCAACCACTAAATACTCAAGAATCTGAATAAATGATTTAGCATTTGACATCACTTATTTTGTCAATCCAAGTCATTTTTTCTTGTCATTCCCTTTGTGGCATTAAATATATGGCCTTCAGTATATGGCTTTCTACTTCTTGTTTTTAAACAACTGCTGCTGTGAATGTAAATTTCTAACCAAAGCCTGGTGAGATTGTTTTAATGACACAAACACAAGCTATGTTTATGAAGGAGGCCTAAACATTCAGATGTCTTTTATTTTAGTGAAGGAATTAAATGAAAATTGAGAGAATTTATTGGCAAAATGTTTGTTTTGTCTAATCTATATGCAAAAAACCCCCACAATTTTGTTTTTAATCACCCGTTGTTCAATCATAGGAAACTTTCATGAGAACCTAAAGCAAAAATTGCTGAACTGTATATCTGGAAAATCAACCAACATGAATACAAAATGCCAAAATAAATAAAAATGGTTTATGAATACCCTCTATCAGAAGAACAATTTCTGAAGGGAAAAAAATGCAGAAAAGCATTAAACAAGGAGAAGTACAGTTTTTTGCTGGACTTTAGCAAATACAGGTTTAGGTCTTTAGAAGTACACCTCACAAATAGATTTTGGAAATCTGTTCAAGTTTAAAGGTTGGCTAAAACTTCCCTGCTTTTACAATTTTAGATGCTTAGCAAAGGCATTTTCAAGATAATACTCGGAGCCTATGAGAGAGAATAACACACTCAAAATATTGAGTGAATGCCAGACTGAATGCATTTAATAACCTATGCATTTACAAACAATAACTTCAAAAATGTCCCAATCTTTCTCAAAAACACCATGGTGCATTAACTAACGGGATTTTCTTGAGCAGTAACGACAACAATAAACATTTTTGGTTCAAGAGGTTTCTTTTCCTTTTTTCCGTCTTAGGTTTTAAAATAAAAGCTAAACCATAATACTCTTTTCCTTTCTCATTTTATATTTTATAGAACCCAATGCATATCAACTTATTAAAGCATTATAAAGAACAAGTGCTTCCAAGTGTTCTTGTTTCCTGTCATTTTCTTCTCCCAAGGCTGGTCAGAGAGGCACATTTAATGTGCTGCAGATCATTACTTTATCTGTAAAGACTTCTCCCATGGGTGTGAGGCAGAAGGAGTAATTGTTGAAGTCGGGAATTGTATGTGTTCCCCACCCTTGTGATTAACTCAAACAAGAAGGGATGTGGCAAGAGCAGAGCCTGGAAAACTCAGACTTGAGATAGAAACCATGTTCTTGTTTTTCTCAACTGATTATGTTCAACAGTGCCAAATAAATAATCCTGCAAATTGGGAAGGGTGACCAGGAAAGCAGAGTGGGAAACAAAGGCAAAAAGAAGGACAATCTCTATTTCTCAAAAATTCTTTTTGTAATTTAATATGTTATTTGAGTGCCATTAAATAAGTTATTTCTATTAATGTTTTTGCCTGATGGATCTATGTGTCTTTTTTTTTTTAATGTTTGCAATGATTTTACCTTTCTATGAAAATACTTATTTAAGGTGTATTATGAATTTGTAGTTAAATCCAACAAAACTAATGTGATAATTTTAATGAATTAATTAATAGGGAAGAGAGTCAGTAGGGAGTGCCATCCAAGATATTAGCCAGCATTCATGGCCCTTTCCCCTGAATGCTGGTAGCATCACCTCTTTGGTTGTGATTACCATAACATCTCTGCACACTGGCAAGTGTCTCTCCTACACGGCTACATTTCTACCCCTTCAACAAACTGAGCTCTAAGGAAAGAGAGCACTGGCAGTTAGAGCGAAAAAAAAAAAAAAAAACTAAAAAATATGATATAACTGTAGAGAAATAACACAAATAAAGTCAATCTTAGAAGGTAATAGAGTGAAGAAAGACAAAAAGAAGGATGGGTGAAAATACGGGTTTGGAGAGAGTAAATGTATAACTGAAGGACTCAATTTTTCCCCAAAAAAGTAAAAGTGGAACAGCTATGAAATGTGAAAGGGTGGTTTGATGCTAGTAGATTTTTAGTGGTTTGATAAAGGATATGATTAAGCTTTTGCAATAATAACTTCCAAGGAATGTTGAGGAGCAGCTGAGGTTGAATAATAACCTGAAGTGATGCCAATAGGCAAGCTGATGAAATATTCCCCAGCAATGTTCAACCTTAAGGGAATCAATAAATAGAAAACAAATGGTGAAAATGATCAGCTTTTGAGGTTTTAACAGGGCAGGTGTGGTTCTGAAATAAGATGGAAAGAAAGAGATCCCAGGATAAAATGTAGGTAAAATGATTAATGATTAGATCCAGGCTGAGTTATCAGGAAGAGAATGAGTGATAATGGAAAAACTGGGAAGAAAAATCAGTGAATTATTAAGTGTTTGGAGGTTTTGATAAATTCCAAAGCTGTGCTTCATGTAACTAATAAAGTGGGACAAGTCACACTGTAAAAAATGTATTTGTTAAAAGAGTTGGGTGTAAGTATATTAATCTATGGAAAAGAGTCCTCCTATTGGAAATACACAAACTATCCCTGTGCATTGCATATGTACTGATTTGAATGTTTAGAAACCCCCCTTACCAATATTTATTTGTACATGTGTATGTATATACAATATATTAACTGTATCAATCTTTTATCTATTTATCCATCTACCTACCTCTAGTTAACATTTGAGAGTTTTGTTAATTTTTTTTAATCCATTGACTTCTTACAACATGTTGAATGAAAGTGTGTCTATACAATCTGTATGTTAATCAAGTAGGACTCATTAGAGCTAATAGAGAGTTTATGTTTGTCTTTTATTGTCTATTTAAAGCTGTACAGAGGAAAAAAAAATTTTCTCTACCACTAGATAGAAGTGTGGGGAGGATGCTATAATTTCTGGTCATTTTTAGATAGTATAAAATATATGGTCACTTTAAGGGGTAAACATAGTCTTATTTTCTCAGCAAATTAAAGTATCCAGTTAGATATCATAAGAGTCCCTAGGGAGTGCCTTCTAAGACATTTATCAGCATTCATGGCCCTTGCCCTTGATGCCGGTAGCATCACATCCTTAGATATGATAATCATAATATCTCCCCACATTGACAAGTGCCTCCTACTGGGCCAAATTTCTCCCCCTACAGCAAACTCACCTTTAAGGAAAGAAAGCAATGATGGTTAGATAAAAAAAAAAAAAAAAACTAAAAAAAAAAATGAAATGATATAACTAGGCCAGGCACGGTGGCTCACATCTGTAATCCCAATACTTTGGGAGGCCATGGCAGTTGATCACGAGGTCAAACCCCGTATCTACTAAAAATATAAAAAAAACCAGCCAGGTTTGGTGGCACATGCTTGTAGTCCAGCTACTTGGGAGGCTGAGGCAGGAGAATCATTTGAATCCAGGAGGCAAAGGTTGCAGTGAGCCAAGATTTTGCCACTGCGCTCTAGCCTGGGCAACAGAGCAAGACTCGTCTCTCTCTCCTCTCTCTCTCTCTCTCTCTCTCTCTCTCTCTCTCTCTATATATATATATATATATATATATATATATATATGTATGTATATATATGACTACAGTGAAATAACACAAAGAAAGTCAACCTTAGAAGATAACAGAGTGGATGAAGACATAAAGAAGTAAAGAAGGATGGGTGCAGATATGGTATTTTAATATCTATTTGAGATAATTTGTCTTTCTATTCCTCTGTCAGCTAGGATCAGCCTCAGGAAGGCTTCTGCCTGTCAGAAAAATTAATTGGAGTGGACTTCACTATTCTTGTCACTCAATTCTAACCCTGCCGATAGATGCTACTTCCAATCCCTAAGGGCAGTATGAAGGGAGAAAAGATACAAAAGGAGGCAGAGAGCATTCCTCCTTGCCTGGCGTGGCACTACTGCATGCAGCCTTCCTATGTCCTGTGTCTAGCAGGTATTTAAAGCTGTGCCTTCTCTTGCAACGTATTTTGTGAGTTCTTTGAAGACAACTAGTTGATTTCCTTTGACTATAGCTTCCATGATATAGATGATGCCTCTCTGTTGCCTGGCCATTGTTGATCTGCCTCAGCTTTCTCCACCAAGAACCACTTACTGTTGAATTCTTGGGACTATAGAATGCATCTCTGGGTAGGGATCATTTTGGATGACCTCCAGGCTAATGTTCCTGCTGTATGTGTCACACCTAGTCCCTGGGATGCAATGCATTTTGACCTACCTTTCACCAGCTGGAAGTGCAGTTCCTTTCCAGCTGCAGCTCCCTACTTTGCTGCCAAGAATACGTTTTCTTCCTCTGGCATGAGTCAACCATGTTTCCCACTGGCAGGAATACATGTCAAGCTTTCTGAGTGTGCCTATTTGAACCCCTCCACTCGGCTTCAGATGAGGAAACAATGCCTATACTCAAAGCCTTTATGGGAAAGAATAGTGAGAATCCCAGCATAACAATCCTCTTCCCCAGATCCCACTCTGGACCCTGCAATCACCTGCACTGTTTCGACCTTGAAATTGGAGTAAGAAGCATCTGGATGAGGAGCCCAAGTATTGTATAATTGGTTTCCATGTATTTTCATTGAACACTTAATTATAAGTTTTCACCCTGCTTCTGAGTTCACCTATTTTGGATTCCACATTTCCACATATAAGTGAGGTCATGTGGTATTTGACTTTCTGTGCTTGACTTATTTCACTTAACATATGTCTTTCTGGTTCATCTATGTTGTCACACATAGCAGGATTTCCTCTTTTCTGAAGGTTGAATAATACTCCAATGTGTATGTGTGTCACATTTTCTTTATACATTTCTCTGTTGATAAGCACAGGTTGGCTTTTGTGAATAGTGCTGCCATAAAGCTGGGAGTGTAGATATCTCTTCAATATACTGAATTAATTCCCTTTGGATACACCGTATACCCATTAGTGGGATTATAGATCATATAGTGGTCCTATTTTTAGTCTTTTGAGAAACTTCCATACTATTTTCCATAATGGCATCCTCAGCAACAATGTACAAGAGTTCCCATTCCTCCACTTTCTGACCAACATTAATATCTCATGTTTTTGATAATAGCATTCTTACAGCTGTGAGGTGATATCTCTTTGTGGCTTTAATGTGCATTTCTCTGAGGATTAGTGATGTTGAGTTTTTTTTTTTTTTTTTCATATACTTGTTGGTCATCTGTATATCTTCTTTTGAGAAATATCTATTCAGGTCTTTTGCCACTTTTCTAATTGGGTTATTTGAATTCTCACTATTGAGGTGTTTGAGTTCCTTATGTTTTGGATATTAATCCCTTATCAGATGTATGGCTTACAAATATTTTGTCCTATTCTGTGCATTTTCTCTACACTCCATTGACTGCTTCCTTTTCTGTCCAGATTATTTTTTAATTTGATGGAATACCATTTGTCTATTTTTATTTTTGTTGCCTATGCCTTTGAGTTAGGCTTGTTTTTTATTATATGCCCCTTCTAAGATTTATATAGAAAGAAATTTTGAATGTTTTCAGCACAAAGAAACGGTAACTGTTTGAGGTGATTAATATGCTAATTACCCTGATTTGATCATTATACATTGCATAGGTATATAGAAATATCACTCTGTACCACAAAGATGTGTACAATTATGTGACAATTAAAAATAAAGTATTTTTAAAAGGTAAATTAATGGTAATTATGGATTTGACCATTTGAGAACTATTGATGAAAAAAATGTCAGAGAGCCCTATGAGCTCATCACCTAACAGAAGAATGAAAACTTAGATGAAATATAAAGTTTTTTTTTTAATCTAACAAGTTTTAAAAACATAGGCTAAAAATGTTTTGATAAACTTATATACTCAAAATTCCATTCCTTAGAATCTACAACATAGGAATAAAATTAATTGTATGAAAAGTAATTGTATGAAAAGATAAATGTCTGAGGAATATTAATTTTAGCATTCATTGTGGCAAAAGAAGAAATAAAATGAAATGAATGTTCATTCATTTATAACAAGAATGCTGAATAATCTTCTGTGCATTTAGAGCATGAAGCCACTTAACAAGCATAAATCAAAACTCTAGCAGTTGAATTATAGGCATTTCTATAACATATTATTGACCAACAAATACAAGTTTCAGAAAACTATAGAAATCATAATCTTAACATGGTTTAATCATAAAAGATATCTTTTTGTATTTTTGGTTTGTTTTCCTGAGGAAAATCTATTTGGAGGTGTTAATAAAATAGTATTATGCTTATAAGTGCAATTACAGAGTCAAAAATTTATAATTTTCCTTCTCAAAACACATTTCCCAGTTTGATTTCATGATTTGGGTTGGATAGTAATCATTAATTTCATGATGATCATTTTTAGTGTGATGGTGTAATATTCTAATACAGAGATAAGCCAATTTTCTTTGCTTGAAGTCTACTTTGTCCAATATACATAGGTAATCGAGCTTTCTTTTGATTATTATTTGCATGAACATGATACACCTTTCTTCATCTGACAGTCTGCCTTTCATTTGATATGTTTAACAATTTATATTTAATATAATTATTAAAATGTTCTGATTTAAAACTGCTATTTTATTATTTATTTTATATTTATTCCCTCTGTTATTTTCCAGTTCTTCCTTAACTGTGTCCTCTTTGTATCATTTAAACTTTAATTTTTATTCAATTCTAATTTATTAATTGTGTATTTATTTGTTTGTTTGTTTATTTACTTATTTTTAGTTACAGTCTTGCTCTGTTGCCCAGGATGAAGTGCAGTGGAGTGACCTCAGCTCACCACAACCTCCGCCTCCCCATTTCAAGTTATTCTTCTGTTTCAGACTACAGAGTAGCTGGATTACAGGTGCATGCCACCATGTCCAGTGAATTTTTGTATTTTTAGTAGAGATGGGGTTTTGCCATGTTGGAGAGGTTGGTCTCGAACTCATGACCTCAAGTGATCTGCCCGCCTTGGCCTCCCACAGTGCTGGGATTGCAGGCATGAGCCACTGCACTGGCCTTAATTGTGTTTTTAACAATGTCCTTTGTCTTTCTGTGGTTACTTTTAATATATGTTCTAGGGATTATGTTACAGGCAGCAAATTTATGTAGGTCTGCAGGAACCTCAATTTTTGCCTCCTCATAAGAAAGAATTTGACTGAGGCACATAAGGCAGAAGGACAGTCCTAGCCAAGTTTTACAGCAGGAGCGAAAGTTCATTAAAAACCTTTGGAGCAGGAATGAAACGAAGTAAATTACCCTTGGAAGAGGGCCAAGCAGGTGACTTGAGAGATCACATATATGGTTTGACCTTTTGACTTGGTTTTTAAAAATATTTTGGCATACTTCTTGTCTTGTCTTATTTCTCCCTTGATTCTTCCCTTGGGGTGGGCTGTCCACATGTGCAGTGGCCTGCTAGCCCTTGGGAGGGGGCCTAGGAAGTGTGTTTACTGGTGTTGTATGCATGCTCACTTAGGCAATCCTCCCTGACCAGTCAAATGTCCCTAGATGGTAATATACCAGTTAATTTCTGCCATTTTGCCCCTTAATTTGGATGCTTGAGCCTACTGACCTGACTCCTGACATTGTACTGGGAAGCTGTAATCACGTTTCAGTTTTTTTTTTTTTCTATCTATTGGGAGACTGCCTTTCCCCAGTGCTGGCTGCAGCCAATTATTATTTTAGAGAAACAGTGTAAAAACCACCTGACCATCATCTGATGATCCCCTGATATTACTGGTGGGGGTGCAAGGGTGCTTCTTTTGCCCTCTTCATGTCTAACTCCTAACATAATCAATATACATATTTATATTTGTAATGTCCAACTAAAATCATTATTTTACCACTGCACATGGAATGCAGAAAGCTTACCATTCTTTGGGGCTCTTTATCCTCCTACTTTATGTTGGGTTGTCTCATGTATTACAGCAACATATAATTAAAATACTATTAACAATGTTATAATTTCCCTTCCACTTTCAAACATGTTTTAAAAACTCAAGAGAAAAATGATAGTCTGTAACACTTTCTCAATAGTACCATTTTTTGTTTCTCTACTTTCATTACTAACTTTTCAAATTTCCCACTGGTATTCTGTCTAAAGAAGGTCCTTTAAGGCCAGGAGTGGTGGCTCATGCCTGGAATCCCAGTACTTTGGAAGGCTGAGGTGGGTGGATTAATTGAGGTCAGGAGTTCAAGACCAGCCATGGTCAACAGGGTGAAACCTTGTCTTTACTAAAAATACAAAAAATTAGCTGGATGTGGTGGCAGGTGCTTGTAATCTCAGCTACTCGGGGGCGGGGGGCTGTGCTGAGGCTGGAGAATCGCTTGAACCTGGGAGGTGGAGGTTGCAGTGAGCTGGATTGTGCTGCCATTGCACTCCAGCCTGGGGCAACAGGAGTGAAACACTGTCTCAAAAAAAAAAAAAAAGACCTTTCATTATTCTTTTAGTAGAGATCTTCTGGCAATTAATTTTCTGAATTTCATTATTTAACTTTCATTTTTTAAGGAGAGTTTTACTACATAAATAAAGTCTGGGTTGACAAGCTTTCATTTTAAGAACTTAAAAATGTTGTTCCCCCCAAAAAGTAGGCAACTGTGTAAAGTGATAGATGTGTTAATTAAGTTCATTGTGGTCATCATTCCACAATGTGTATGGACATCAAAACGTTATATATATCTTAAATGTAAACTATTTTTATTGTCAATTATAGCTCAGTAAAGCTGGGAAAATATTATTCAATTTCCTTCTGGTGAGCAATCTGATGCCATTCAAATATCTATTGTCTAGGACACAAATCAAAGTTACTCAGCATTTGAAGAGCCAGGAAAATCTCAACTTGACTGGGAAAAGACAATCAACATACGCCCTTTATTGTGTAAAACTTGGATAACAGGTAAACAAGATTAACAAGGACCACTAGGACCAAGAAAAGAAGACCCCTCCTCACATACATCTGAGGTGAATCCACAAAGCTACAAGGTAATAATGTAGGTCAGTATGAGAGGGTTTCTCATACAGTGATCAAGTAGATTGTCATATTTAAAAAGTAATAATACCTTTATGTTTGAAGAGGAAAGTTTATCAATTAAATTTATGTTTCCAATCTTTAAGACCATGCTTTGATCAACTTTAATCAGAGCTTGCCATCTACCATTTACCCAACTTAGTGTTTCCAATTGCTAAGATCATTGTTACACTCATGTCCTTAGACACAAAACTTCATTCTTCTTGGTCACCGCACAAGAGTCTCAGTTTAGACACAGGTTTTCTGTGTAAGGAAATCTGTTTTACAGAAATGTAAACACATTTTCTATCTTACTCTGATATTTAAAACAAAATATGAGCATACTACTACTACAGACGTATATAATAAAAATAGAAACTGAGTGCATTAATTTAATTTTGCTTCTTTATTTAGTAATACACAAGAGAGGTCTTTAGAGAATAGTTGCATTCCCAACATAGCACAGTAAGTTAATAATAGAGTCAAATGGGAACCCTGGTTTTCCTTTTCTAGTATTAGCACAATATAGTATTTAGAGGGTTCCAGAAAAGGAATATTCCTTCAGCATACTAGATGCATCTTGACAGCAAATTAATATCAAATTGATTTTCAGGAATGGTTTACTTTTAAAAATAGCTACAGCTGCTGCATTGTGTTAAAAATAATCTTCAAAAGTAAAAAAGCAACAAGGTATAATGGAAGAAGTATATATTTTGGGCCCACAGGCTTCTGGGTTTAAATCAATTTTCTGTCCATTAGTAGCTACGAAATAACTTTCTTTGAACTTGCAAATAGTATAAATTAAACTTATTCTTAGTGAAGAATTTAGCTTGGAAGCTATTGCTATGTCTGACACACTTCCAGTAACCATTTATTTTCTTCCTTCTTTGGCTGAAATGTCATTTAATAAGATACTTTTATAATTTAATAGTTGTGTAGTCTAATTCACCAATTTATATAATTATTTATATATAAATAAATATATATAAAACCAATTTATGTAATTCTTTAAAAACCCATTCTATAACAGTTTATCTAAATAACTCCTATTTTATTATATTTTAAATAAAATTTATATTCTGTTTAAAAATTTGCATGTAACTACCGAGGATTATTACATTGAACATTTTTTGGCTATTGTATCCTAAAATATTATAAGGTGATATCTCAAACACCAAGACTGATGACACAAAATAACTGTGATTTCCAGTTCTTATCTCTAAAGGCGTGTCTTCATTAGGCAGGATGTGGAAATGTTTGCTTAAAGGTGAGGAGCAGGTCTTAAAACAATAAAGCTGCAAGAGGAAAAGCTAAAATCCCTGACCCAGCTCTTGAGAATGGGATGGTTGGGTCTGAGAGTGGGATCGGAAGCACCAGGTGAAGTCACTGGCTTACTCAGTGTGTGAGAAAATGTGCTTCACCAGATTCTCTTGCTGATTCACATTTTCTGTATTAATAACATTTTTTTTTTCCTGATTACGTGAACTGCACAAGTAGAAATCTAGGAGCTCAGATGTGTGAAATTAGTGACTGCTCGTCCTATTTGCTAGGATAATTGACATTTATTTTTTCATTTTTGTGCTCATAATTATCAAAGAGAAAAGTGCATGCTTTGCTATACATAGCCAACATTCATGTTGAGCTTATGCAAGCAAGGGCTCAGAGAGGAAGAAAGGGAGAAGAAAAACCAAAAAACAGGCTAGATAGGGTCTGGGAAGAATGAAGGGGGTCAGTTAAGCAGAGGAAGCCTGACTCTGTCCCAGGATGTGGCTACAACTACAAAGCATAAACTTGCTTGTCTACATTAATTTTCCAGTCCCATCTACCTTCTCATACTTTCTAAGAGCAGGAATGTGCAGCAGGTAGGTTATGAAATAAACTCACATACTCTGTCATTTTTTTTAAATTATACTTTTAAGTTCTGAGATACATGTGCAGAATGTGCAGGTTTGTTACAAAGGCATACACGTGCCATGGTGGTTTGCCACACCCATCAATCCATCATCTACATTAGGTATTTCTCCTAATGCTATGCATTCCCTAGTCCCCCACCTCTGGACAGGCCCCAGTGTGTGATGTTCCCTTCCCTGTGTCCAAGTATTCTCATTGTTCAACTCCGACTTATGAGTGAGAACATGCGGTGTTTGGTTCTCTGTTCTTGTGTTAGTTTGCTGAGATCGTTTTTAATGGAGGACCAGGGCCTGATATTCCCTGAAGTTCCAATGACAATAAGTTTTTTGTTTTTGTTTTTGTTTATTTACATGGGGTTTCAGGGACAATGAGAGGACGAGGCCTGTTCTGGGCGAACACATCATGCAGGACAGGATACTTTTCTCACACCTCCTTTGTCACAGGCAGCCTATGTCAGTCTCCACATCTGGCTCTGCAAGCCGTCTTAGTCTCTGCTATGGCTCCTTGCTCTGGGAGAAACCACATGCCTCAAAGTCAACATCATCTCTCACTTCCATCCATTCCACCACTCATCTATTGTATGTCAATAGACACCTGGGGGAGGAGCACATTTCAGCTCAACTGACGAGCATTCAATTTCCCATACGCAGTGCTTATGTTGAGGGACGGATACCACTCTCAACACGTGCTCTTCCCAATACGCGGTAGTTTTATATGAAAGTATAGAAAAGGGCATACTTAAGTGAAAAATCAAACTAAACAAAAAAGTCGTAAAAGACTTGAGAATAACGCAAGTCTTTTAAAGCCTCGTTGAAGCAAATAACATGTCACTGAAATTTTAAAAGTCCCTGGTGAAAAAAGCCTAGCTATGCCAAGGGCCAAAGTTGCTGTGCTTCACTGGCTCCAACCACTCCTCACTTGTACCCTCATGAGGAACCCATGGACACCCAGCTGTGGCCTGTCTAAAGGGAAATGATCTCAGCAGTGCTGGGTTCTGCCCCTCCCTGTTGCAGCTGGTGATAGCGTTCTCCCTTTTTCTTAGTTCTACTTCTAGAAAACAACAATAAAAAAATGGATTTACATTCTGACCAGTGTCTCAAAACTATATTCATTCGCCTACCACATCTGGCCAGCTATATTGTTCTAAAATTAGTTGGCTATTCTCAATTTATACTAACTATGGTTTATGCATATATAATGGACACTTTTGTTAACATTGAGGTTTTTTATTTTAAAGAAAATAACTATTCATTGAAATTAGTTTTTATTTTATTATATTACTGGCATGTGAGACTTGGTATAAAGAATTTTTCTTTTTGACTGGGAGTGCTTTCTGCTTAAGAGAAACAAGAAGAATGGGGTTTTAGGGTTCCTTAGAAAGAGATATTTTCTATTATCCTCTTTTTATAACAATCAGAGTTGCTCTAATGTCTCCAGTTTCTGTATTTCTTATGTTTTTCTTCTTTCAGCATTTTGTTACCTAGAGGCCAAGTGATGACATTTGAAATAATTCTATCTAAATCCAGTACACAGTTTATACCCACTGTGCCAAGAAAATGATTCAAAACTTCCTTCTGATAAATTGCAAAAATAGATACAACTTTTCACTCTTGTTAGCCTCTTTCCTTGTGTAACGTGATTTTGAAGCTCTTACTATTATATCAAGAAATAAAGTCTATGGTCTTTAGATTGGTCTTGTGGACATGCTTTGGCCAATGGAATACAGCACAAAAAGATGTTGATGTGCATGTTCCAACTCTAGGCCTCAAGAGGCCTTGCAGAAATCCACCTGCTGTCCTGGGATTTCTGTCTTCCTCATGGAAGCGAGCCTGGGCTAGTCCACTGGAGGATGAGATCTCACAGAGCCCATAGTCACGCGGGTCTCCTTCCTACCCAGTAATACCGCTGACAAATGAGGGGTCCATGTGAGACCAGGAGAAGTGCCTTTCTTAACCCAACCCCTATGCTGATGCGCAAAATCATTATCTAAAAAACAGTGTTGTGCCAAGCCAGTAAATATTTGATGAGTTTGCTATGCTGTTAAATATTTGTTTTCAGCCACTGTATTTTGTGACAGTTACACAGTATAAAGTAGCTCATAATAATTCACAAAATAATTCCAAATGTTTTGACATTTAATCAAGGTCTCTCTAGGTTTATATTTCCAGTCTCAATCCTGGTACTTTTCCCCTTGGAATATATTCTCAATTCATATACTTCACATGTTTTCTTCACCCAATACTGTTTTCTGTGACTCTGTATTTCCATATTTTATAGGTATTATGCCTTCTTAATATAATATCCTCACCTATCTGTTCTTGTGAACTCATAAGTTTTCTGAGACTTTGTTCTAGCATTATTGACTTCATAAAGATTTTCTAGCTCTTCCAAAAGGTGGAAGTCATTGACTGTCTGTTTCTACGATAATTCTCATGTGTCTTTCATGTATAGCACTTATCACACGACACTGCACTGTCTATCTCCAGGACCTAGCACAGTAGTAGACATAGCTGCAGTAGCATCAACCACTCGTCAGCAGAATTTGTTCTCTACTCTCCAGCCTCCCCTCCGCAGAAAGAACCCACTTCCCCACTGTAGCCAATACCACTGTGTCAATTTCAACCTAGGTCTTACAAAATATTGTGCTTCTTCTCACCCTTGTAGGAGTTTCCAATGGCTATTATTTGGTTCTTTCAGAAACCATATCAAATAAAGCAAAGGGAAAAAGCTGCTAAAGCTTACGTGCTAAAGTGTGAGCAAGAAATTAATATCGAGTGTCATTATTTCACTATACTGCAGAAACAGCTAATACTGAGGCGACAGGTAAACTAATATTTGAGGGACAGACAAATAAACTTAAGAGTCTCTGTGTTATCTTAAGACATTCTAGGAAGAAAGAAATGGAATCAAAACCTAGGACATTTTGGTCGAAAATAAATTAGCTTTCTTAAAACATGTTAAATAGTCCTTATGTCCTCTAAGGAACAGCCAACAATGAATACATTTCAGTTCTTTAAATTTGAACACATTTTCATCAGTCTTTGTCAGAGATCTTGTGTTTGTGCACATCTAGCCTGACTGAAAGTTATGTGTTGTTAAATTAATTTTACCATAGTTTAAATGGATGCTAAGTACTCTTAAATATTAAGGTTTTATCTCTGATGTCATATAGCCCATGACAATATGTGAGAATGAAATATATTTAAAAAGGAGTGGCATTGTTTCTCCTTTTATGGGATGGAGTTGGCATATTACATGAAAATGCTGCTAGTCTATGGCATTTTTTTAAAACCTTTTTGTGAAAATATTTTTCTTGGCGAAAGGAGATAGATAGTTATGTTTTAGTGAATTTCAGTAATAAGGAAACAAATTTTAAATGTCTTACTAAAACATCCTTTTATATATTAACCCTAATTTCTAAAGTACATATGTTCAAGGTAAAAACATTTTAAGAACACTGAAATGTATAAACTATAAGGTGAAATCCCATGATTTTGTTCCCTAGAGCAAGTACAATTCACATATTGGTATATCATCTTTCAGGTTTATTTTTCTGTGTATAGAAAATCCTAGACAGAGCACGGTGGCTCACACCAGTAATCCCAACATTTTGGGAAGTCAAGGCAAGAGGATCACCTAAGGTCAGGAGTTAAGACCAGCCTGACGAACATGGTGAAACTCCTTCTCTACTAAAAATACAAAGTTAGGTGAATGTGGAGGCACATGCCTGTAATCCCAGCTACTCGGCAGAAGTATTGTTTGAACCTAGGAGACAGAGGTTATAGTGAGCCAGGATTGTGCCACTGTACTCCAGCCTGAGCAACAATAGCAAAACTTTGTCTCAAATAAATAAATAAATAAATAAAAATAAAAAAAGAAAGGAAAAGAAAAATAATGAAAAGAAAAGAGGAGAAAAAAGTTAGAAAAGAGAATCCTTACTCTTCCTTAATATTATATTAGGGACAGATACAGTAGTGCCCTTTGTTCTCTCTTATAAAAGCAGTAAGTATACAATTATTACCAAAATAATGTTCAAGTATGAAATGACTGCATTAGATCTCTAATGGAAAATGTACATAATATGCTTTGTTTTGAATTTCAAATAAACTCAAAAAAGGAAGATGCTTTCCATCATTTTACTGAAAATATGTTCAATACACAGAATTCTGTGATGCTGGTTTATGACCTACTAATTTAAAAATGTTAAGTGTAAACAATTGGCTTGTTTCAGACATACAAGTGAGATTTTCCGTTAGCTCTTTCATTTTATGAGTTGTGGTTTAATATGCTTACCGCACTGTAAATATCACAGCTTACAAAACAGGGATGGAGTTGGCACCTTATGTGAAAATGCTGCCATCCTACAGCGTTTTTGTTAAAACTTTTTTGATGAAAATATTTTTCTTGGAGGAAGGAGATAGGTATGCTTTAGTGAATTGCAGTAATAAGGAAAAAATTTTAAATATCTTTTCATATATTAACAACTTAGAATGTCCCAAGTGAAATGTACATTTTTTCATGAGTGTCCAAGTTTATATGACAGCAGAATTTCAGTGATTACATATATATTTTTTCTGAGCCATTCAAGGAAAATATGAAACATTTTTTTTTCCTTTGGCAAGTTATCTGGTCTATGCCAAAGGGCCTCTAACTGCAGAACCATGACTTATTCTTTGCCATGCAAGACTAAATGTGACTTCCTTTCTGCTTCTAAATTTATTTTGTGAAAGTTTATTATGATCTCTCTGAACCATACAGAGAAGACAACCCACATTCATTCAAGCAATTCATTCAATTCATCAAGAGAGAGAAGTAAGGAGAGTTAAATAAAGACTCTTGTATAAATAATAATAACTACTATTATAAATAAGTTAATAGATTTTTTAAAAAAATTAACATTTTACATGGAGAATGAAAGAAAATAGGCCATAGATGGTCTGTGGAAGGTAAAAATAAACCAATTTTACTGACAGGACTATGGAATATTGATGTATTCATTTCTCTCAATGTGTCAGTTAATTCTCAGGAAGAAAGAACTAAGAACAAGCTCAGGAAAACTATTTATAGCTCCAGATATCTATGTACGGATGGAAGAAAAATCTGAGTAATAAATCTAGTGAACAGGAACTTGAAAAGTGAACACAATAAAAATAGTTGAAAGCTATTAAATTATTATTAGGAGTCAGAATATAGGTGTTACTAGCTCATTAAATCTTAAAAGTCTACTAGGTAGGCTATATATACTATATAGTGGCAGAGTATTTAATGCTTCTGCACAAAATCACACCGTTGGTAAAAGGCAAAGTCAGGATTCAAATCCAGGCCAGCTGGCTTCTGAGACCTTAATCTTAAGTTTTTTCTTTAGTACCTATTTATTCATTCAAGAGGGTAACTGAGATCTCAAATGAACGTTAGAATATCTGGGTAGTACTGACCCACAAAATATGCCATCTTTATAGATTCAGTTCTGTTTGGTGGGTTTAGAGATCCAGTCTATGTATTTCATTTTCAGAGGAAAACATATGCCATCCATGAAAAGTATTAGTTAGAGAGGGGAACACACAATCATGCAGAGATTTTCAAACAGCCTGTAATTTAGAGATTGAATTCTAGATTTGATATTTATCCAGGCAGATGACTTTTTTATTTGAAAAATACCCATCCTTGCCATCTAAGCCACAAAGTAAGCTTATAATTATGGATGCTTTCAAATTCAGAAGCTGACAAAGGAACTTAGCAAGTGAGGATATGAAAAAGAAAGCTTATTGTATGTTCAAAAGAAGCAAATCTAATTGAATTGAGGGGAGTTCGAATTATATCTTCAAAATATGCATAGGTATACAGCAGATGATTAGCATTGCAGAGAAATTTTTATTAGATAAAATACAAAATTTTTATCTAGGAAAACTTTAAAATATATTTTTGATCATCCACAGCTAATATCATCATAATAAAGGATCCCATCCTTCATGAACCCACTTACTCAACAATATTTCATCTACCCCTCTGTCCTTCATCTGTTGTCTGTCTTTTCCATGACTTTTCCTTCAACCTTCTTTTTCAAAAATATATTTTGATGTTATCATGTAGCACAATAGTTTTATGCCTCCTTTACTCTATATTAAGGTCTTCAGCAACAGGAAATTTGTCATATTTATCATTATGCTCTTAATACTTAGCATGGTAACTGGAGCTCAACAAACATTTTTAAATAGATTGATTGCCTTATTGAAAGTAACAATGGGTAAGTTGACCCACTATATGTTTTCTAGTGATGAAGCTGTTTAATTGTAGCTACCTAGAGTATTAAAAGAATTCATATAGTTCACTTGTGTGGAAAACATGCAATGATGATAATGATGACATATTTCATTATCTTAGTTTGAACAGTACATCTCCATCTTCTGTGGAGATAGAGCATGATGAATGCATAGACTGAGTTGTTCATGGCCCAACAGGATGCAAAAGACAGACGAACAAACATTGAAGCCTAGCAGAATGGGAAATAAAATGAGAGAAACCAAAAGGTCTAATTTGGCATAATCATTACATCAGTAGCATTTAGAAGGAACTGAGGTGGGATATTATTGGAAATCAAGTATCCTTATGAGGCAATTGTAATTGATCCTTATTTAGGAGTTTGATGCCTAAACAAAAGTATAACTAAGGCACAATCAAAGACCATCAGAAAATGTTAAAAAATAAAAATTAAAAAATCTAGAAAAGCCTGCTGACAGATGATTTTAAATAATGGAATTCCAAGAGTTCCATTATTGGGACAGTTTGGCATAGTAATTTTAGGTATTTAGAGGACAATAAATAAAGTTCCAGAGTTCACAACCAAAGGGTATATTTACTAAACAGGTAAGAGACCACTATGAATGTCACTGTTATTATAAACAAGGTTTTTAAATGAGCTGATTTTAGCTTTGGAAACATAAACTTGGCAACAGCATTCAGGATGGATTCGAGGAAAAACAAATGCTGAATATGAGGCAGCCAGAGGCGTTAGTTCTTGAAAATTATTAAAAGGACCTGAACTCTGGTATGCCTGAATTTTGGCATGGAGAATTACATAGAAGGGAGAGGTAACTGAGAATATTTGGGAAGTAGCTGAAAGTACATTTTATAAGGCCATAAGAGCATTTAGCCCAGATGATGTTATAATTAGAGATAACGTATGATCAACCTATGCTGTACTTAACAAGGTGTGTTAATTAGAAAAGAGAGAGGCAAAATTAACCAATCTCTCAAAGAAAAGCTTTATAAAGCAACGAATATTTAACTGTCTTTAAGGAAATACAACAAATTGATAGGTAAAGAGAATACATGGAAGAATTTCCAAATAAGGAGTCAAAGCATGAACCAGTGTTCTAGAATCAATAGTTACTCATTCTGATTTTAAGCCGGTACCATAAAATCCAGACTGATCGAAATGATATTCATACAGAGTAGTAGTGGGAGGAAAAAGCTGGGACAGATACATGTTTCAGACATTATTAATCTGGAAGCTATATAGATATACTTAAATGTAAAATGAACAGCATAAGGGAGGTTTGTAAACTCTGAAACAGACAAATAAGCTAATTAAAAAATAAATTAGAAATCATTCTTATAAGAGTATCAGCAAAGAATTGGAGTTCAATTTCATGGGAGATTAAGGTTCCATTAGAAGACAATTAGAAGAAAATGGTATTGATTTGCTAAAGATGAAAGGACAAATTCAAGAAAAATACTGTCTTGGTGTCTTTTGACAGAGATAGGAGCAGGATTATCTGAAGACAGCTAAGTTAGCTAGGGGAGGTAAGCAGGCAAGCAAATAAAGCACTCTGGAAGATAAACTAGGTGAATGTGCACATATTCCATTTGTGATGGTGAAAGAATATCCTATTTGTGTAAAGATCTTATAAGCAGTTGGAAATAGAAAACTGAAGCCTCAGTAAGTATTTGGGGCTAGAGAGTTACATCTGATAAGATAGTCCAACTTATTTGAATGGGTGATTTTCATAAAAAGAACTGAGTGGACAAAAACTGAAAGATCAAGAATGGATACTTGGAAGGCTATTATTTCTCTAGATAAGGAAGAAGGAAAGCCAACCAAGAAATTAAGTAATGATGATAATGATAATGATGATGATGTCATAATAATTATATATGCCAGTTTCTGAGCAATTTTTCTGAGCCAGGGGCTGTGATAAGAGCTTTACATTAAATGCTCATAACGCCATCTTCAAATAAAGATGTAGAGTTGAAATAAATCAGTAAAATGGCAAAGCAATGTCTCAGTTATCAAGAGAGGCAGATTTTTAAGATGATCATCATCAAATCTTTTAAGGCATGAAATGGATATAAACAGCTCCTATGGTCTGGCTAAAGTAGGTACAGTGAACTGGAAAGCCTGCTAAGGAAGAACAATGACATTAGAAAAGGCAGGTTAAAGGCCTCTCTGCTGTTCAATTAAAGATAAGAGACAAAAGTGGCCCAAAAATTCACATGGAAGAATGATGATTTTATACTAAAATTGACATGGTACTACTAAGACTGTTTAAGGGATTGCAAATGATTCCAGCAAGCTGAACTCTTACATGAGTAATTCCATTTGTAAGTGTTCTATAGTGGTATTCATAGAATTGATAAATTAATAATATAGATTTTTCCAAAAGAAAAACAGTACTAATAATAGTACCTATTTATTCATGATAATAACCAAAAGGTTATCTCAGCCTTGATACTAACAACCTTTCAAGTTAGATCTTATTATGTTATTTCATAGTTAATAAAATTGAGACCTGGACAATTTAAGTAATTTGCCCAATTCACCCAGCTGTAAGTACCAGAAACAGGCTTCCAGACCAGAGATGCAAGGTCCCATAGCATTCCTCATTCCCACTGTCCCATACTGACTCCTATAGAAGTTTGTATCTACCTCTCTGCTCATTAAGACAGAGAAAAAAAGATAGATAATTTAAACCAACAAAGGCATTATGTATACCTCCCTTTTTACAGTGTTTTCATTAACTTGAAGCATTGGGGAACCGGGCTCAAAATAGTTGACAATTTGATGGTCTTAATCCCTAAAAGGTTACCCATGTTGTAAAGTTAGCAGAAACATGATTAATGTCATTCTCCTTATAAAGCCCATGGTTCCACAGAAAATAAAGAATGTCACAAATGTGAAGTATGCTCTGGAATAATAGGAAGATAGTTTAAGATGTGAAGAATGAGAAGGCACCATTATGGTAAACTCTCTGCTGACAGATAGATTGTTTTTATGTTTTCATAATTTCCACAAAATTTCCATCTGAGGTCATTTTTAATTTATACCACACATTATCTCTCTTCATCCACTTTTTTCTCAAGGTACACTATGCCGAGGTTTTGTTTTTATTATTCCACCCACATGAGATTGGCCTACACAAACACACACACGCCCTGCCTGGATTTTATCCCAGCACAAATACCAATGGTATTTATACTATGGGAAAAAGAATAGCTTGGTTAAAAGTTGATGCAGAAGTTCATTTACGTCCAAACCCAAACTTATTACATATTGCGTAGGCAAATGCTGCAAAATGACAAAGTTATGAAAGCAGAGTACCAGAAGCTTAAAGGCCAAATATATATATTTTATTTTGTCCAACAAGAATATAAGTATCATTGCCCCTAAACATGTGCAACAAGAATGTAAGTATTGTTGCCCCTAAACATGAAACAAGAAAGGGTGTGACGTCATTTGAAGAAAGTCAAGAATTACCTAGACCCTTCCTTAAGTGTTTTTCTAAATGGTATGTTCTTTTACCTGAACATACTGCCTATAATTCTATTAATGTGAGTAATTCTTTTCTGTCTCATACATATACACGCAAAACACATACTAATGAAACAAGAAGTTACCTTTGAGTGAAGGGTATTCAGTCACAATGCCACCAGTTTTACCTTAAAAAACAAAGATATATACACAGAATGGTCAAGTATGAAAATTAACTTTACAGAACCCAGACAGGAAGAAGGGTGAGCTTCACACTTAGGGAACTGCTGGTACATTCAGAACCAAAGAGAGCCTGGGATGGGGAGCCTGGGAAAGAGGCGAGTTGAGAGGTTGGGAAATCATGCATGACCAATGGATGTGAAAGATATTTAAATGGATGAAGAATGACAGCTATAAAGTGACCCGTTGATTCACAGGCACGTTTGCAGGTGTCAAATAAGGTAAAATCTCTTCTTCTCATTTTAGGCTGCTGGTTGTGTTGTCATGCATGTTTTTGCTCAGCAACACCTCCCCCACCTCTGCTTACCCATACATGACATTAATATACACACACATTCGCTTTTGAATTCCTTGCCCCCAGCCACAAAAATTTCATTTTGAGTGTATGTGGATTTTAAGTCATTCTGGTTGAGGATAATCAGAAAAAGATGAAACTAGGAGATGGGGAGGGAAAAGGAAGACAAAACAGCAGGAAAAAAACACTTGCCAAAGCAGCCACAGGAGAGATAAAAGAAGCCCAGCGCTCACAGTCTTGTCTCAAGAAGGCAGCTCAGACATATGTGAAAGGGATTGATAGTGCCAGACCATAGTTCTCTCCTGCCACATGTTACCTTAGAACAGAAAGTTAAGCCCTAGGTCCCTGTGAATGGTGGAAGAGGGTTGACAAACACCTAGTCCCCTGTGGCAGATTGAATGCATTAAAAATGGTTACATGCAATCATTTTCCCATCTGAAGTATTCAAATTGCATGATCTCTTTCACAAAATTAAAAATCAAAGTCATCATCAGAAAGACATTAAGTTTTTGGATGGAAGATCAGACTCTGAGGAAAAGGAAGTGCTTCTTAGAGTCTTACATGCAAACTATCTGCCACAGAGCACAATTTATAAGTATCTCATTTCAACCACAGAAGGAAAGAACGAAGGGAAAAATGGAGATACGTAAAATAATATTTATACTCTTTGGATCTAATAAGTTATCTTTATAATTTTATTTTATGAGTAATAAAAATTTTAAAAACAACTTTAATTAACGAGGTTAACCTGAAACTTGTCTCTTCATCGTTTTTAGTCTCGTGAGGTAAGGATCACATACTGGGGTGCCTTCCTGCCACAGCCAGGAAACCTCAGTAAATGAAACCTCTTAATTGTAAGGTGATAGAGTGATGAGGATTGTGCTGTTTGAGAGCACATGGCCAGTTTTTTAAAATTCAATTTTCTTAAACCACTTGGTAAACCAAAGAAATAGGTCTGTGAGCCACAAACTTTCTCAGTCTGCCAGTTTTAACCTCTCAATGTCTTAAGTTCCTTAGCAGCAAGTTGTCTTGCCACAGAAGCTTTTGGGATCATTGTAAGGATAAAAAAACACTAAAATGGAAATACAAACAAAGCCAATCCTTGAACTTAAGGAAGCATGTGTTTTCCTAGATTTGTGGCTTTCAAACTTCAATTCTGATGTTATTTCTTTTTTTGAACACTTCGTGCCTTTTTTTTTTTTGTATTTTATATGTGTTGATACGCAACAGGAAGCTTATAAGGATGATATCCACTTCTGTGTGGCTTTATCAAAATGAATACTGGGGAAAACGAGGTATTCTAATTGCAGATTGAAAACACAAACATGTACGTACGTGAATATATAAAACATACACAATCTCACAAACATATACACACATGCACTCACAGATATACACACATATACACACAGATATACAAACATACATGTATACACATATGCACACACACATACATGTACACACACAGAATTTCAGAAACACATTTGAGAAGTTTGCCGGGCTTTCTAAAATGTATGAAGGCCTCTGTGAGAGAATATTTTGGGCTTTCTAGCAAGGGTGGACCAGAGTTTGTTTTTAGTATGGATCGGAGTCTGCCCAGAAGATTCCATATTGCTGGCCCTAATAATCCTTATCAACTTCCCTGCATCTTATTTTGACCTTGCCTGTAACTGAAAAACAAAAGCTGCTGCTCTTGCGGCTCTTTAAACTGGAATTTAAGGGAAACATGGACGCATTTTTTCCTGATCATCTCACACTTGCATTCCTGTTCCTCTGCCCTGAGTAGCAGGTATTTTTTTACGTAGAAATTTCCTTCAAATGATTAAATATGCAGATGTCTTTTCTGATCCTTAGCTGAGGTGGCCAAAACATAGATGTATTAATTTGTCTTGCGTTATTATATCAGTTCTGCAAATTATGTAAGTTGGGCAACATCTCCAAAACACTTAAATATAACAAAATTAGAGCTAAGGTTTAGACTTAGAATTTCAGTGATTTTTTTAATTGAATGAAGACACCGATTTATTTTTATTTTTATTATTTTTTAAACTTTTACTTTACGTTCAGGGGAACATGTGCAGTTTTGCTATATTGGTAAATTCATGTCACCGGGGTTTCTTGTGTAGATTATTTTGTCACTCCAGTACTAACCCTAACACTCAATAGTTCTTTTTTTCTGCTCCTCTACCTCCTCCCAACCTTCACCTTATGTAGGCCCCTATGTCTGTCGTTCCCCCTTGTAAGACACTAATTTTAATAGCTATCAGATCATAAAGCCTGTTGATATTAGAAAACTTTGTGAAGAAGTTATTGAAAATAATTATGTAAGCTGGGCAACAACTGTTGACTTTGTTCTGTACCATATAGGCAGGAAGAATTCTGTAAGTAAAATTGTGATTAAAACTTTTAAACTATCTTAGATGAATTCATGAGGTATGCAGAATCTTAAGATGGCCTGCAATAATTCTGCCCCTTGTTGTATATACCTTAGCTAGCCTCTTCCTTAATTACAGAATAAAGCTGCATACATGATAGGTGCCACTGCCGTGATTATGTTACGTGACAAAAGTGAAGGGGATTTGCATATGCAGCTATGGTTCCAAATCAGTTGAACTGAAGTAATCAAGTGGAAAATACTTAGTAAGCCTAATCAAGCAAACCTTTCAAAGTGGGTCTGGATGTCAGAGACAGCCTTGCTGGTCTTGGAGCAGCAGGCCACCAAGAGTTAGAAAATCAACAGAAGTTAAATTTGCCAATGATTTTATGGCCTTAGAAGAGTATCCTAAACCTTAGATGAGACTTCACTCCCAGCCGACACCTTAATTTCAGCCTTGTAAGACCATAAGCAGAAGGGACTCAGGTCATTCCCAGATTCCTAATTCACAGAAATAGTTAGACAATCTATGTATGTTCCTTTAAACTGCTAAATTCAAGATAATTTGTTGTACAGCAAATGCAAACCGACACAGTTCTCCTACTAAATTTGCAAATACAGCAAAGCATAAGTATTTAACAGTTAAATAATACTAAAGTAAATCATTATAAAATTAACTATTTATACTTCTATTAGTATTTGTAATAATTAATGTTAATTATTAAATATTATTACATATATAATAAATAATATCAGCTCAATTCTTGCCATGTACTTACATGCCAAAACATTGTTTTTCAGTGTGATAGATTAATTGCTAATATTTTCCCATTTTTTACTCTCTTGGTATCCTTGCCCTAGGCTATTTGGCTTTGTGTCTTTCATCAAGAGGTAGAATCTATTTACTGTATGGTGAGGTGACTTGCTTTGGCCTATAGAATATCTTGGAAATGATGGTGTATCCGTTTCAAGCCTAGGTCTTAGGGGAGCCTGCATGTCTCTGGTCTCTTGGGACTGTACCAAGAAAAACCTTAAGCTAGCTTGCTGTAGCCACATGAGACATGTGGACAAAGCCTAATGGTTCCAACTATCCCTGAAAGTCTGTTTTTAGCCAACTGTCTGCCTGATCACAGATACTTGAGCAATCTCAGCTGGGAGCAGCTGAGCCTCGTTAGCTCAGTAGACCTATTCAGTGAACCCATAGGTAAGTAGGAAACAAAAAATGTTGTTTGTTTTAAGCTATTATGTTTTGGTGCAATTTGTTGTTCAACAATATATTGGTTATAACTAATACATACAATAATGTTTATAGTAAAAGCAAACATCATGATTGAGAGAATTTTATTTTGAATCTTTTTCATTTTACAAAAGATAAAATAATAATTATACAATATTTCATGACATATTATAATTACTGTATACTATGTATAACTTTATCATATTTGCTGTACAATAAATTCAAATATCAATTTCAATATATGTTTTACACACTCATTATTTTGTAGGTGCTTTATGTGATTTATAGATGCAAATATAAGATCCCTGTCCTCACTAACTGCTAGCCACAGAGTCAATAGCAGTGATATTAAATGTTACAAAGGCTTATTAACAATATGAGGCTTAGATTTGCTTCATTAAGTGTACTCCTGTATTTTTCAAGTTGTTCAGCCACAGCGTGGAGATCTTCAGTAAGAAAACTCATTTTTCTTTGAAGACAGCTTATTTATTTTTATCTTGGATTGCTCTGAGCATTAAAAATGTTTTTCATTATTTGGGCCAAACATTGTTGTCCTCTGATTTGTAAACACTGATCGTAGTTCTAGCTGCTGGGGGGTGTAGGGGTCATATAAGGCAGATTTAATTCCTGTTGCACCCAGGTGGTGGTACTTTGTCATGGCAGCCACTAGCAAACTCATACACCAACTAACCCTATAGCACTACTAATTTTAACTAAATGTTCTAATGTGGCAAATACTTTGTTACCCAGAGCCATGCCTTCTATAGTTACTTGATTACAGGTTATCTACAAATGATATTTTGGATAAATGTTTGCCACTGCATGCCGTGAACTACTAGTTTCCCCTTTACCAGTGAAAACAAAGTCATTATGCCTTTAATATACTCAAAACAGAGAATCACAGCCAGAAAATTCAGGACTAATTAAGGAGATAACTTAACCTTAAGATTCTGTTTTTGTAGGATCACTCTGGTACCAAATTCTGTTCTGTTTAAATCAGTTAAGAGGAAGGAAGAGAGGCGGACAAATTGTATGTGTGTGTGTGTGTGTGTGTGTGTGTGTGTGTGTGTGTGTGTGTGTGTGTATGTGTGTATATATATGTATATATATGTACATACACATACACACTCATACATAAATACATATAATAGATTTATATATATGTATATATAGTGTTATTACCAGGATTTGCTTTTGCACAATTGGGGAAGTGGGTTATGCAGCCTGTATAAAGCTGTCAACTTGGCTGGAGTTGAAGTCTACAGAGCAGAAGGTCAGGAAGGGAACATGCATGTAAGGTGGTGAAATCAAGGGCAAGCTACAACTCACAAGCACTAATTAGAACCTGTTGAGGACAGACTGAAATTCGTATTATTTGTTGCTGCCTCTGACTCTAGTGACAAGTATATTCTGAAGAAGCTGGGCCTTTTTGTCATGGAGATAAAGACAGACACACACACACACACACACACACACACACACACACACACAGACTGGCCTAGAAGTCAAAGAAGCTGAAGAAAGATCTAGACCTAAGGGAAGATAGAGAGAAGTTGTAGACAGCCACGGCTTCAAGTCAGTGAGATGAGTTAGCAGATCAACAAAAGTCTCTATGAGCTGCAACATGGCTTCTGCTTTTCTTCCTTACTGCAAATAACCCTACAGTCTTCATTTGTTCCTCAATTGCTATTTAATTCCACTCTAAATAGAAACACGCAGGAAAGGAAATTCTGGAATATGTAGTTCAAGTTCAGTCTTAGTTCAACTCAGTTTTAGTTCAAGTCAGCCGAGTTAACATATTACAAAGTCATCACAAGTATCAGGGCTTTTTACGAACTAGCCTAAGGTGTCACAATATAAACTTAGGGTGTTTTATTGACCTATTCTATTGTCGCTTCCATCTCTCTGTTCTTCACAATCCCATCAGGAATGAAAAACCTCACATTTCATAAGGAAAATTGTCAAATTATTTGTGGTCATGTTTTAAATGCTACACAGTAGATGTGTGTGTATGTGTGTTAATGTGTGCACATGTATGTGAGAGAGGGAAATTGACTGCATAGAAAATATGTTAAATGTTGGAATTTGGGGAATCTAGGTGCATGAAGAAGAAATATTGTTTGTGCTGCTCTTACAGCTTTTTCATCATTTTAAATTCTTGAAAAGAACAACATGAGACAATGGAGGTAGCAACTTAAGGAGAAGCAGATGTTTACTCATGTGTATAAAGTCCATTATTTTTCATCATCATGTGATTTTAACAAATTATTTGGAGAGTTAAAGAGAAAAAACCTAAGCATGTCTTTACTCTTTTTGTGTCTGAGAGCTTCCCACCCAGGTGTCACTGGCTTGGCAGTGCAAAAGAGAATTGTGCTGAATGTGTATTTAATTTGAGTGAGTAGATTTGGGCATTTAAATTATCTAGTTACTAAAATAATCTGCTATTTTTCTTCTAAACAGAAAAATATCAGCTTTATATAGCTACATTTTCTAAACTTGAGGATACATTGAAGGAATTTCTGCTAAACAGATGTTTTCTTCTTTGCATGTAAAGTGGGTCAGTTAAAATTTTGTAATCCAGCATTTCATGTTTCTCAAATAGACTTGTTTCAGTGATTTGATGAAAATTTGCTAATTTGCCAAGATAAATATTTTTCAGAGTGCCAAATATTTTTATCTTTTCCTGATTGCTTCTTGCTGTCACTCCTTCAGTTTCAGCACGAATGTCAGGGTCCCCTGAACTGTTTGCAGTCCTGCTCCTCTTTCTCAGATAGTTCAGAATTACAGCTTTCGTCTAGGATTGAATGCGGTCATTTCAATCATTTTCCATTCCCCGAAGAGACTATAATTCTCTTATAAAATGCTTGTTAGGGAAGACATCAGGAATTCAGAACAGTTTTATTTTCTGCTTATCTTCCAAGGGCCATGAGATCAGGATCCAGATGTTCTGACTCAGCCAAAGGCAGTACTGTTCTCTGGCAAAGGCAAATTGAGATTATGCATGTAGGAGACAAAGAGGAATAAGAACGCGTATGATAGACATACCAGCATAGCCACTTCTAATATATTTACTGAGACAGAGCACATAAAGACTTGTTAGAAGACTGAAGTGTCCTTTGTAACCATTGTAAATGCAGTTGAAAAATAAAAGATTACGTCACAAATTGAAATAAGCATAGCAGGGTTATTGAGAAAATAGGTTACCTTATTTCATGAAGTTGGGAAGGTTCAAGTTAGAGTAGTAGCCGGGAAAGATTTTAAAAGCGTCATTCCACTTGCTATTAAATATGAATCATCCTCGCTCTCACTTCTTTGCTCACTTTTTTTCCTCCCCAAGCTCCCTCTTCCTGTTTCTATGATTTTTTTTTCTGGCTTCCAACCAAATGCAATGTTACCTGAAAACAGCCCTTTTAAATCTGTTTTTACTTATTTTTCTTTTTTTTCCCATATTTGCATTTGCTTGTATTGAGAACGTATCCCAAGAAGAAAAATAAAAATCAGTTTGTGTTTTAATTTTTTGAACAATAAATACAACTACTATTAAAGCATTTGTGACCTTTTCTAGTTAATTTCCTCCATGTCTCCTTCTTCGTTCATCCCTGCTCTCTGTATACATGGTTCATCACATCATTCAGGCTTATACCCAAATGCCATTTCAGAAAGCACAACCTGTGCAACACGTTACCTAAAGCATGCTTCAATTTCAGGTAAATTGTTTTAGAATGAAATGCTTCACTGAAATTTCAAAATCTAATGCTAAATATGGTGTCATTTTAATGGCTTATAAGAAAAATACTTTTGCACATGCATATGCAAAACTCTATAAAGCAATAGTTAGGAAGAGTTTCCATCTTTAAATGAGACAGAGTGAAGAACAAAACAAGCAACTTTTGTCAGGAACCCTCAGCTTACTTGGAGACTTGCCAAGTACCATAAGAATGCTGAGTTTTGTATTACCAATTAGTGTAGGGCATATTATGCCTTGCTGTCAATTTCCACACAAGGAGTGGCTTACTGATTCTGACCCTTCCTTCAGCGGAGGGGTTACTACTCATGAAGTTGACAAAGCTGTGAAAGATGTTAGGCAAGTGAAGCTCAGCTGGCTTTTATTTTGAAAATTTTCTTGGAAGAATGGTAACCTCTATCAGAGGCCATGCCAGGCAGGATAGCTGTAGTGATAGAGTGTGTGTATGTGTGTGTGTGTGTGTGTGTGTGTGTGTGTATACTATACAGGTGATATATATAACATATTTATTACATATATAAAATATGTGTATATTAATAGTATATATTATACATCTCACCTATATTATATAGCAAATATACGTGTGATATGTATGTCTATATCTAATATATATGTATGTGATATATACATATGTGTGATATATACCTATATCTTCTGTCTGGTATTATTTTATATATAATATCAGTGACATATTCAGTATATTGTATATTTTGTATGCAAAACCAGTGATATTACTAACCAGTTCAGGAGGCAGTTAAATAGACTAGGCTTGAAAATAATTTGCATGTCAGACAAATTAAACTTAAACCTCTGTTCCTAACAAGCCATACTATTTCAAACTTTAAAAAGACTGTAGTGATCATCTAGTCTATTTGTCATCAACTAGGGAATGAACTTCTTTTATATGTTTTAAGTAGGTACCCAACCCATTTCTACTTGTTGCAGTTTTTGGACTGTACACTTTGGAGTCAGATACACTTGGGTTTACATAGTCACTGCACTTCTTAGCTCTGAGATTCGGGGAAATCTTCTGTTTTTTTCATTTAAATGAGGGTAATATTAGCCATTTCATGGGTTTCTGGGGATTCTGCAAGGTAATATATTTAACATTCCCATTATAGAGACGAGCACAATAGTTATTTAATAAATACAAGTTTCTTCATCCATTCCTTCCAGTCCTGGGAAGGTCATTAACTTTCCAACCGTTAACTTCCCAAGTTTGCTCCATTGTTGAACTGGAAGAGTTGTTAGAAAGTTCTTTCTTATACTATAATCTGCCTTTCTGTTATTCTCATTTGTACTTCTTAGTTGTGTCTTTGAGCTTCCCAGAAGTAGTTTCTGCCTATTCCCATAAGTCAGTAGGTATCATCTGAAGATGGTGGAATCACCTGATTGTTATCCAGGATATATATTCTCAGTTACTTTTACTAATTTTCAATTGATATGGTTTCTGTACAGCGTAACTGTACAGTCTGTTAAAGCAAACTATGGCCTGAGAAGGACTTTGTACTTCTATATTTGAGTCCATGTGGATGAACTGTAACCTAGCTTAAGAGTCAGTCAAGATTAAAAGCTCAATTTAGGAATATGAGCCTGTAACAATAGCTAAGTCCTGGCCGATCCCAGTGGCTATACTTAAACAATTCATAAACTAATAAGTATTCATACTGTGTTCAAATAAGGCAAACGCCGAGCTGTAACCAATCCAGCCATTCTGTATCTCGCTTCAAATTTCTGTATGTTAGTTTCCTCTTTTTGTCTACAAATTTTCCACCATATGGCTGTGGCTGTGCTGGATTCTCTGAATCTGCTGTGATTTGGGGGCTGCAAGATTCGTGAATCATTCGTTGCTCAATTAACTCCTTTAAATTTAATTGGGCTGAAGTTTTTCTTTTATCAAGTCCTATGCTACTGGACAAAATTAAGTAGCTGAATGACCCAATCTCTTCTTCCACAAACTATCCATATCGTCCATCGGAATTTCTGAACACTATATTTAAATTCATTTATGATTTAACTATTTTTAATTTACATTCAAGTTTTAATCACGTAAAACTATAATGATTTTCATGGGAGAACCCACTGGAATTTTATTATGCGACTTCTTGTCATTATCACACAAGCCCAAGCATGGGTCCTAAATCTAGCTCTGTATTAGTCAGGGTGCTCTAGAGGGACAGGAATAATAAGATAGATGTATGGCTAGGTGTGTTGGCTCACGCCTGTAATCCCAGCACTCTGGGAGGCTGAGGTGGGTGGATCATGAGATCAGGAGTTCGAGACCAGCCTAGCAAATATGGTGAAACCCCTTCTCTACTACAAATACAAAAATTAGCTAGGTGTTGCGACACGTACCTGTAATCGCAGTTACTTTGGAGGCTGAGGCAAGAGAATCGCTTGAACCCAGGAGGCAGAGGTTGCAGTGAGCTGAGATTGTGCCATTGAATTCCAGCCTGGGAAACAGAACAAGACTAAGTCTCAAAAAAAAAAAAAAGATAGATAGATAGATATGAAAGGGAGTTTATTAAGGAATACTGACTCACAGGATCACAAGGTGAAATCCCACAATAGGTCATCTGTAAGCTGACAAGAAGGAAGCCAGTCTGTGTCCCAAAACCTCAAAAGTAGGAAACTGACAGCGTAGACTTCAGTCTGTGGCCAAAGGCCCAACAGCCCCTGGCAAACCACTGATGTAAGCTCAAGAGTCCAAAAGCTAAAGAACTTGGTGTTCAACGTTTCAGGACAGGAAGCATCCAGCACAGGAGAAAGATGGAGGCCAGAAGATTCAGACAGTCTATTCCTTCCATGTTCCTCTGCCTGCTTTTATTCTAGCCACACTGGCAGCTGATTAGATGGTGCCCACCCAGATTGAGAGTGGATCTGCCTCTCCCACTCCACTGACTCAAATGTTAATCTCCTTTGGCAACATCATCACAGACACACCCAAAAACAATAATTTGCATCCTTCAATCCAATCAAATTGACACTCAATATGAACCATCACAAGTCCACCCCTTGTCGACTTGAACCCATATACATCTCCTGAAATCATATATTACCTTCAAATAAAGACAATAATAAGGTCATAATTATGTCTAACATAATAAACCTATCCTTTGTACAACCGGAAACACATCAATCCCCAACCCAGATGCTGTTACATAAAGTTAATAACACTTAAATTCTGACATAAAGTCAATAAACCTTACGTCACATGATGAAGAAAAAAGAAAGGAAATAAAATGAATATATGTTAGCACAAGTGTATACCTGCATACTCATCTTAAAAAAATAAGAAGGAAATACTCATGACAATTATAGTCCTCTTTGCTGCTACTGGTCATGTTGTTGCAGCTGGTATTGGTGACTACCTTCTTCTACTACCCATTCTATATTCCTTTTGCCTTCAGCAAGCACCTCAGCAGTCTTGGTTTTTTACCTGGTGGAGTGACCCTGAATCTTCATTTCTGAAGGATCTGGGCCATTTGTAGCCCTGCCCAGATTGGGCTGTGGTAGTTTCCCATTGACCTTAATCACAGGGCATAGTAATACTAAGAGATTTCCTAAGGGCTCTTCTATATTCCACCCATACTCTTCTTTACCTCCACTGGGGAGTAGTAGATTTGCACAGCTGCCTGGATCTGTTGCAGAGCCTTCTGTTCTGGACCCCACTGAAAGCTGGCAGCCTTTTGGGTCACTTGATACATGGGCCAGAGTAACACACCAAAATGAGAAATGTGTTGCCCCCAAAATCCAAATAGGCCCAGTAGGCAGTGTGCCTCTTGGTTGTAAGAGGGGCCAAAGGAAGCAACTTACCCTTCACCTTAGGAGGCATATCTTGACAGGTCCCACAACACTGGACCCCAAGAAATTTTACTGAGGTAGAAGGTCCCTGAATTGTAGTCAGATTCATTTCCCATCACCTGGCACTCAAATGTCTCACCCATAAGTACAGTGTGTTTGCTACTTATCACTCACTTGATTCAATCAATATGATGTCATTAATGCAATGGACCAGTGTGATATCCTTTAGAAGGGAAAGGCAATCAAGATCTCTGCAAACAAGATTATGGCACATAGCTGGAGAGTTGTTATACCCCTGAAGTAGGGCAATGAAGGTTTAATGCTGGTTTTGCCAGCTGAAGGCAAACTACTTCTGGTGAGCCTTATGGACAGGTACGGAGAAAAAGGCACTTGCCAAGTTAATGGCTACATATCAGGTACCAGAAGTTGTGTCAATTTGCTCAAGCAATAAAACCACATCTGGTACAGCAGCTGCAATTGGGGTCATACTTGGCTTAGCTTATGATAATCCATTGTCATTCTCCAAGATCCATCTGTCTTCGGCACAGGCCAAATAGGAGATTTGAACAGGGATGTTGTGGGAATCACCACTCCTGTATCTTTCAAGTCCTTGATGGTGGCACTAATCTGCATTCCCTCCAGGGATGTGATATTGTTTTTGATTTACTCTTCTTCAGGTAGAGGCTGCTGTTGATTTTCCATGTAATTAAAATGTCCTCTGGGTCAATAGGATGGAATATTGAAACCAATGAATGAAATAAATATACATGTCCATCACTGTATACAGTAAAATAAATATCATTTGCGTGTTCTTTAGTCAGTGAACAACAGCCTTCCCTTTTCTTAGGTTTCCTATGAAAGTTGCAAGGTTGACTGCTAACTCATTAAAGAAAAAATCAGAGATGGTGAGGGCTAATTATATAATTTTATGTGTATTTACATGAAATGTTAAATATTAACTACTCTTCTACTTTTCCATTAATACTAACTCTAGCTAAGTCTGCAAAAGATAATCAGTTATGATGCATTTTTAGTTATAAGTATAATATTAAAAATGGAGTTTACATTTAAACTCAATTCATAGGCTAAATTATTATAAACAAACAGTAATTGAAAATTGAAACATTAAATCTCCAATACAATATATTTATGTAATTAAGTTTGAATAATAATTATGGAGTGAAGAGTGGTATATATCTTTTAAAATAGAATTTTAATAATAGTAGCATTCCTGGAAGTGCAATTTCTTTTTTAAAAAAAGTCGGCTTGTTCTAAGCAAGATTTGTCATTCTTTATAAATAGTATACAGGAGCTCAAGTGTAATACTTCTTAAATTAAACTTTGAAATGAAGATTAAGATATCTTTGATAAAAGAAAAAAACTGTGACTGCTTTGAACTTATTTAAATAAAAATATCCTAGACGATTTATATTCCAGGAAACTGAGAGCCAGACAAACAAACAATAAAGATATATTTGTCTACCTGATCTAAAATTAGCTAAAGTCTTTTAAAATATAACAGAAGCTATTGTCAACAATACTTAATTGCCTCATTCTTTTCCTTATTGACTTGATTCCTTGACTTTATGTTACTCACTAGAAAGTTTAGTGCCATTATATTTTCTTTTCCAACAATTTCATCTGAAAGAGGAAACATATTGGACAAATGTATGCACATTTTTTGTTTTGAGACAGGGTCTCACTCTGCTGCCCAGGCTGGAGTGCAACCTCCACCTCCCAGGTTCAAGAAATTCTCCTGTCTCAGTCTCCTGAGTAGCTGGGATTATAGGCACACACCACCTCACCAGACTAATTTTTGCATTTTTAGTAGAGATGGAGTTTCACCATGTTGGTCATGCTGGTCTTGAACTCCTTACCTCGTGATCTACCTGCCGTGGCCTCCCAAAGTGCTGGGATTACAGGCGTGAGCCACTGCACCCAGCCACCTATTCTGTTTAATTGGCCTTCTCATGGGCACCTGTTCATTCTCCTAGATTAGATGCTGTTAATTCCATAGAGTCCATTTGAGATAATGTGATCTTGACACTGACATTAGAACTTTGCATGTTTGTTCGGGAGGACATGGTATCCAACACAATGCAATGAGAGTCAATTGTGAGACCCTAGAGAACAACTGGAAAAAGAAAAGTTGTCCTTTCTGCTCAGGGACGCTGTAAAGATAAGGCATATTTCTGGATGATTTTGCAAGGATCTAATCAGTAGAAATTGGAAGCCTGTAGAAAAAGAGAGAAAACAGAAAGAGTATCCAATGTAGAGTCAAGACATAGATGAAACTGAAGCTTGAAAGCTTTGGTTGACTCTCTTGGTACCAGCTATCTGGATAAATGATACATTTTGCTTTTTGTTCTTGTTTCTTTTCTTAAGGTGGTTTGAATTGAACTTTCTATTACATGTGACAATAAAGGGCTCAACATACATGTAGCTCAACTTATAAAACTTGGAATGACTTGTCCCAGCGACACTTGCTGGAAAACATGGCATTATTGTTCCAAGTTCAATTTATGCCAAGGCCTGGGACCCATAAATATGACCACAGTTCCATCATACAGATTGACAGTTCTCTCTGCTATATATTTATTTACATTATAGGACTGGTGTCTACACAGTGTTTTCTTTGAAGCGTCGAATTATTGTATTGCTCCCTATTTCTCTCTTAAGTTCTCTTAACATTTGCTTTGTATATTGAAGTATTCCATTAATTGGTGCATATATATTTACAATATATATAAATATATATATATTTATATAGATATAAATGTATATAAGAGATGCTCTTGAGATGATCTGACCCCTTTATCATTACATAATGGCTTTCTTTATCTCTTGTGAGAGTTTTTTACTTAAAGTCTACTCTGTCTCATAAATATTTAGTGCTCCCTTTTAGTTAGCATGTGAATGGAATATATTTTTCCGTTCCTTCACTTTCAGCTTCTGTGTACCCTTAAAGCTATAGTGAGTCTCCTGTATGCAGCATATAGTTATATATTGTCTTTTCATTCATTTTAGTCACTCTATATCTTCTGGTTAGAAAATATAATCCATTTACATTTAAATAAATTATTTATTTAACTTACTATTGGCAGTTTGTTGTTTTCGGACTGTTTTGTAGTTTCTTTTCTTATTTCCTCCTCTGTTGCTGTCTTTGTAATTTGATTTTTTTTTTTTTAATGTAGTGGTATGCTTTCTTTTCTCTTTATCTTTTGTGTACCTACTACACAGATTTTTCTTTGTGGTTACCTTGTGGCTTACATAAAACATTTCTATAGTTGTAACAGTCTGTTTTAAGGCAATTCTAACTTTGACTACATATAAAAACTGTATATTACCCTCTCTCACCACATTTTATGTTACCAATGTCACAGTTTACATCTTGTGTATACTATGTATCCATTAACAAATTAGCATAAAGTTATTTAATACTTTTGTCTTTTAACCTTCCTACTACAGTTAAAAGTAATTTGTACACCATTCTTGATGCATTAGAATATTTTGAATTGGACTTTATTCTTGTCTTTACAGTGAGTTTTATATTTTTACACATTCTCATGTTGTTGGCTAACATTCTTGCATTTTAATTTGAATAACTCACTTTGTCATTTATTGTCAGGCATGTCTGGTGGTAATGAAATCCATCAGATTTTGTTTTCCTGAAATATTTTGTCTCTCCATTTCTAAAGGTCAGATTTGCAGAGTATAATAGACTTATTGGCAGATTTTCTTTTTCTTTCAGCACTTTGAATAGATAATCTCACTCTCTCCTGATTTGCAAAGCTTTTGCTGGAAAATTTGCTTATAGTCATTATGGGGGGGGGGGTTCCTGTACATGTGAAGAGTCACTTTTTCTTTCTCTATTATAAAAGCATACTGTATTTTTGACTTTTGATAATTTGATGCTGGTGTGTCTAGTGAAGATCTCTTTACATTCTAACTGAGAGTCTTCAAGCTTCATATATCTAGATGTTCATTTTCCACTCCAGATTTATGAAATTTTCTGTCTATTTCTTTAAATAAACTTTCAGTCATGTTCTTTTTTGTTGTTGTTACTTCTAGAATTTTCATAATGCGTATATTGTTTGCTTGATGTTCAGCTGTAACTTCTGTTGCCTTTCTTCACTCTTTTCATTCTTTTATCTTTCTGTTCTGTTGACTGGGGAATCTCAAATAACTTGTTGAGCTCCCTGATTTTTTTCTTCTGTTTGATCAAATACAGATGGTTCTGTATTTTACTTACAACTTTTTTGCAGTGGTTTGACTTACAACTTTTTTACTTTAAAATGGTGCAACACTATCACAATTTTGGTATACTTTAAATTTTGAACTGTGATCTTTCCCAGGCTAGCAGTAAGTGGTACATTAGATGTTTGGCACTTTATTATAAAATAGACTTTGTGTTAGATGAGTTTGCCCAACATGGGCTAATTTAAGTGTTCTGAACATAGTTAAGGTGAGCTAGACTAAACTGTGATGTTTGGTAGGTTAAGTATATTAAATGCATCTTTTACTTACCATGTTTTCAACTAACAGTAAGTATATTAGAATGTAACATGGTAAGTTGAGGAACATTTGTATGCTGTTGAAGGTTTCTAAGAAGTTTTTCTCTTCAGTTATTATGTTATCCAGCCCCAGAATTCCTGTTTTGTTCTTTTTTTTTTATAGTTTCTACCTTTTTGTTAAACTTCTAACTTTGTTAATGTGTTGTTTTTATGATTTCACTGATTGTCTGTCTTCCTCTGTATATTACTAAGCTTCCTTAAGAGAATTATTTCGAAGTATTTGTCAGTCGGTTCATACATCTCTGTTTTTTAGGATTAGTTACTGGTTCCTTTATTTTTTTTCCTCTTTTGGTGATGTGACATTTCCCTGATTATTTCACATTATTTTTGCCTTGCAGTGTGGTCTGTGTATTCGAAGAAGTAAGCACCTCCTCTTGTCTTTACAGACAGGCTTCAGCTGAGAGAGTCCTTCACTGATCAGCCCATGTAGATATTCTAAGAGGGGTAGTTCTGGGATATCTGTGTGTACTTGCTGCTGGAGTCCTTGAAACAGTTGACCTTGTACCTCAATAAGTAGATGAGTGGCCCTGGCTTTTGGGTCCACAGGGTCCAGCCTATTGCCTGGGTCCGTAGGATTAGGCATTTAGGCTGTGACCACTGTGGCAGACATGGAATTTTGTTTTATGCCGATGGGCCTGATGTCTCAGTCCACAGGGGTGAGCATGAAGCTTGGGTCTACAGTTATAAGCCTGGATTCTGGGTACATGGGGTCTAGTGTGTTGCTGGGGTCCACTGGGGTGGACCTAGTAACTGTGTTCATGATGACAGGACTAGAGTCTAGGTCCATTGGTGTGGGCCCAGAGCCTGAGTCCATGAAGGCAGGTCTGGGACCAATATCCACAGGGCCTGGCCTGAGCCTTGAGGCTGCAGGGGCTAGCCTGGCACTGGGGTGGGTCTGAAAGCTGGCCCTGAAGGGGCATGGTGTGAAGACCACAGTGAAATTGTTTATTAACTTTACTCTTCTTCCCCTATATGGAGGATATCGCTGTTGGCAATATGCTTGGGGGAGAGGTGATGTGAGTAATGTGAAACTGTCCTTACTACCATCTTCAATCCATCTTTTCTTATTTCTGTACTCCAGGTGTTATTATATGCCATATGGATTCCTTAGCTCTTGGTATTTTCAAGCATGGATGGTTGTTTAAATTGATGTTTTTGTGAGGAGAGCTGGCAACCTCCTTTTCATCATCATGCTGGTGTTACTCCTTCAATATTATTTTTAACAACAGAAAGAAGAGAAGCCAAAATATTAATATTTACTTTACTGTAAATAGTGTATGCATAGAAGATTATTGTGTTATATGTGTTCTTGTTGAAATTTGTTTACTTTTTAATGTGCTAAAGGATCATCAATGGGAGAACAATTACTTATACTAGGTTAGAGATTTATTTATCATCAAATTAGTTGTCAAGGTTTACAGTAAGTTAAAATATGCAGTAATTTTAAGGAAATAAATAGCATGATCTTATGCAGTACTTTTGGATTTGTTAGTAGGATGATGAATAATTTCATGTAACTGGAAATAGATGTTAAACATGAACTGTAATAATGAAAACATAATTTGCATGGAAGGTGCAAAAATCTGATGGCTACTACAAAACTCTAGCATAATGTTCTTATGTATTGCCTGTGTGACCCAGGATACAATATTTGTATTTAACTGTGATCTTAAGATATTGTGAATGGTTGCTTTCATAAACCTGGGATATTATAATTGCATTTCAAAATGTATGGAGCTGATTTTAAGTATTATGAAATTGCAGCACTTAACAGTTAAATTAACAGCTACTAAAATTACTTTTCAACTGAAATTTGGTAAAGAAACGTATTTACCCTTTTCTGTTTTCTCAACTTCTATTAATATCAAATGATAGAGCTTCTATTTCCTTAGAGTTGCTCAATAGATTACGGTTGTATCAGTAATTTTATTTGCTCTGGGTAGGATTTTAGATTAGACTTTACTTGAAGTAGCAGTATGGCTGCTTTTAAGAATGTATTAAACTTCATTCAATTTCTATACACATTTTTATAATTAAATGATTTTTTGTTAGTATATTGAAGGATAGTAATGGTATTCACATATTTCCCATTGAAATTAATACCATGTATTTAAAGTACTTTTCCAAGTAAAAGGCCTTTTTTTTTTTAAATAACTTAAGGCATCTGTTCATTTATTTTATAATAATAGAGTTCAAAAAGGGCCAGAAGTCCCAACTTTATTTTACTAAGGATATCCAAATGGATTTACCAATGGATATCCAAATTGGTTAAGTGGCTTGCCCAAGTTAACTGCTTTTTAAGCTTTCCTAAACTGATCCACCGCTCAGAAATGCCTGTGAAGCTTTAATCCAGAATATCTTTGGCATGTCTTCTAAGAATGAGCTTTCAAAAAAATGTAAGTATGCTGGAATAATGATGTACTCAGCTTTTATTTTCCAGAAGGTTTAGTATATGAAGGAAATGAGTTCTAATATCAGAATTATCCATTTATTTGGAAAATGTTTATGTGTATTTTATATAGTAAGATGTAGTTAATTGTCATGACTCACATGTATAAATCCATAACATTCAAAATTGTTAAAGGCAGTAGTGAATGGTTCATTTAAGAAGTGCAATATCATATTTATTCTATGAAAGACAAAACACATACGGACAAAATGAACAACGAAATCAGTTAAGTATCAAAAGAGAAAAGGAGTTAGGGAAATATTTTAATAGAAGTACTTTTTCAATTTAATGTTTCAAATGTAATTTTACAATAAACAAACTATAAAAATGTGTATTTCAGACATTATATGGTAATTTTCAAATCTTTTAAAAAGAAGCAATTGACAAACTGTGGGCCAGGTAAAACCTGTGTATAAAAGGAAAGTTAGTTTGCTGCCCATAAGGAGATTCATAACTTTGTGTGGTAAAAGAGACACTGAGCAGCAGTGTATTAGAGCTCATATTACAGGGGAACTGGAGGTTTTGTAATGTGTCCCATTTTTCTCTGTCAAGGGATAAGAATATTTTGATAATAGTGAAATTCTGACCACATCACAACATGTATTTCTGGTGTTGAAACAAGACAATTAAATGGCTTTGGAAAATATTTGAACAGTTTTCAAACTACCGATGTATAATAACAGGAAAAGTGTATAGACAAAGAAGTCGACAGGGAGCAAAAATAAATACAATGTAAGCTTAGCACCAGAGATTTCAGGTCATGGGGAGCTCTGTAGTGAGCCACACAGTTAAATAAATACAGTCTAAATAAATAAAGCTTAGTACATTCACTTACTTTAAAATATTTAAAATAAACATATGAAGCATAGTGTATTTGTTGGTTAATGAGGCAAAGTAACAGGAAAGGTGACTGAAAAATATAGATATTCACTTATTAAGGGTGAGGGCATCTCTAATATGTTAATAACATGGAAACATAATAATCCATCATTACCATGCTGAATGAACTTTCCAAGGGTTCATTTCTTTACCTTTCTGTAGAGAGGTGGCTGTCAGGTTCCATTTTCTGAAGTTTTTAAATGTTTTTCTCTCTGTTTCTCTCTTTCAACATGAAAGGAAGAGTTGGGAGAAATGTCCCCTGAAATGTCTTGAATTTGCAGCAATTTTATCAAATACAAAAAAGAAAAACTTGAAATACTGTTATGAGGTCAATTTTCCATTTAGCAGAATTGCCTTTCTTGACAAACACAATTCATTGGTCATTTTAAGTTTTAAGAAAAGTGCTGTATTTAATGGCTCATTCATATTTTTATTGTTTGAAGTTGTCCATGTTTTGTTGATTGCATATTATTTCTCTTCAGCAAAATGGCATTACATCGATGAAGAACATGGTATCCCTTGGGCTAACACCACACTAAATGTAACCGAACACTCTCAGATGCTGGGTCTGTAATGTGAGTAGGACATATACTACACAGCATGAGATAAAGTTTAAACACTTTAATATTCAACTATAGGATCTCAGAACAATTTAGAGCACTGAGATTGCCTAGGGACAAACATTTTCATGAATTCTTATTAATATAAGAATTTACATACTTTATATCAATTTATTTTTATTTATGTTTAATTGGCAAATAGTATTGCATATATTTATGCAGTACAACATGATGTTTTGGATATATATGTAGACAATATGGAATGACAGAATCAGGCTAATTAGCATATCCCATTTCCTCACACGCTTATCATTTTTGTGGTGACAATACTTAAAATCTACTCTTTTAGCAATTTTCAAGCACATAGTACATTGCTGTTAACTATTATCACTGTGTCCTGAACTTATTTCTCTAGTCTAACTGAAATTTTAAAATTAATTTCTTTTCTATCTTCTTGTCTTTACTTGGAAGTCAACTTTTTTTTCCCCTTGGATTTTAAATGATGTGTGGCATGCTAATCTGAGGTCCATTTTGCAAGTTCTTGAGAACAGATTACCCAAGGAAACAACTACCATATTCCCCACTGTCTTATGATGTAACCAATGAAATGGTACTCATGGGAGGACAGGGAAGAGGTAAAAACTTGGTTTTGGACCTCTGCTCATGCAGTTTTGCTTTGTGGTGGGGACTCTTTACTCTTTGGCTTTCCAGTGTTACTGTGTCTATTCTTTTATATGCTAAGGAAATTGTAGGAAAGTATGAAAAAAAAAAAAAAAACACCTTTTTTTTTTTTTTGGAGACAGAATCTTGCTCTATCCCCCAGGCTGGAGTACAGTGGTGTGATTTCAGCTCACTGCAGCTTCTACCTCCCAGGTTCAAGCAATTCTCCTGCCTCAGCCTCCCAAGTAGCTGGGACTACAGGTGCCTGCCACAATGCACAGCTAATTTTGTATTTTTTTGGTAGAGATGGGATTTCACCATGTTGGCCAGGTTGGTCTCAACATCCTTGAATTCAATTGATCCACCCATTTCAGCCTCCCAAAGTGCTGGGATTAGAGGCGTGTGCCACTGTGCCCAGCCTGTTTATTTTTTATATCAGCACATCTGTCTCTCCCCTCTAAGGATGAGGAACTTCTCACTGGAGCAAGATGATTAGAGAAAAATGAATCTGCTTTGCCACCTAGTCACCACCTAGTTTGGGGGGAATTGATGGAGCACACTGTTTTGAGGGACACATGATCTGTTTCTCAGCAGTAACTTGCTAATGCTGTACTGACTTTCAGCTCATATGGAAATAGCAAGAATGTCCTCTGGGTGTCTTATGGACACAACGAATCATCTTTACATCAAAATAAAATAAAAAAGAAATGCATTCTGTCTTACTCCATAATACAATCTTAAGTACATTTAAAGGCACATGCACAGAGTCTTTCTGTCTAAAAAACAGCATTATATTTACATCCTGCCACCTATCCCAGAGGGATTGACTAAGAGTTGGAAAACTCTAATGATATCCTTCAATTTTTTCCTTAATATGGAAACACAGTGTTTAATCTTTGTAACTTTTTATGGTAGTTTTAATCTGAAACAGTTTAGTTTTTTTCAATGTATTTCTCTTAGCTTAGGTTAGGTGCATGGTGCCACATTACCATGATTTATTACTTAAAACTCACATCTCCCTCCCAATAATTTAAACCATTCAAGTATTTGTTGATAGTTTTCATATTCCCATTTCATGTTTGCACAGCCAAGTAACACATGTAAAATTTCTTTAATCTTTCCATACAAAATAAATCCTCCATTGCCTTAATTATTCCTATTAGTGCTTTCCGAACTTTAACAGCCTTGTTTGGCAGAATTATGGTTAGAAAGTTGAATCCAGGCTGTCAGTAGCAAAGTGTTTGCCATGCTATTATCCTTGGCAACCGCAGGCCTCCTCCAGGCTACAAAACAGCTCAGTGCTTACCCATCCCCTGCTTTCTACTGGCATACAAATTCCAGCTGTGGTCAGCTGGTGAGCTCTGAGCTACAGGGACAACGTGGCACATGTTTTCAGCTTGACTCAGGGATCATGTCATGTTGGGACAGTGAACTTTCAGATGGGAGCCAATAACACCCATGGTTGTTTTCACCTCCTGATCAGAATGTCTCAACTTAATTCAATCATCTGAGCATCAATGAGGGTGACTGGAAAAAAATTTCCTATCAGTGCACTAAAATAAAAGCAATTCCAAGATGTTTTCTTTTCCATTGCACATTTTCAGCACTTTGATTTTTTCTGGTAAAATGCTCCTTGCATGTGATATATTCCCAGATTATGAGAAGATGATACCCAAGGGAGAAGAGGTAAAAATGTACATAGATGATTTAAGGCTTTCAAGGATGCTTTTAACGATGCTATGTGCCATGGTTTTTAAAGTCACTATTATTTATTTGCATATCTTCTGTTTCCTCTTAAAAAGTCTTTAAATAAATAAGAGGAGAAATTGTACAAATTTTGTCATTTACTGAGTACTTTCTTTTGCTATGTGTTTATGAGTGAAGAGAGATGGGGAACATACAGAATATTAGGGGGTATATTTATGATACTTTTTTATTTTAAGATTTAGGCTTGCAATTTATATGTGCCTAATTTGTCTGTTTTTGGAGCTCAAAGGCCAAGTTGCTACCCTAATTCTGCCTCAATATTCCTTAATTTGAAGTGTTAAAAATTATGTGTAAGTGTGTGCATGTCTGTGTTCAGCTATCTGCTTTTATTAGTTTTCTAGTCCTGTTGTATGTAACACATCACTATGGCCTTACCCTTAAACACATAGGTCCAAAGTCTGACACTGGTCATGTTACTGGCGACACGTACTTTGATTTGAGGCAAACAGAGTTCTCCCAGACAAATCTTCATTGGAACTTCTGCTCAGGCATAAGAGAGAGAGCAAGAGAGAAAGAGAGAGAATTTCCTAATTCCACTAAAACAGCTGTAGGACTTTTTTATTTTTTTTATACTTTAAGTTCCGGGGTACATACGCAGAATGTGCAGGTTTGTTACATAGGTATATATGTGCCATGGTGGTTTGCTGCATCGATCACTCCATCATTTACATTAGGTATTTCTTCTAATGCTGTCACTCCTTTAGCCTCCCACCCCACAACAAGCCCTGGTGTGTAGTGTGTGATATTCCCCTTCCTGTGTCCATGTGTGTTCATTGTTCAACTCACATTTATGAGTGAGAACAAGCAGCGTTTGGTTTTCTGTTCTTGTGTCAGTTTGCTGAGAATGATGGTTTCTAGCTTCATCCATATACCTGCAAAGGACATTAACTCATCTTTTTTATGGCTGCATAGTATTCCATGGTGTATACATGTTTAGGACTTTTTAATTAGGCAAAGCATGAGAGTTGACAAGCTAGTTGGGCGGGATAAAACTATGAAGGGTAGAGTGTAGGCTAGCATTATCTGGTTGCAATGGTTGAATAATGAACCACTTGGTGGTCTGGCCAGGGCAATAAGGCTGTGTTCGTTCCCAAGGTGGGACCCTCTTCAACCTTGGTTATCTCCTACCACCAGTTCCTGGAATCCTTTAAGTAAAGGCATGTTTACTTAAATGGTGATGTAAGTGAGGTAGTGGTGTGAATTCTGTGATCAGTGAACATGCATAAAAGACTGCTCTAGTGATGGTGACTTGAAGCCTAGCTCTGTCTCCACTCTGCCTCAGTGTCTCTGGATTAAAATTGAGGTGTCAGGAGAGTGGGGTTTCTTACCAAAGAAAGTGGGAAAGGATGAAGCTATTGATGGAATTCAGTTTCTTACAGTTTTAGCCATGAGGTTCTTATCTTCTTATACTCCTTGTACAGCTGGGAACTGGCCATATTTCCTAGAATCCTCTTCCCAGCCCTTGTTTGTGACCACCTCTTATCTGGAACCAGCAGAGGCATGCAGAATTTGAATGCTTCTCATATTTGGAAGCACTGTGACTTCCCCTTCTTTCTTCCTCTTTCACCACATCTCTCTGACACCAGGCAGGGAAAATTCCCTGCTTTGAAGGCCTCATGTGACTAGATTGTGTTTCTGCAGATAATCAGAAAAAATTCCCTACTTTAAAGTCAGTAATCTAAAAATTACCCTATATTAAAATCTGTGACCTGAAATTATATTTGCAGTCGCTTTTTTGTTATTGTTGTTGTTTTCTGTCTCCCTTTCTTTCATTTTCTTTTCTTTCTCTTTCTTCTTTCTTTTCTTTCTTTCTTTCTTCTTTCTTTCTTTCTTCTTTCTTTTCTTTCTTTCTTTTTCTTTCTTTCTTCCTTTCTCCTTCCTTCCTTCCTTCCTTCCTTCCTTCCTTCCTTTCTTCTTTCTTGCTTTTTCCTTCTTTCTTTTTGCCTTATACTATAAGCAGCTATTTACAGGTTCTAGGGATTTGGTCATACATTGTTTTGTTTTTGCTCTTGGGGAGAGGGGGCACTATTTAGCCTAAGACTTTTCAGCATCCTCTTTCTCTCTCACACTCTCTTTCTCTGAAACATGGCCTCAAGAATAAGAAAAAAGATAAGATGCAGAGTCAAAAAAAAAAAAAAAAAAAAAAAGCAACAACTAACTTGAAAATTCTTTCCCCTACCAGCAGCTCACTAATTATCCAGCTGGTAATTTGATAATGGAAATTTTCTTCATCCTTTCAAAGATTTGTTCTATTTCTTTATTTACCTCATCTGGTAATTGTAAAACTGATGATATAGTCAGGTGTCTGCATCTAGTCCTATGCTGGCATACAGCAGGGAAGCGTGCATTTTTAATCCAGTTATATTTTAGAGGGACTATTGCACATCCTGTTTCTTATCAAAAGCCGCTTTATGGCAGTTACCCCAGGTCACTGAGACCAAGCAAGGGCTGTCATTCTCAGAGGGAGAGACTGAGAGGGGTGATACAGGGCAGGGCCTGCAGGCAAAGGAAGCAGAAAACTGTCCTCTGTAAGCCCAGCATGTGAGAAACAGCTGGATGCATTAATTTAAACTTTATCATCCCTGGCATTGAAAAAGCACATCCAATTTACACAGAAAGGATTCCCAAGTGGAACTTTCTCAAATTTATGGTGAAAAACACTAGGAAACTGCTTTGAATTGAAGACTAAAATTGAAGACTAGAATTGAAGCATGTCCCTGATTGCTATCCATTTGACTCTCATGTGTTTAATAAGAGATCTCTGGAAACATTAAGCGCAATTCAAGAAGAAGCAAAAATGAAGCAGAACAACCAAAACAAAACACAAACAAAAAGGGAGAGCAATAATCTGCATTGTAATAGGAGAAAACTTTATCTTTTATCTGTTTTCTTCTAATCTTGCTTAGAGGTGAAAGAGAAAAATCTTTGAGTAAATATAATGCATTCCTTAAAGAAACCAAAAAGATATTCCGATATCCTCTGAAAGCCAGTAGCTCAGCTTCTTATTAGACCGTGACTGAAAATTTGCCCAATTGGATATATCCCACCCTCTGGCTAGAATGTCGTATTTACATTGTATAAATAAACTGACGTGTATATAGCTCTGGTAGGGGGAACCATGGACAGTGGAGCACATACTCTCCTTGAGTTCATCTCATGTGTCCTCAGTCAGTATCGGTCAGAGATGAATGTTCATTTAATTAGGAAATTTTATCTGCCTTCAAAAGCCTTGACAACTGTAAATGAGGGGAAATCTAAGATTAGTAATATATGCTAACAAACTATTCTTTTTTAAAATTGTGTCAAATTTTCCCATTTTCCAGAGCAGGATTTCAGTTTTCTTTGATAACGTTTATTCTTAGCTTATAAAAATAGGCTTAATCTAAAACCCTAATCATGAAGTACTATGTTCAGATTATAGGAAAATTAACATATATTGAAACAAAACAGCAGGAAGTAAACATGCTAGCCTTATTTTATGCATTGAACAAAATCTGGGCAGGGCATCTCTGAAAAAAGGCAGCAGCCCAATCGGGGACTTATAAATAAAGCCCCACTTTACTGAGACAGATCACCTGGGAAAAGGATCATCTGTGAGTTCCACTGCAACAGACATAAATGTCCCTGTCTAGCTGCTCTGAAGGGAGCAATGGAGCTCCCATCACAGCACTTGAGCTCTGATAAGAGACAGACTGCCCCCTCAAGTGGCTCTCTGAATCCTGTATATCCAAAGGAACACCTGATTCAGGAGACCTCTGGCTGACATCTGGCAGTTACCCTTGAGGGATGAAGTTACCAGAGGAAGGAAAAGTCAGCAATCCCTGCTGTTTTGCAGCCCCCACAGGTGATTCCCATGCAATCAGGGTCTGAAGTGGACCTCCAGCAGTCTTGCAGCAGAGAGGCCTGTGAGAAGACTAAAAAACAGAAAAGAGCTTCAACATCAACAGAAAGGATGTCCACTTAAAGACCCCATCTAAAAGTCACCAACTTCAAAGACCAAAGGTAGATAAATCCATCAAGATGGGAAGAAATCAGTGCAAAAAGGGTGAAATCATCAAACACCACAATGCCTCTTCTCCTCCAAGGATCACAACTCCTCACCAGCAAGGTAACAAAATTGGATGGAGAATGAGTTTGAGGAATTGCTAGAAGCAGGCTTCAGAAGGTGGGTAATAACAAACTTATTTGAGCCAAAGGAACACATTCTAACACAACAGAAAAAAACTAAGAACCTTGAAAAAAGGTTAGATGAAATGCTAACTAGAATAACCAGCTTAGAGAGGAACATAAATGACTTGATGGGGCTGAAAAACACAACACAAGGACTTCATGAAGGGTACACAAGTTTCAATAGCCAAATCGATCAATCCGAAAAAAAGGATTTCAGAGATTGAAGATCAACTCAATGAAATAAAATGAGAAGGCAAGATTAGAGAAAAAAGAGTGAAAGGAAATGAACAAAGCCTCCAAGAAATATGGGGTTATGTGAAAATACCTAATGTACAATTGATCAGTGTACCTGAATGTGATGGGGTGAATGAATCCAATCTAGAAAACACTCTTCAGGATACCATCCAGGAGAACTTCTCCAACCTAGCAAGGTAGGCCAACAGTCAAATCCAGTAAATACAGAGAACACCACAAAGATATTTCTCAAGAAGAGCAACCCCAAGGCACATAATCGTCAGATTCACCAGGATTGAAATGAAGGCAAAATGCTAAGCGCAGCCAGAGAGAAAGGTGAGGTTACCTACAAAGGGAATCCCATCAGACTCACAAGGGATCTCTCAGCAGAAACCCTATGAGCCAGAAGAGAGTGGGGGTCAATATTCAACATCCTTAAACAAAAGAACTTTCAACCTAGAATTTTATATCCAGCCAAACTAACATTCATAAGTTTAGGAGAAAAAAAAATCCTTTAATGAAAATCAGTTGCTGAGAGATTTTGTCACCAGCAGACCTGCCTTACAAGAGCTCCTGAAGGAAGCATTAAACATGGAAAGGAACAACCAGTACCAGCCACTGCAAAATGTACCAAATGGTAAAGACCATTGATACAATGAAGAAACTGCATCAACTAACGGGCAAAACAACCAGCTAGTATCAAAATGGCAGGATCAAATTTACACATAATAATATTAACCTTAAATGTAAATGGGCTAAATGCCCCAATCAAATTGGATAAAATGTCAAGACTCATCAGTGTGCTGTATTCAGGAGACCCATCTTATGGGCAAAGACACACATAGACTCAAAATGAAGGGATGGAGGAAGATTTAACAAGCAAATGGAGAACAAATAAAAGCAGGGATTGCAATCCTAGTCTCTGAGAAAATGGACTTTAAACCCATAAAGATCAAAAGAGACAAAGGGCATTACATAATAGTAAAGGATCAATGCAACAAGAAGAGCTAACTATCCTAAATATATATGCACCCAATACAGGAGCACCCAGATACATAAAGCAAGTTTTTAACCTAAAAAGAAACCTAGACTCCCACACAGTAATAGAGGGAGACTTTAATACCCCACTGGCAATATTAGACAGATCAATGAGACAGAAAATTAACAAGGATATCCAGGACTTGAACTCAGATCTGGACCAAGCAGACCTAATAGACATCAAAGAACTCTCCACCCCAAATTCACAGAATTTACATTCTTCTCAGCACCACTTACTTTGAAATTGACCACATAATTGAAAGTAAATCACTCCTCAGCAAATGCAAAAGAACAGAAATCATAACAAACAATCTCTCAAACCACAGTGCAATCAAATTAAAACTTAGGATTACGAAACTCTCTCAAAACCCCACAACTACATGGAAACTGAACAACCTGCTCCTGAATGACTACTGGATAAATAATGAAATGAAGACAGAGATAAAGATGTTTTTCGAAACCAGTGAGAACAAAGACACAATGTACCAGAATCCCTGGGACGCATTTAAAGCAGTGCAAGGAAATTGCTAGATGGAAATTTATAGCAATAAATGCCCACATGAGAAGCTAGGAAAGATCTAAAATCAAACCCTATTGTCAAAATTAAAAGAGCACTAGGAGCAAGTTCAAACAAATTCAAAAGCTAGCAGAAGACAATAAATAACTAAGATCAGAACAGAACTGAAGGAGATAGAGACACAAAAAATCCTTCAAAAAATCAATACATTCAGGTATTTTGAAAAGATTCACAGAATAGATAGATCACTAGCCAGACTAATAAAAAAGAAAAGAGAGAAGAATCAAATAGATGCAATAAAAAAATGAGAAAGGAAATGTCACCACTGATTCCACAGAAAGGCAAACTAATATCAGAAATTACTACATACACCTCTATGCACATAAACCAGTAAATCTAGAAGAAATTGATAAATTCCTGGACACTTACACCCTCCCAAGACTAAATCAGGACAAAGTTGAATCCCTGAATACGCTAATAACAAGGTCTGAAGTTGAGGCAGCAATTAATAGCCTACCAACCAAAAAAAGTCCAGGACCAGACTGGTTCACAGCCCAATTCTATCAGACATACAAAGGGGAGCTGGTACCACTCCTTCTGAGACTATTCTAAACAATACAAAAAGAGGGAATCCTACCTAACTCATTTTATGAGACCAATATCATCCTGACACCAAACCTGGCAGAGATACAACTAAAAAAGAAAATTTCAGGTCAATATCCGTGATGAACATCTATGCAAAATATACATAAAGTATTGGCAAACTGAATGCAACAGCACATCACATCAAAAAGCTTGTCCATCATGATCAAGTAGACTTCATCCCCAGGGATGCAAGGCTGGTTCAACATACAGAAATCTATAAATGTAATCCATCACATAAACAGAACCAAAGACAAAAACTACATGTTATCTCAACAGATGCAGATAAAGGCTTTGACAAAGTTCAACAGTCCTTTATGCTAAAAATTCTCAATAAATTAGGTATTCATGGAACGTATCTCAAAATAATAAAAGCTATTTAGGACGAACTCACAGCCAATATTATACTGAATGGGCAAAAACTGGAAGCATTCCCTTTAAACACTTGCACTAGACAAGGGTGCCCTCTCTCACCATTCCTATTCAATATAATATTGGAACTCCTAGCAGAGCAATCGTCAGGCAAGAAAAAGAATTAAAGGGTATTCAATTGCAAAAAGAGGAATTCAAATTGTCTCTATTTACAGATGACATGATTGCATATTTAAAAGACCACATTGTCTCAGCCCAAAATCTCCTTAAGATGATAAGCAACTTCAGCAAAGTCTCAGGATACAAAATCAGTGTGAAAAAAATTACAAGCATTCAAATACACTGATAACAGACAAACAGAGAGCCAAATCATGAGTGAATTCCCATTTACAATTGCTACAAAGAGAATAAAATATCTAGGAATACAACTAACAAACGACATGAAGTACTTCTTCAAGGAGAGCTACAAACCACTGCTCAAGGACATAAATGGAAAAACATTACATGTTCATGGTTAGGAAGAATCAATAGCATGAAAATGGCCATACTGCCCAAAGTCATTTATAGATTCAATGCTATCTCCATCAAGCTACCATTGACCTTCTTCACAGAACTGGAAAAAAACCACCTTACCCTTCATACGGAACCCAAAAGGAGTCCATATAGCCAAGACAATCCTAAGCAAAAAGAACAAAGCTGAAAGATCATGCTACCTGATTTTGAACTATACTACAAGGCTACAGTAATAAAAACAGTGTGGTACTGGTACCAAAACAGAGATATAGACCAAAGGAACAGAACAGGGGCCTTGGAAGTAATGTTACACATCTACAACCATGTGACCTTTGACAAACCTGACAAAAACAAGCAATGGGGAAAGAGTTCCCTGTTTAATAAATGGTGTTGGGAAAACTGGCTAGCCATTGGCAGAAAGATAAAACTGGACTCCTTCCTTACATCTTACACTAAAATTAACTCCAGAGGGATTAAAGATTTAAACATAAGACCTAACACCATAAAAACCCTAGAAGAAAAGCTAGGCAATACCATTCAAAACATAGGCGTAGGAAGGACTTCATGACTAAACATCAAAAAATAAAAAAATTTTAAAAAGGCAACAAAAGCCAAAATGGACAAATGGGATCTAATTAAACTTAAGAGCTTCCTCACAGCAAAAAAAAAAAAAAAAAAAAAAAAAAAAAAAAAAAAAAAAAAAAAAACAATCATTAGAGTGAACCGGCAATCAACAGAGTAGCAAAAAATTTTTGCAAGCTACTCATCTGACAAAGGGCTAATACCCAGAATCTACAAAGAACTGAAACACATTTACAAGAACAAAACAAACCACCCCCTCAAAAAGTGGGTGAAGAATATGAACACTTTTCAAAGAAGACATTTATGCAGTCAACAAACATATGGAAAAAAAGCTCTTTATTACTGGTCATTAGATAAACGCAAATCAAAAACACATTGAGACACCACCTCATGCCAGTTAGAATGGCAATCATTAAAAAATCTGGAGATAACAGATGCTGGAGAGGATGTGGAGAAATAGGAATGCTTTTACACTATTGGTGGGAGTGTAATTAGCTCAACCATTGTGTAAGACAGTGTGGTGATTCCTCAAGGATCTAGAAATAGAAATACCATTGGATCCAGCAATCTGATTACAAGGTATATACCCAAAGGTTTACAAATCGTTCTATTATAAAGACACATGCACCTGTATGTTCATTGTGGCATTGTTTACAATAGCAAAGACTTGGAACTAACCCAAATGCCCATCAATGATAGACTGGTTAAAGAAAATGTGGCACATATACATGATGGAATACTCTGCAGCCATAAAAAATGATGAGTTCATGTCCTTTGCAGGGACATGGATGAATCTGGAAACCATCATTATCAGCAAACTGACACAAGAACAGAAAACCAAATACCACACGTTCTCACCCATAAGTGGATGTGGGAAAATGAGAATGCATGGACACAGGGAGGGGAACATCACACACTGGGGTCTGTTGGGGCTAGGGGATAGACAGGGGTGGGGAGATCGGGGAGGGATAACATTAGGAAAAATACCTAAGGTAGGTGACAGGGGAAGGGAAGCAGCAAACCACCATGGCATGTGCATACCTATATAACAATCCTGCAAGATCTGCACATTTACCCCAGTACTTAAAGTATAATAATACATAAGTACAAAAATCCTTGTTTTTAAACATCATTTTGGATTCAATTGACACAATAGTTACACATATTCACGGGGACACAGTAGTATGTTTCCATAAATATGTGTGTTGTCAATGATCAGATCATGGTATTTAGGTATCTATCACCTCAAACATTTATCATTTCCTCGTGATGAGAACATTTAGAATTCTTTCTTCTAGTTATTTTGAAATATACACCATTATATTATTTACTTTAGTCACCCTATTGTGCCATAGAACACCAGAGCTTATTCCTCCTATCTAACTGTCAGTTTTCACCCCTTGATTAGTCTTTTTTCATCTTCCCTCTAGCCTCCAATCCTCAGGCTCTGAGAACCATGGTTCTACTCTCTACTTTTGTGACACCAGCTATTTCAGATTCCACAAATGAGTGAGATTATGTGATTCTTTTTTTTCTCTGCCTGACTCATTTCACTTAACATAATGTCATATTGGTTCATCCATGTTAATACAAAAGACAAGATTTCATACCTTTTTATGGCTGAGTAGTATTCTTTGTGAATCTATATCCATACCACATTTTAAATGGAACTTATCATAGTTTCTTTTAGTTATTGACTATAAAGTTAGAATTAAGTGTAAAAAGTAAAAAAGTATATATGATTATACGTGTATATATGATGTTTGTATATGTGTATGCATATACATATAATAATATGAGTGTCATTTTAAAAGATTGTCTCTAAAGTCTGGGCCATATTATGAAGTAAACCTCAAGGAATTGGGAGTAAACATTTAAGACAGGCCTTACAATTAAATTTTGTATCTTTATTTTAGTGACTAAATAACTTGCTTCACAGCTTTCCAGCCTTAGTTAACAGGTGGCTGATTTAGCCTAAATCCAACATATTTAAATTTAAATTTCTTATCACAGAGTCATCTTTGTTTATCCTATTTTCCCCCACTCCTTATTTTGTGCTTTGTAATTACTTACTATGGGAAACTGCACCTGATATGTATGGTACTTTATACAACTGAGTAATTTCTACCAAAGGCCGTGAATGAAGCCAGGTTCTATTTGCCTTTAATTATATCATTTAGGAAATATTAGGATATTCTATAAGGGCTATTTTATATTTTCTACCTATTTGTATTATTCTGTCCACTCATTCATTCAACAAATATCTTATGACTTGTCAGTGTTATGTTTCTGTGTCTTGATTTACTTTAAAATATTTTGGTTCATGCAGTGTCTGAGCCTCACCAGACACCAAACCTGCCAGCACCTTGATCTTGGACTTCTCAACCTCCAGAACTGTGAATAATAATAAATTTCTATTATTTATAAATCACTCTGTTTGTGGTGATTTATTATAACTATATTAGGTTAATACAAATGGACTAAGATACTCATGTTTACACTGATAGAGAATTTTGACGAACAGATTGTGAACTGAAGGAAGAAGACTTTAGAGTTAAAAATGGAATCAGCATGGGTCAATACTGTGAGTTAAGTTGATTTGGGCTTGAATACAAACCACTCTTCCAAAGGCAAGGTCAAGCACACTCTCAGAGGCCCTCGGTTGAATCTCATCCTGTTGCTCAACTCCAAAAGGAGACCTTTAATCCTCCCCATGAAATCTGGGACAAGGGAAAAAACAAAAATGAAAATCCTATATTTTCAAACTTTTTACAAGTGACCTCATTTCCCCTTACTTTTCACATTCATTCATTTTTCCAGGCAGATCTAACAAATTACTTGTCAAAAGTAAATCAGCAATCAATAATGCTAATATAATGGCTGCATATTTATGGTCAAGGTATAAGTTGCCATTTCCCTTGTCATTCAGATTATGGATCTAAAAGTCTTTCTAAGATATGCCAAATAGTAAAAAATCCTCACTAAATATATATATATATATATATAAATATGTATATATATATATATATACACATATAGTGTGTATGATGGGTAATTTTATGTGTCAATTTGACTGCATTAAGGGATGCCTAGATCACTGTTAAAACATTGTTTCTGGATGTGTTTGTGAGGATATTTCCAGGAGAGGTTAAGTAGACTGAGTTAAAAAGATGTTCCCTCACTAATGTGAGTGGGGGTGGGAGTGGGTATGGGGGTGAAAGGGTGCAGGGCATTATCTAATCCATCCAGGGTCTACCAGAATAGAACAAAAAGGCAGAAAAGGGACAAAAAGGTAGAGAAGATGGATGTCCCAGGTCTCTTCTTGATTAGGTGAGATTATCATTGAAAATCTCTTCTTGATCTGGGACATCCGCCTTCTCTTGCTCTTGAACAGCTGAGCTCCTCCTGGTTCTCAAGCCTTCAGACACCAGGCCTTATACTAACAGCACCCCTGGTTATTTGTGACTTCAGTGTTAGACTGGGAATTATGCCATCAGTTTCCCTGGTTCTCAGGCCTTTGAACTCTGACAGAATTACACCACCAGCTTTCCTGGTTGTCCAGTTTGCAGATGGTAGATCGTGAACTTTTTGACCTCCATAATCATGTAAGCCAATTCCCAGTCAATCTCCTCTCTCTGTCTCTATACATCCTATCTGTTCTGTTTCTCTGGAGAGCCCTGACTAATACAATGTGTACACCAGCTTGTTCCATATTTATTCACTTTGCACAGTTCATGCTGAACAGAGCCTCTTTAACTCTCGTGTGGAAGAATTTCAAAGCCCTTAATGATTTACAAAAAATGCATTGTGCTGACATTACAGTGGCCAAAATTTTTCCCAGTTCTCATAGATTCAAGGCCAATGAAATCTCACTGGTGTGATTAGAAATGAAGGGAGATTTTTAGGATCACTAAATAGTTTAGGAAGTGTAGACCTGTTGGATTGCCATTGCCCCTGTGAGTCATATTTCTATATTTAGGTCAGCATGCCATTCTAAAAAAATGGAGACAACTCAAATAAAGTAAAATAGAGGCTTGAGGAAAGTTGGCTTGTGCAAAACACCAGCTCACATGATTTTAATGTTCACACTATAAAGTAAATCAGTGTTTACACAAGCTGTAGGGAAAATTGTTAAATAACCACTCTAAAGAAGGAAATATAGAAATGCAATTATGTATGCCATTACTGAAGGGTTTAACCAGGGACCCAATCTGGGGCTCTTGAAGAGAGGTGAAAAATAGAATTCTCCAAGAATCAAACACACAGAATAGAAACATTCTGTTCCCATTTGTATTAATTATGACTTTTTTGGTTGCAATCAACGAATTATTCTTACAGCTTGTTTAACCACTGTAGGGGATGTGTAACAACATAAGGGTACAACACAGGGAGACAGATGAAGCTGGACTCCGAAAGAGATTTAAATCAGTGGCTAAGGTCAAAAGTGAAAATGTAAAATGGACATACATGAGGGCATCTATGAAGTAGACAGATTAGACAGATGAATTAATGAGTTTTCTATTTGTTAGATTGAAAATATAAACGTGAGTATCTGTAAAGCCATAAAACTGTACAAGATTAACTCAGTATAGTATTTAGATAGAGAATAAAAATGGTTCAGTTTTGTGTGTTGTGGCCCTCCATCTTTTCTAGCTCAGAAAAAGGAAAATAATCTTACAAAGGAGATGGAGAAAGATAAGTAAGCAAGATAGGAGGAAGACTGAGAGCCTGAGATTTCCTGAACAACGTATGCAAAAAGTTTTCAAGAAGACAGAAGTGATAAATGCTAGCAGCTACTGTGTGGAAGTAGAGTTAATTGGGATTAAGAGTTTTGGGGTTAACAAGATAGAAATTTGTTAAAATTTCAACAATCACATTTTCAGTAACATAAGGGACATGAAAGCCTGGCTGGGGGCTTTAAAAAAAATAGAAGTGGTGGCAGTCAAATATTAATTCTTTTGAGGATTTTTACTACAAGAACGGGAGTTCGGTAATAGACGGAGAGAGATGTGGAACCAAGGGAATGCTTGTTTTTGATTTGTGTTGTTGCTCTTGCTTTGTTTATTATTTTTATTTTTAATAGAGAAATAATGAGTATCTGTATGCTGTTAGAAGTGATCCAACATAAATAAAAACCTAATTATAGAAGAAAGAGAAGAGATCATTGCAAGTGTAAAGTTCTTAAGTTGACGAAAAGGTAAAGAATAGAAGAAAACAAGTGAGGAGGGAAAATGGGTCTGAGTTAGGAACAGGGAAGTGCTTAAAAAAAAAAAAAAAGAGCAACAATGAATGTAGGAACAGAAGTGTAATCAAAGTTAAAACAGGAATAGAAGCTGTTCCACAGAGAAAACAGTGACAGAGAAAGTGAAAAGGAGAGATAAAAATGGAGAGAGAAACACTTCATTTTCCTGTTTAAACCTGCTCTACTCACTCTTTCCCATCTCAGTGAAAACCTTTTCTATTCACTGAGTTATGAAGCCATAAAATTAAAGTCAAACTTTCCTGACTTTACACATCCAATTCATCAGCATGTCCTTCTTGAATTATCTTCCAGATATCTCAAATTTCCATAATTATCACCATTACTCAGCTATCTCTGTAGTTCCAGCAACCAATACCTTTAACCAGGTTACTGCAATAATTCTTCAAAAGACTTAGATGATGTCACTCTTACCTGTTTACAACTCTATTGTCTACACAATACATGGAACAGTGTTTTACAAATGCAATTCAAATTATATCATTCTAGAGTTCAAAATTTGGAGAGGTTTACAATCATCCTTTGAATAAATTCCAAACTCCTTAGCATGGTGTCAAGGCCTAGCATTATCTGGCATTTTCCTACCTCTTTGAGCTAACTTTTTACTTTGCTCCTCTGATCAGTCCCTTTCTGTGATGCTCTAACACACGATTTCTGCCTCAGGACCTTTGCAATGCTGTTCCTTATACCTAAAATGCTTTTCACCTGGCTGTCTGCATTATTACTTCCTTTACTTCCTTTATATAATCCATGTCTCAATTTAAATGTCATCTCTTATGGAGGCTTATCTGAACCAGCTTTCCACAGTATTCTTATTCCCCTAGACATGTGCTATTGTCCTGATCTCATTTTTATACTTATTTTGTGTTTAAATCCTCATTTTCTCTATCCTCCATAGCTGCATAAATTCAATGAGGTCTGGGACTACTCCTTTACAAAGGCTTCCCAATTTAATACAAAGTATATGCTTAGACATATTGGTTGAAAGAGGAAAGGATGAAAGGAGAAAGGAAGAAAGGAGATAAAAAAGAAATTAGTTTGAATATTTTCAAGGGTGACATATTCATATATAAGTTGATTTGAATTTTGAAAGCCAAAACTCATTTGGAATTCTAATGTAAATAAACTTCATAATCATGCTGAATAGTTGAAAACTCAAGGTGAAATATGACACTGGCTTTCTTGAGACCAATACTGTTTTTGAGGAAATTTAAAAAAATTATAAATCAAAATATATTTTAGAAAAAAACTTTATATACATAAGTGATTTTAGAAAACAACATGTATAGGTGTAAAATGTAATACAGTTAAAGTACTTTGACTCACGTTACTCTTGTTCTTAAATTCCTTCAGTGACAGTAAAACCAGCAAATGCTTGGAACTCTCTAACATAAAGTAGTTTATTGTGTGTTTTTAGCAGCTTTATCTCTAGTTACACATATCTTGCATTTTGTGATCTAATCTTGGATAATTAAGCCCCCTTCTGACTGCTATTCCCTTCTTATCAATCCGTGAATAGTTTATCTAGCTCATTTTTACCTCAAAACTCAATTCACATTATCACTTCTGCCTGTAACTTTTACCAACTGGACTCCCTTCTAGTCTAGACATGAGACTTTCCACTTGGCTCCCAAGGTGTGGTGTGTAGAACACCCTCAGTGTGTAGCCTTCTCCTCTCCTCCCTCTCCTCTTTCTCAGCTCCTCTTTCTTCAGGATAGAGATTCTGATATGGTTGTTCAGGCTTCAGGACATGTGGCTGGAGTCTATTCAGACAAGTTTGTACCCCTTCCCAAGAAAGCCACCTCTTTTTTCTGCATCTACAAGCTTCATACTCTATTTTTTCACAATTGTAAACGGTAGCCTTGTGGTTATGAACATGGGGAAAAGAAGCATGGCTAGGTTTGGGGACTTATATCATGTACTGTAATGTAATTTCTAGAATAATTTTACATAGGGCATTCTTTAACAACTCAATTAATGTGCTGATTTACTAACGTTCCTAAGCATGTGCTTCAAATATCCAAGGAATAAAGGGGAAACATAATTGTCAGAGGTGTTTAGGTGTTCAGAGTTGGATGTTTAAGTCTTATGGACTAATATTACTTTTACTAATTTACTGTATTGTATTAGCATTCCCTTGAGGGTCACCATTTTTCTTACATTATTTGTCATTGTAATTCAAAAATCCACAACTGAACCAAGTTATACTGAGAAGTCAATATGGTTTGGTTGAATGAAAGACTGGTTGAATGAAAACATGACAATGTTCTATGTATTCTATATGTAGATGTTTTAAAAATAGTGATGTTTATTTGTTTATTTACTTGTTTGGTTAATTTGTTTTATGACTTCATGATCTTCTCTTTAGCTGAATCCTTTCAAGAGAAATTCCTTTTAGACTTTACAGCTGAATGTATTGGAAGCATCTGAAACCACTTATGAGTTTAACAATGATCGACAGAACTTGCACAGGCAAGTGTATGTTCTTCAATAATTTTAAATGTGATGCTTAAACATATTAAAATAGTTAAATTGTTTTCTAGTTAACATGTTTTTTGCTTAGGAAGGTTTTATGCTTTTGTTAAACTTCCAAAGCAAAGGCACAACTGTGTTGTCTGGTTTAGGGGAGATAAATTCCAGCTTTTTGCTCCTTAATTTTGTCATCTATACTATAAACAAATGATATAACCTATTTCATATAGCGATTTCAAGGATTAAATTATATTATCAAATAACATAATATCTAGTATTATTTGGTAATATTCTTACCATAGTTCCCTGAATATACTAAAACATAAAGTTTGTCATTGACCAATCATAAACTGGCCAATTAGCAGCTTGATTGTAAAATAGAAGTAGATATTTTAATTATCTGTAAATATAGACTTAAAAATTTTTATTATGAGTCAATACAAATTCAATAAATGTATTGGGAATGAAATACATGTAGGCAAAGATTTAATTCTATCTGAAATCTGAACATTAGCCCCACTGATATGCACAGGAGACAGAGAAATACTGTGTAGAAGAGAGCGGTTCCCCGGCAAAGGCCTTACCCTCAAGCCTGAAGACCTGGGCTGTAAATGAGGAGAGGCATTGCTGTTTTCACACCCAAAAAGTTTGGCTTGCTGTACCCCCTATCCTGCACCCATATAAACCCCAAACCCCAGGCTACAGAAGCAGACCAGCAAGCCAGCAGATCAGCAGATGGATGGACAGTGGAATGATGCGGCAGAGAAAGAGAGAAGAGGAGGAACATTTGAATTCCGAGAGGAGTTCCACTGAGGGTGGCTGGAGAGGAATCCAGCTGCTGGATGACCCATCTTCTCAGTCCATTCCCTACCTTCCAGCTCCTCACTCATCCGTTCAGCTGAAAGCCACCTCCATCACTCAATAAAATCTCACATTCATCTTTCAAACCATGTGTGACCTAATTTTTCCTGGGACACTAGGCAAGAGCTCGGGATACAGAAAGATGTCACTCTGGCCCTCTACCCTTTCAAAAAGGTAGGGGGTCCATTGAGCTGATTAACACTCAAGCTATCTGTGGACAGCAAAGTGGAAAGAGCTTTGGGGTTGTAGGCACTCACTCCTAGACAGTACCCAGTACCTCGGGGCTGCGGCCCAAAGCACTCGCCCTGGCCTCTGTGCCTGCCTGTCTGCATGCTCCCCCTTCCACCAAGGGTTTAAGCAGCAGATGACAAAATATGCCAGCCACATCCCAGTCCTTCAAAGGGGAGCTCTCCCATTTCACTATCTTCTGAAATGCAAATTTAATATGCAGCTCCTTCAGCTCTCAATCTTCCTCCTGTATCTTTTACTCTATGCAACCCTAAGAAAGACATTTTAATGTTTAAAGGAAGAACTCAATAAAGGAATCTATAATTTATTTAAGATAAATGAATTTTTATACATAAGACTTAAAAACCCCATATCTGTGTCATATATACCACTTCAAAGAGACATAATGTACTTTAGTTCATTTATAGAGAACATTTGTATGACATGAGAGTAATGATAATTATTTCCAATCTTAAACTGCTTCTTCTGATAACAATAGCCTCTTAGTGAAAGTTAATAGACGGATTTACAAAGCCCACACAATCTTATGAAATCAGTTTTCCTTTACCTAATCTAAATCTGACTGAGGTTGTAGTCTAAATGTCATTTTTATAGTGCATACCCATGTACTGCCCTACCCTCAACCGTTTTACTTTATTTTTAGCTTTATTTTTATTTTTTCCAGCTTTATTGAAATGCAATTCATAATTTTCTAATATATTTAAGGTGTACAATGTGATGATTTGATATATGAAAAATTATAAAATGATTACGATCAAGTTAATCACCACTTCCATTACGTCACTTAGTTACCATTTGTGTATTTGTGTATGTGTTTGTGTGCATGTGTGGTAAGGACGCTTAAGATCTATTCGTTTAGTAAATTTTTATAAAGTGGTTTTTTACAGGTGTAGCTCTCCTCTCCTTCCATTCTGTTCCGCTATGTAACTCTTCCACACACTCATGCTGTGTCTAGTTGGTGGAAGAAGCTTCCTTAAGACTATCCTAGACTTGTCAAATTTTATGGTCATTTTTCTTCAAATTTTACTTTTGAATCTTGATTGCCAACTGGACTCCATAAGCATGATTAATATTTAAATGGGTTTTTTGACCCTTAATCAACTAGGATTCTAAAGTTGACTGGCGTTTGTTACAGCCTATAAAGCAATTTTGATCCAAGCTTAGAATCTTAGGTGTAAAATAAATCTAAAATATGTAACTGTTGGGCTTTGCTTTATCAAGTTATGTTACACAACAAAATAGCAGCTTCTAATATTTCATGTAAAACAGAATTTCCACTCTGCTAATCTCAAGAAATATATTTATTTCTCTCTTATCTTCAAAAAGTCTGAGGATGCTAGGAAAGCTTATTTATTTCAAATAATTAGTATTAGTGACTATTGTATTATAGACAAGAGATTGGAATGTCAGAAAAGCCCATTCAAGAACCTTATTCTTATTTGACTTCTGTGACTTACATAGAGTTCCTGCGGAAACCCCAAAATATAGCAGTTTTGTGTTATACCTGTTGTGCCAACTGTTTGTTGTGAACCTATACATTCATCCTGGATGCGTTCTTTTCTGCTTGTTTGTTTAATCTTAGAATGATAATCTTGTTACATAGTTCAAGATAGCTTAAAAGCAAGTCTTGATTTCAAGCAACAGCATGGACAAAGGTTGGGGTGGGAGGTAGAGAACAGATCCTTCCTTCAGATGATAAGGTATTAAAGTTGCACACATCAGTTCTTCTGACATCCAAATGTCCATAACTTAGTTGCAAGGTGTATTAGTCAGGGTTCTTAAGAGGGCCAGGATTAATAGATTAGATGCATAAATGAATAGGAGTTTATTAAGGAGTATTGACTCACAGGATCACCAGATGAAATCCCACAATAGGCCATCTGCAAGCTGAGGAGCAAGGAAGCCAGTCCGAGTTCCAAAACTTCAAAAGGAAAAAAACTGACAGTGTATCCTTCGGTCTGTGGCGGAAGGCCTGCGTGTTCCTAGAAAGCCTTTGGTGTAGGTCCAAGAGTCCAAAGGCTGAAGAACGTGGAGTCCAGTGTTCAAAGGCAGAAAGCATCCAGCATGCGATGGCCAGAAGACTCACCCAGTCTGCCCTTTCCATTCCTGCTTGATTGGGGGTGAGTCTGCTTCTCCCAGTCCACTGATTCAAATGGTAATCTCCTTTGGCAACAACCTCAGAGACACACCCAGGAACAAGGATTTGCATCCTTCAATCCAATCAAGTTGACACTCAATATTCACCACCACCAGTTTGGAACTGAGAATGGGCCTTTATTTTGTGTGGCCAAGGGCTATTTTAAGAATGGTTTATTAGCATTAAGGAAACCAGGAGAAGCGCTATTGGGATATGACTATTCCTGCCATCATCCACTTCTCTGTTCACTTCCAATAAATTCATTATATCATTCTTCCAATTATAAAATATGTACCCCATCCTCCATGAGAGGCCACTCATAAGTTCTATGCAACTGCTCAATAACAGTGCCCAGCATTTTACAATGATGCTGAGTGGAATCGTAGCCAGTACCCAGAAACCTAAAATACAAGCGATTTCTAAGCCCTTTCTTCCAGTAAAAAGCCAATATCCAAAGGGGAGTTATTCCAAGATAGCCGAACTTAACCTCCTGTGTAGTAAAGGAGAGTCCAGATATGGAAGTCTCACTAAAGCCATAGTAATTATCAAATGCAGCTGGGCAGGAACTGAGACAGCTCCATCTGGCAGCAGAGTAAGTTATTGCTCTCACTAAGTTTCTGTTCTGAGTAAAACCGTGACCCCGAAAAAAGACACGTTGAAATTCTACATTCCAGTACATCAGAATGTGGCCTTATTTGGAAGTGAAGTGATTAAAGATTTAATAAATTACGACAAGGTCACACTGGAATAGAGGAGGCCCGTAATCCAGTATAACTGGTGTCATCAGAAGAGAAAATGAACACAGACAAGGGACAGAGGGAGAATGCCATGGGGAGATGGAGGAACAGAGTGATATACCACTGATTTATCAAGGAAAACCAAAGATTCCAGCCCAGTAAAGCATCAGAGGCTGGAAAGGGACAAGAGAGGATTTTCCTACAGGTTTCAGAGCGAGCATCGTCCTGCTGGCACCTTGATTTTAGACTTCCAGACTCCAGGACTGTGGGACAATACATTTCCGTTTTTTTCAAGTCACCCATTTTTTAAACTTTGTTACAGCAGTGGGAGTTTCCTTTGTATTCTTTAACCTCCATGGCCACATCCGAAGTCAGTTTTGGGAAGTATGTACTTCTAAGGGAAGCCCAATTTTTATAGCATGCTCCCTCGTGGATCAAAGGCAGGGAATCAAGAGCTATCTTGGAAATTGTATTACTACATGTTGTGGCCTCTACAGTAGTGATCTGAATGACAGGCAGGGAGGGTGCAGATTTTGCAGGCTGTTCATCCCTATTATGACACAGAAAAACTATTTCATAAAATCAATAAACAACAATTGGATAATAAAATTTTTAATAAAATGACTGTTGACAAGTATTCACTGAAACGATAGCATTCATAGCAATACTAATCAAGTATTAATAATATCAATGCGTTTTGGATGTTTTTGGACATTTTCCACATATTTCTATGAGAAAGATAAATAGGGGCTCAATTAGCCTACATGTAGACATAATAAAAACCCTGATTCTGATAAGGAAGACATTCCCTGAATGCAACCTGAAATACAAACTGACTGGGAATTCAGTTATTTGCAGGCTGGCAAATTTAAAATCCAACAATTTCTGTATCTCAAACTAAAGCAAATAAAATAGAAACAAGAGGTTTAGCAAAGACAAATTTGGCCTCACATTTTCTCAGTGTATCTCTGCTTTTGCTGCACTGTTTTAGTGGGCTCACTCTCTTTACTCCTTTATTGAGACACCTCCTCTAAACACTGATGTGATTCCTTGCATCTTGCTTACAATAATTAGTTTTACTTGCAACTATGTCCTATCTTGCTTCAATCACCAGTTTTCCCTTCTTTACTGGATCTTTCAATTCGCAAATGAGCTACCATATCTTCTATCTTCTTTTAAAGCATAGATTTAATCTTAAAACAATCACACAAACCCACAAATCTATCATGATCTCATATTTATCTTCACCTACCATCCCATTTCTATCTTCCTCTTTATATCATAACTCTCAACAATAACAAAATAATTTATATGTATCCTCTCCCCTTCACTTCTGTACTCTATGACCTTATTTCAGTCAGGTTTTGGCGTCTACCACTGTCTTTAAACTACTTTTTTCATGGTCATGAATGATATCAAAGTTGCCAAATTCAATGGCCAATGCTCAGTCTTCCTCTTACTTTTCCAAATCAGTATATTTTGACAGAGTTAATCATCCTCCAAAAGTAATTGCCAAGTACTATTTCTTTCAAAGCCTTTACATTGATAGATTCCACATGTAGTTTCCCAGTTTTTGTTTTTCCCATGACTGTAAAAGCCAATGCTTCTGATATAATTCCACTTGGATACTTAGTAATCATAACAATCTTAGCCAGTCTAAAATATAATTCTTTTTTTTTTTTTTTTGAGACGGAGTTTCACTCATGTTACCCAGGCTGGAGTGCAATGGCGTGATCTCGGCTCACCACAACCTCTGCCTCCTGGGTTCAGGCAATTCTCCTGCCTCAGCCTCCTGAGTAGCTGGGATTACAGGCATGCGCCACCATGCCCAGCTAATTTTTGTATTTTTAGTAGAGACGGGGTTTCACCATTTTGACCAGGATGGTCTCGATCTCTTGACCTCGTGATCCACCCGCCTCGGCCTCCCAAAGTGCTGGGATTACAGGCTTGAGCCATAAAATATAATTCTTAATTCTAAGCACACCACAAAATAGAAGAAATGAGAACAAAAACAAATGAGCAAATAAAATTATCTTTTTTCCCAAGAGGTGTGTATTAGTCAGGATTCTCCAGTGAAACAGAAGCAGTAGGGATGGATAGGTAGGTAGGTAGGAAGGTACACAGATAGATAGATACATAGATATCTTGTAGGAAAATCTAAGTACCTGTCACATGACCAGGAAAAACTAGGCTTGCAGACACTTTAAATGATAAGGGGGTTGGAATTTAACGGGCAAAAAGGAAAAAGGAAAACAACACAGCAAAATGAGAGAGGGGTTCCTGTTGACAGGCCCTCATCTCACAGATTGAATCCCAGATTCTCATACAGGAAGAGGAGGGGCCAGGTTCCTTCCTACTGCAAATAGCACAACTTCCAGTGGCTCCACCTTGTCTCCCAGTGCACAGCGGGATTGGAGGTTCTCCGCAGACCCCTTTATGCTTGGTTGTCAGAGAGAGAGAGAGGGAGAACTATTAGAAGGAATTGACTTATGTGATTCTGGAGGCTGAGAAGTCTTAAAATCTTCAGTGAGCAAGCTACAGATGCAGCAGAGCCAATGGTATAGTTCCAGTCTGAGTCCAAAGGCTTAAGAACCAGGACAGTTGATGGAGTGGTTCTAGTCTGAATCTAAAGGCCTGAGAACCAAGAGAGACAATGGTGTAAGTGCCAGGATGAGAGCTGGAAGGCTTAAGACATGAAAAAACCAAATGCTTTAGTTTTAGTCTGGAGGCAGAAAAATATCAATGTCCCAGATCAAGTAGATGGGCAAACAAACTTCCCGCCTTTACTCAGCAGTTTTGTTCTATTCAGGTCTTCAATTCACTGGATGAGGCCCATCCACTGTAGGGAGAACAATAATGCTTTACCCACTTAATTGTTTCTACTGATTCAAATGTTAATCTTTATAGAAAAATTCTCACAGACACACTCAGAATTATGTTTGACCTACTGTCTGGGCATGCCTGGTCCAGTCAACTTGATACCTAAAATTAACTATCAGAGTATATCATATCACAGAAAATGGCACCATGAAGCCCCCAGTTGTTCAGATCAAAACAAGTTGACCTTGACTCCTCTTTTTGTACTCCTTACATGCAATCCTATAGAAATCCTGGGATCTCTATCTTCAAAACAGATCCATTATCCAACTTCTTATATCATCTCCACTGTTATTATCTTAGTCCAAACTAAGACCATTTTTCATATTGGCTGCAGAAATAGCTTTCTAACTCAACTTTCTGCTTCAACCCTTGTCCCTCTAGAATTTATTCACATTGTAACAAAGTTCTTCTAAATACAAAGCAGACCATTTCACTTCCAAAAACGTAATCCTTCATTGGCCTTCCTTAATATTAGAAAGAAAATACAAAATACGTATGCTGATTTACAAGGCTCTCCACACTCTAACCCCTGGCTACCCTCCGATCTCATTTCCACTTACCATCCCCTCTGCTGACTATACTCTAGCTGGAGTCCTGTCTCTTTCTTAAACAGAGTTTTCCCTGAGATCATTTTCACTGAGACAGTCAAATGGCAGGATGCTTTCATTCATTCAGATTTCTACTCAAATATCACCTCCTCAAAGCGACCATTTATGACCATCTCTCCAACTTATATCACCATCACTCCCTCCCCTGTTTTATATTTATTCAGAGCACTTAATAATGCTTGACTGTTTATCACATATTTCTTAGTTATTGTCAAGCCCAAGTATTAAAATCTAAGAGCAAAAACAAAATCTGTCACTGTTATCAATGGTGTGTGTGTGTGTGTGTGTGTGTGTGTGTGTGTGTGTGTGTGTGTTTTAACTCAATGCTTTATTTTTCTTCCCTTTATCTGGCCTATATTAAACTACCCCAATCATCTTCACAAACTGCAATACCTGTAAACCATAAAGTAAAGTCCATTTATATCACAGATGACTCCTTAAAGCTTAGACAATACTGAAAATGCATACATAGAAACATTTAAGATATGCATACTAAGAAATATGGATACAACACAGCTCCATCTGAATTGAGTCCAGCCATTAATAAATATCTTGTGAGCCATTCTCAAGAATTTAGAAAGAAATTTCTCTTAAAGTAATGGTCTGATAATGACCATTTGAATACTTTTTTCAAAGCAGAGAGCTGCTACAAGATGACTGTCTCCAACAGTAGAAACATAATATTTCACATGATAGATCTTTCAGTGAAATAATAAAGTACTATTCGCTCACTCACAGTTAGAAAATCCAACAGTTCTTACCTCATAATGCACCTAACAGCCCCAGTTTTTCCTAAATCCCATCCCATAAATCTCAATGATAACATCAGCTGCCTTGGTGTGAGTCCAGCTTCAGACATTGAGTAACTAGAAACATTATGGGAGTAGTTACACGTCTTTATTCCCCCACTGTATACCCAGTCCCTAGAACAATGCCTGAATGCAGTCAGGGCTCAGAAATCACAAAGACTTCTTCCCTTATTCATTCATCTCAGCTGCACTGGAAATATCTTACCTCTTCCTCCAACCAGAACTTCTTTGGTGAGCAATAACCCATTATTCCAGAAGCTTGAGGGTAAAACAGAGCTAATACTGCTGGATGTCAAGTCCAGAACTTTGATAGCAGTGGCTTTCTTAGTGTAAGAGCTGTAACATGCTACTGTATGTGTGTAAGTGGGTAAGAGACAGGCAATGAAAGCCACATTCCTTGAACTTAACTATAGGAGGCTGTATATCTTGTGCCTTGCAGTTATGCCTGTTAATTTCTGAGGTTCACCTTGTTACCCTAATCTTAAAAGGACATGGCATTTCAAATTTGAGCAAAGACCCAAGGATAAGCCCTCACAATCTTTTGCCATCAGGAATAACGACATGGGAAAGGATGAACAATATAGACCAATATGGTTGAAACAAGTCCTCCTGTTTTTTGTTACAAGCTGTTTTGAATACTGACAAATTCATTATTTTTATACAATTATAGTATCTTAACGTACTGTTAATGTTTCCTAATTTTACTGTTTAGTAAATCTTCTATTCATTTCATCTCCTAGCCTCCAGTTACCCTTCACCCTGGGAGTGAAGGTTAGAGAATAGCGATGAGTAACAACTAATTTAGAGGAAACCCTTAGCCACTTCCTATGTAACCATTCAATTAGCAAAGAAACAGCAGCTTTAACGTCATCATTTGTGCCTTGACCCAGTGACTGCCCATAAAACAGAGGAAGGGCAAAACCTATCAGTAGCTTAGCAACCAGAACATTTTCCTTCCCGCTTAAGGTGAGCCTCTATTCAGCAGCAATTCCGGCCCAATTGACGTTCATCTGGCTGAGCAGTTTCCTTCCTTTACTGAAATAGGAAGATCCTAAAATTATGTGCTTCCCCACGGTTGAGAAGTCAGGGATTAGACTCATAAAACGCAAATCTTAGCCAATTGGATGAATATCAAGAATAGAGAACAATTCTCAAATTAGAGAGTCTATAAAATACCATCTAATTACGACCCTTTTTACTTGTTGTGATCTTGTAGCCTATTTGCCTCTTTTTCTAGATTGCTTTACTAAATTCTCTGGTGGGAATGAGGCAGATATATGAAAGAAAAGCAATTAATACGCATGAATTTAATCCCACAAAACTGAGTTTTGTTTATCAGAGCAGAAATGATATCCCTAGGGATAATTTTATTCACAACACCATGAGTAAAGTAAATTTCAAGGCAGCATTTGAGGGTAAATGAACTATCCTAAAAGGTCTATCAAGGACCATTATCCTTGAAAATGTTAGCAATAACATAGGTTTCAAGGAGGTTCTTCAACAGGATAAAGCAACTAAAGTAATTTTTACTTTGGTAAATAAATAGTACTTTGAAAAATATTAATGTAACGGGATTGAAAAATGCTGTATCGAATGTGAGATTTTTTTTTAATCTCATGGACAGTACAATGCTATTCTCTAAATCAGATGAAAATATGCTTTTCACTAAACAATATATTTTAAAAGCAACATAATTTATTTTGGAATTGTGTTATGATCTTAAATACATTCTAAATTCAGGCAAAATTAAAATTATTTACTCTAGTAACAGGACAAATTAAATATTTCCGTGTAATAGTGATTTGTATGCCTGCAAATGGGTATAAATTTAACTAAATCTCCATAATGTAACATTGTCAATTTTTTCTAAAACTTGTAACCTTTTTAGGTTCTGATTCTAAGAACTAGGTAATTGCCTCTGTGCTTACAAATAAAATATTTGGGATATGTAAACAGTGGTTAACTGTCAGTTGTGAATTATTATTGTTCAAAATAGGAGTAAATTAAAATTATTTTAAATGATATATTTTTTTCATCAAAAATGTCTTTAATGTTGATGTTTCATTCTTTATTGCTACAGAAATGGTATCTTAGTTTGTCAAAGTTTTTCTACCAGATGAAACATACACAGTAGTTAGCACATGGTCAGGTGGTTTAACCTCAAATTCTGTTTCTTTGTTTTCTGCCAAGATCTGAAAGAATATGAGTAGAACATGAGAAAGAGTGAAAAGGAACAGGTCAATGTTGGTCATAACTTTAAACAGCTGGGGGTCAGTCTGTTGCCACCATAAAGTTGCATGAGGAAGGGAAAAGAGGGAATTTTTGTCACTGGATTTCATCCTCCATTGGTCAAGGGTATTCCCAAAGCATGTTCATTTTTCCACATTATGAGGTTTGTTTAAGCCCCGCCTGTACTGACATAGACCACCACCTGCTAAAGTCTGACCCACAGACCCGGACTTAACGATGGATGAATGAATGCACTCTCACACTATTACAGTGATACAAGTGAGCTAGGAATGCCATTGGCTGCTTTCAGAGGGCAAATGTAACCAATTGACCAAGCCTCTCTGTCCATCCATACATTTATTCATAACAAAGGTTCTAAGTCAATAGGCTAATGGATAATTAACATGGTTAAATGAGTGGTTTTATGAATGATAAAAGCCTTAGGTTCTGGGCCCAGAGTAAACACTCTTAACAGGTAATTCCACTTTGATCTCCCCCTGAGAGGACCATCCAGCACAAAGTTTACAGGACTAAACAGAGTAGAGACAAAGGTATGTGGGGTGAACAGGTTTAGACTGGGAAAGCTTCTTATCGTCCCTATCTCTTTCCTAGTGATGGGCCAGCTGGCCACCTTCTGCCCGCCCTAATAAAACCTTTTGGCCTTCCAAAATGTTTGAGACTATAATCTATAACTTTCCCTAATATCTTCCATAGTATTTTGTTAGCCACCCCAAGTGAATATCAACACTGTAACAGGCCGATTTCTCTCAGAAAAGCCCAAGAAAAAGGCTAAGAGATTCTTGGCAGAGCTGAAGCAAGATGCCGTCAGGTTCAGCTCTGTGAAGCTGATTATACGGCTGGAGGAGCCCTGAGCTGAGAGGACTTCACAGTAAACATAAGAGATGTCCTAGAGAGTGCATCTTTGCTTGGATTTCCTCCTAACAAGCTCCATTAAGTCAAATTCATGAGAGAAACTTCAAGAACTTGGACCAGATGTAATCTGCTCTAAAGCCTTCACACTGAAGAGTTAAGTGAAGTAAGTGTCAGTCTCCTGCGCAGCCAGTGGTACTGATCATTGCTTTCATCCCCTCCTCTCTCCGCTTTTCCTTCAATATCTCCCTCACCTTTGAACAGCACTGTGGGATGCCCAGATTGTTTGCTTAGTCAGGTAATTCCAATCTTCATCCTCAAAGGATCTAAGGTCTTAGTTGCTTTATATTTTCTAAGCTGTGGTTGCTGCAATTACACTCTTACAACTAGTGCTGACAATACAAGCACCATGAAATTAGTGCCCTAGTAAATCTCTCATGTTCAGAAAGTAGACCTTCTTACCCTCCTTTGTAGCAGCAACCTCAGCTACTATATTCAAGCTGAATTACCCCTTAACAGTATAACAACTCTTCATTTTGCCTGCTCATTTGCTGCAAAAGCACAAAGTAACTAGGTTATACTCTCTGGTTGAGTGGTTCGTCTTCTGCGTGAAACAGGTGCTTTTAAGCAGGACACATTGGTCTTTTTATACATATCATTGTTGCCCGGCTATGGTTCTCAGTTATTCAACCGAAGACTAATCTAGGTGTTTCTGGGAAGGTATTTTATAGAGGTGATTAAAGTACATAGTTAGCTAATTATAACTAAGTGGGTTCCCTAGATCATCTGATTGGGCCTGATTTAATAGTTGAAAGGTCTTCAGAGCAGAACTGAAGTATCTCTGGAGAGTAAGGCATTCTGCATGACGATAGCAGCTTCAGACTGTGCCCAAGACTTGTATCCTCCCTTTCCTGATGGCCTGCCCTATGGATTTTGGACTTTTGGAGTTGCCTAACTATATCCTGCAATCACACAACATGCAAGCCAATTCCATGAAAAAAAAAATTCCACTTTAACCCCTGTAAGTACTGCTTCTCCTATGACATCTGTTTCTTTGATTGAATAATCTTGACCCAGTAGTTTCTGCTTCTTTCTGTCTCTGAATTACCTATTGCCTTGTACATTGTTTTAAAGTGACAAGCTTGGTCAAATTTGTGATTTGTCATTTGTACTTAGATCTCCTTCATATGCTCTATAAATACTATTGACATTAATTTCTTTTAAAACCACATATTTTGATCTATAATAAATTTTCATAAATTCTTGTTGAGATATTAGTTGGAAATTTAACAGACAATATATATGATATTAACTAAAAGAATGACAATGTAACCAAGAAACTGACCAAGAGCCATGTTTCTAAGGAATGCAACCAAAATGAGCAGATGACAAGTGACAGGTCTGATATTTTTATATTATCCATTTCTTTTGCACAGACTCAATAAGGAGTTAATTAAATACCCCTTTGGAACCAGAGCCATTTCAGTGAATTATAGCACATGAAACTAAAATTGAAAGTTTTAAAATGAACATGTTCAATGAGGTAAATATTTTCTACTGAAATATGTTCAGCTATTATGAAAACCTAATGATTTATCTCCTAAGACTCATAATTAAAGAATAAGTCTCAAACCAATGGTATTGTGATGAATAAATATTTATAAATTCTAGATCATTGAATGATAGAAGACACAGTATCTTAAATTTAGTTAATTGATTTAACATGATCAAGCCATTTGTAAGCGGATACCAATATTAATGGATATCCTTTATTAAACCCCTATCCTACTGTTGTTTATTTAATGTATATTTATATTTATTAAGTATAGATAGCTATATACTTAATATACATACATATACTTTAATATGTATAATTTATAAATTATATATCTTTATATCTATACCTATATTTCCCATGAAGTTGAATTAATCTCAGAAAACTGAGTCAATATCTGTATTTGTCAGTATGGATTCCTGTATGCTACAGGCTACAGTAACAAACAGTTCTCCATATATTGGGCAGAAGTTAATATTTTGCTCATGCCACACACCCCATGCTCATTAGCAGCTGCCTCTGCTCACAGAGGGCAGACATTAGCACCTCCAGTTTGCCTGATGGAGGCTCTACAATCTTGATCACATGGTTTCATGGTTGTGTGCCACCTCATAGCTCATTATCTTGTAACTATACCATCTTCAACATGTGGCCTTGGAATGATCTCAATAAGCTAAGAGAGAAAAGGGAGAACGGTGTACAAACTTTTTTACTTCACCTCCAATGTGTAACATATTACTCTTGCTCACATTTTATTAACTAGGAAAAATCATGTGACCCTAACCAAGGTGACTGGAAAACAATAATGGCAGGTAATCAGAGTGTTTGTTGAGTACCCCTTTCGTCACTACAGTTCACTCTTATAGTCTCCAATGTACTTCCTTTTCTCTCTTCTTCTTACATGCAGAGATCACTCAACTTCTCCTGAAGAGGTATACCCAAAAGTCTCATGCACTCTATTTTCTACTCAAATGAACTTCAGAGATGTGTGGCATATTAATAAATAAATAAAAATATATGGTCAAAGAGTCAAAATAAATGACTACATTATTTTGATGTCTGTCAAAAGATAGAAAATACAATAACAACTATTAGAATCCTAGATATGTTATGAATACATGAAAATATTTATAGAGTTATACAGGCTGTAATGAGTAATTTCTAAGCCTGAAAATTACGTCAATTTGAAGGTTTGAAATATCATTATTTAAAAAGTTACGGTTAATGAAGAGTGAAATACATCAATAATTCCAAGACATAAGATCAAAATATTAACCTATTTTGGAAGAGAGAAAAGAAATAATTTGGTGTAAATAAGAAGTCACTCTAAGTTTCTTAAGATTATTTGATGACTGGGAGCTAAGATAATATATACATTTATCTACTTAATTTGGTTTGCCATTCTTCCACCACTTGTTGACCTATTATAAATATAGAATTCCTAGCACATTAAGGTCCTATATGATATTTTTGTGTATTTTCTTTGTCTGTGTTAGTCATAGTTCTCCAGAGAGATAGAACATAGGATATACATAAATAGATATGTAAAAGGAGATTTATTAGGGATAAATTGAATCACATAACTATAGAGACTGAGAATTGACTCATATAATTATGAAAGCTGAGAAATTCCATAATAGGCCATCTGCAAGCTATAGTACCAGGGAAGCTGGTTGTATGGCTTAATCCAAAATGGAAGGCTTGAGAACTCTCACTTTGAAGCCAGTGGCCCAAGGGTCCTGGTGACCGCTTATGCCAGGCCTGGGGTCCAAAACTCAGAGAATTTGAAGTTCCGATTTCTAAAGGCTGAAGAGCATTCAGCCTCTGGAAGGAAAAAGCATTCCTCCTCACTCCACTTCTTTTTTTGTTCCATTCAGGCCCCTTGCCAACTGGATGGTGCCACATACGTTGAGGGTGAATCTTCCCCACTAAATCCACAAACTCAAATGTCAATCCCCCTAAAAACATCCTCACAGACACAACCAGAAATAATTCTTTATCAACCATTTGGCATCCCTCATCATAGTATCTCAACAGTTGAAATGGAATAGATGACTAAATTAACAATTTTTTCCTATACACTTTACTTGACAAAATACATGAGCTGTTCAATAGTCATTTTTGCCTTTGGGGTTCCTTTACAATTGAAAATGGATGAAGAATAGCAGGATGCATGGTGAGTAATATTTAAATTAGTGAAATAAATACAGTTAATATTGAATCATCTTGCTATTCTTGTAGACCCTATGTGGAAACAGTGCAATGTAATAAAAAGTGCACATAACCCAGCTGCTTTAATTTTTACTTCAGAATGAAAAAGTATTAATCTGTCAATGAATAAAAATCATCAATTCAAACTGTTGAACATAATACAAATACGAGACACATTAATGTTTTCAAAGTATTAAAAACCAGTGAATAAAACAAAAAAAATATAAGTTGTATGCATTTCTCAATCAAAATTAAACATCTTTGTCAATTATCATTACAAATAAATGTGAGGGCTACAAACTATGTGGAAGTACCTCTGAAACATCATTTAGGCAGAATTAGAGTTCAGTAAATACTAAATTTGAATGCATTATTTTGCCTGGAAGTTACATGGGAATTCCTCAGCATACTAATCATTTCTATCTCTTATAATTTTATTTAATAAAGTCTGTGCTTCAATTGTAGATACCAATCTTTTATTAGGTATATGGGACTAAAGTTTAGACAATGTCCTGTGGGACCCAGTTAACTCTCTCCAATACCAGCTCATGTTACTATCCTTCTTACACATGATATGACAAATAAATGCCAATGGCTACAAGGGCATGTGAATAGAATTTACATTCCAAGATAGAATTGAGCCTTAGGTTGAAATTCTCTGAGAAGTAAATACTGATCACTTCGTTTCTGTCCCCTATGGCACCAAACTCTTAAATTTAGCAATTTGGTAGAACTAGCTTAGTTTCTGTATGATGTCAACCTCAGAAAGTTACCCTGAGCAGAGGCAAAATGTTTCTTAACTTGGAAAGTTATGACCATGTTTAAGCATAGCTGAGAAAGATTAATTCCCCCATTTGATTAAAATAAAAAACAGCAAACAAACAAAAATTTCTAGATAAATACTATATATGTTTGTGTGTGGATACACATACACATATACCCACATATTACACATATACCTACCTATACACATAGACATAAACATTCAAATATAAAGAATAAATAAATTTCTTATACTGTATTAAAGCATCTTATCATAAGGCCATAGAGTGTGAGGAATAAAACAGTCTATGTATTTGACTGGTAGAGTTCCTCGTCTGTGAGTTTCATTTATTCCTGTCCCACAAAATCTTGTCTGTAGCGTATGCTGGAATTACAGTTTTTCCCTCCCTCCCTCTTTTCTTCCTCCCTCCATCCCTCTCTTTTTTCTTCCTCCTTCCCTTACTCTCCTTTTTTCTTCCTTCCCTCCCTTTTTTCTTTCATTCCTTTCCTGTCCTCTCTTTTCCTCTCCTCTCCTCCCTTCCCTTACTTTCCTTCCTCTCTTCTTTCCTCCATCTCCCTTCTTCTTTACTTCTCCTCTCCTTTCCTTTCTTCTCTCTGTCTTTTTTTCTTGAGTGCCTTGTCACTAAGATATAATCACTGCATATGTGTTTGTTCACAGAGTGGACCTGAAGTACCCATCTCTCACCAACCTGAGCCCATAGGTTCTACCAAATCTGAAATATGACAAATTTCTGCTCTTACTACTGCAGGCATTCTGAATTTTTCTCTGCTCTGACTGGAGCTTTATGCTTGGACAGTTAACGTTCTCTGTCTCTTGTTTGAAGGATGTCTTATTAGAACAGCCACCCACTTTCTCATCTAAAGCATCATTAACTCAGGCTCTTGTTAGTTTCTTTCATGTTACTTCACAATCAATTTTTATTTGCCTCTGTAGTTATTGCCTATTTAATCCATTAGAATTTAACTTTGAAGAGGACAGGGATCTTTTCTGCTTTTTGTATAATTTTCCCAGCACCTAACACCATCTGGCACACAATGGGAACTCAATAAATGATCTGTTAATAAATTAATTAGTATAATTGTTGATGTAACTTTATGCAGGGCTACTCAGTGAGCTGCCCTTGTTTGTAAGTCATGCCTGATATTCTATGGGATGATTGTAAACTGTAAATAACAGGAGAGTTTTCAGGGGGCAGGGTTTTTGGAACACAATATTAGTTAATGGTGGCCTCCAGTAGAGGTAGGTGTAACCCTAGGAAACAACCATTATTCAAAGGCAATTCTCTGAAGTCAAGATGTGTTGCATAACTTTCTCAGCATTCACAATGCTGGACCAGCAAAAGGGATCTAGAAAGGCAGCAACAATTCTTATCACCATCCATTCAGCTGAATCAATAATGTGATTCTAAGACCAATACACTTGAACAAATACTCCTTAATTGAATATCTTCAGGGTACTTTTGAGTGTGAGAGCTTATGAAAGTTTTAACTAAACCAGATTGACAAGCATAAAATAAAAAGAAATTAGTTTCTGATCTTCAATAGTAAAATTTAGCTTAGTTTTATTTCATTTGATATCTCACAACCCATTTGGAGAAAAGATTCCTGTTCATTAGTTAATAAATATGACTCTGAAGGCTTGAAAGTTTACCCAAGAATTCTGAGATATTCTTAAGAAGTGATTTTTTCTGTTGGAAACTTAATAGGTTACTTGGAACACTTTAGTTTGGCTAATGGCAAGGGACCCTCTTCTTTGATGAAGTCATTCAGATCTGGATAGTGTCACCATGAAATAAAAGTGATTCCTCCAATTTTTTACTATGAGGAAACCTATCCTTTGGACATAATGTTCCCTTCCTTTGAAGGAACATAATTTAAATAGTGGAAAAGAAACTGCCACTCCTGAGTTGTTTAAAAACGCTTTAACACTTTATTTTAAATTCTGTATAAAATGTCTATGCTTTAAAAAAATTAAGGCCAAGGTAAGTGATGCAACTCTGTTGCTTTGGAGTTGGTGAGATGAGAGATTTGCCTTTCATCTGGGAGCAAAAGATAAGCAGCCAAAATTAAATGACTTTTAATCTGTACTAAATATAAGAAAAGTAACTTATATTTCTCTTTTCATAGACAAATTTTTATCAAGCACATCTACTGTTTTGATTAAATGTGTCTGAAAATGCTCGAGTTTTAGATGCCATAGGAGAAAAAAGTGACAAAATAATATTGTTTCAAATACATTCTGTAATTTTTGAAAACTAGAATCCTAGAAGTAGGGAGTAGACATTAAGCAACACAGTCATTCACTTCTTATTGGGCTGAACTTTCTTCTGGGGTAGCAAATTTTTATGCCTTTTGTTCTGAAGACCTCTTTACACTCTTCAAGAATGTAAAACACAAAAACGCACAAGCAACATATTTCAATATCAGGCTTAGTGATGACATCATCACATGTTGTCATCTCTGAAAACTCCACTCTACACTTGAAAGAGGATGATAATAAAAAGACAAATAATGTCACAGTATTATTAAGAAAATATGTTTTGTCCCTTTAGACCCATTTAAAGAGCCACAGGTATTCTAGTGTCATATTCATTTTACAAAGAAAGTCTAAGGGATTGACTAGGAGATGGGATTTGAGAGTTGTTCAATATTACATTCTTTTTTACTCAGTACGACAATACTGTAATTGTTATAGAAGAAACTGAAGTATATTAGTTGGCAAATAATCTAAAAATAATTTAACACATTGTTATATTAAATGTATTATTTGCCTTCTCCCAATATTAATATATTATATATTTTTTCTTGCTTATTTCTAAATTTGTTTATAGTAAAGCAAACATAAAAAGCCACTTACTTAAATTTTAAAAAGATAATTTTATTATCCTATTTGAATAACTAATTTACATTTTTAATATAAAATATGAATTCTGAGCCATCTGTTTAAATACATATTATTTAAAGCTTTAAATTAAAACATACATACTACATTGAGCCTATATCTGCTTGTATTATCAGGATAATATTCTGGAACGTGTGACCTTTCAAATGTTTACTCTATTAATCATACAATTAAGTGGTTGCCATTGAGTAGTTCTTGTAAATAATTTGCATTCTAATTAATAATCAAATGACTCACTCTTAAAGACTCATTTTTTTACAAGACAAATTGGAAAAATAAATTTTCTATTGAGGTTTGTATCTCCAGATGATCCAGATAATTACAGAAAAATTCAGAGACATTTTGAAATGTCTTTTTCTTAAGTAGAAGAGGCAGATTTAGATTTAATTTAGGACTAGGACTGAAAGTCTGAATTCAGACAACACTCATCCTTAGCCTGTACGTTACTCAGCAAATCCAGGTAATAAGAAAGAAATGGAAATTGATTTGGCAGAGAGTTCAAAGGATATTTATTTAAGCCACAACAACAACAAAAAATGTAATAAATAGTTTCTAATGAAAATTGTCATGAGAAGAATGTACCCAACATTTCCAACAAAAGTGTTAACAAATATATTCCTTAAAGTCCTAGTCGCAGACTGGGATTACAACTTAAGTTACAACTTAAATTTGAGTCACAACCAGGTACAGAAGATGAGAATTTGGAGGTCCAACAGCTACCTACTTTTAAGATTTTGGGGTTTATTTTTTTTTAGATAAAACCAATACCTATTTTGGAAATTATCTAAAAGAATCTAAGGCTTTGATACATCTTTCCTGAATATATCAATTTAGGTTTATAGAAGATGTAATGCAGTCGAATCTTTAATGAAACATGACACATGATTATTCTGAAAAAATTTGATATGTATTACTCCCATATTACATGTGTAACGGGTGTTAGTTACAATCTAGCTAGAATCATATTGATTTTAGAATTTACAAACCTCCTTGTCATACATTTTCGTTGATACTCACATCTTCACTGAAATGAAGGAAAACGTAGGGAAAATTCAGTGAATTGCTGTAGGTAATAGAGAGAAAGGACCCAGGTCTTCTGACTCTCAGTGTAATATTTTGCCATCACACCATAGCTTTGTCTAGATGGAGTGACCAACATGCCATTCTTTCTGGTTTCTTTGTCCCCTTAGGAAATAAGAGATTAAATCTTGTTTAGCTTCATTAGCAGCCTTATCAAAACCTGTAACCTAAGAAGTAAAAAAAAAGAAAATCTCACAATCTCTCCCCGAATATGTATTTATTCGCTAGTGAGTGAAATGTATTTTTGTAGCAAAATTTTGTATTCCATAACTAGATATCAAAATTTTAAATTGAAAAAAAGAAAATGTGGTATAGAAGTAAGATGGCATATCTTCACATTACAAGAAAACAAGTAAATAAAAATACATCTACCAGAGTAACTCCTTGATAATAAGATAATAACAGAAACACAGTTTCCGCCAGGAGACTACGCCTTTCATTATGCCATACTTTCCTGGCTGAATTAAGAGTATTTCTCATCCCCAGGTGAGAGCCTGTCTAAGCTAGTTTAAGATTTTTATCATTCAAGAAAATTCCATTTGCAAGTGAGAATCCCTAGATAACTCAGAGACACCCAAAATAAATTATCCTACAATGCAGGTAATCTTCCAAGACATTATTTAGTGCTCTGACAGACTGCTTTCATCAGTTTAAGCCATATGAAATTGCCATTGTTTTGGGCTCAACCCAGTTTGATAATTTCGTATGGTGCATCTCAGATTTCACGTGTATAAGAAAGCAAGATAGGTTAATTTAGAGTATGAGCTTTAGAGTCGAAGTATCTTCATTTACCTGGAAGCACTCACTCATACTAATTAGGGAAGGTTAATTAACTCTCAAATGGACATGATTATAGTTGAGTTAGGCCCCTTAGAGTTGCTGTGAGGATTACCTGAAACACAAATACAGAGCCTACCACAATATGGTATCAGATTGCTTTTCAACAAATAATAGATTCTATAGGGCTAATATTGTTGCTGAGATCCCGCATTCGAACTTTGAACCCTATTTAGCTATTGCACCCAGAAAGACTTCTTTTTCACTTCTGATAAACTTGGGCTGTACCTCTTTTTTGTGTATATTCGTGTCGTGTTTAGCCATACAGCCTCTTCCATACATGGTTTTCTGGGATCATCTATCTGAGGAGCCCCATTAATGCTGGTAATAGAATTTGGCCATGAAGCCTGTACGTATTAATGCCAAGAAATCTCTGTGACTTGGAGGATAGAGCATCTTTAGCGCGTGGATATATTTACACTCAATTTTTGAGTCATTCAGAGATTTCATTTTTAATTCATAGGAGAATATTTTAGTATTTATAATAAAATCAGGTACAAAATATAATATGTATTACTTCCAATACTTCACTACTATTTACTCTTGACTCCTGGCAATCAAGAATCTTTAATTTGTTACTCCACTTCCTTAGATATTCTTTCTTTGAATTCTTTCTTTCAATTCCTTTGAACTCATAAGCAGCTATTACTTCTCTCAGCCTTTGCACATTTTTGCTCTTTCTGACCACTGTACGGCAGAGATTGCAAACTCCTTGTGTTCGGGCTTTGCACTATTGACCTTTGCATGTGACTGGTACATAGACTTGCACATTACAAGAATCCCAACAATGTATTATAAATAGAGCCGATTGGAAAATTCAAATGATAGGCAGATAATTACAAAAATGTGTTTGCAAAATTATAGTGGGAAATTGGAACACTTGAAGTGTCTTTGTTTGAGTTTTTTTATTTTAATAGTGACACACAGATTGGACATGGCTTAAGGCTTGCAGAACAACCATGACTGCCTATTGATCCACAGTGTAGCTAAAGTAAAACTACCAGAAAAAATTCTACCTTTGAGCCCCAGTGACACTTCAGTCCTCCTCCTATTTGATGTCAGACTCTCTTGCCTCTAAGTCTTAACCCTTTTGATGTGTGAGGATATGAATTGTTGCTTGGGTTGCTGAGAATGAAGTTTGCAATGGCCAAGAAGCTTGGTTGTACCAAGGGAAGGATTTTGCAAAAGGTAAATTCTTCAAGTTTTGATGTCCATGTTTGCATTTACCAGGGGCTGGACAAGATGGTAGCAACTAGCTACATAAGGCTATGTACATTAAAATTTCAATTAATTAAAAATTCAGTCCCTCTGCCATACTAAACATATTTCCAGTGCTTAATAGTCATATGAAGCTGACGCCTAGCAAATTGGATAGCAGATTTTTTCATCTCAGAATGTCTTATTGGACAGCACTAGTCCAAACAATTGATAGCAGAAGATCATTTGAGTGTAGAGAGGCAGGTTGTAATTTATAACTCATTATCAGGGAGGGTAAGTATGGGGCTGTCATGATCTCAGAAATGCCTTGACAATTTTCAGCTGTTGGATGCATTAACACACCTCTCCCACCTGGAAATGGAATTTCAGCTGTTTCCACTGATTTGAGCACACGCGCGCGTGCGCATGCACACACACACACACACACACACACACACTTACTTTTACTTTCTTTAACGAGCAAACACAGATCTTTTTTTTCTAAATTAAATGATGATTATCATTAAAATAATTATTCCTCATGTATTTTTTCTTTACATTTTCTCTGCAATATCTTACTGATTAGATTATAGAATTTCCATTACATACAAAGTATTTTGTAGTTCTATCAACCAACTAACCAAAAAACAAAAACAAAAACAAAATAACAAGATAAAATTCAGATCTTCAGGTGATATTTTTATTTAAAAGGCTATTCAATCCTGGCAATATTGCATAAACAACTTACTATTATCTTGGCTTCTCAAGATGCAAGAATAAATTTTGACTTTTAGCAAATTCCCTCTCCTGTTATTAGCATGATCACTATGGGGAAAAAAAATCACAATTTAAAATACTAAAATATGAAAAACAGAAAATTTGCCATCAACAACAAAAATCCAATATTGATTTTATTTTTTTCAGGGAAATTATTTTCTAAGGTTTAAGTCTTCACTACCGACACATTTGTTATTCCACTTTCTCAAACTCCAATTTCTCAAACAAATTCTTACTCCACTGAGAAAGTAGAGTAACAAATGGGTAAGTAATGAAGACTTGAAAAACCCCTCCCCTTTTATTTTGCTCATATTTTTCGTCTGTATATAGAACCTTTCAAATAAAAAGATATTGTGTCCTAGGAGTGACCTTACTGTTTGGGTAAATTACTTTCTTTCTATGAAAACACTAAAACATGCATATAAATAGGAATGTGAATAAGCTTGCAAGATATTACTGGCATTCTGCATTTTCCATAAAAAGTTATGTATGCCTGAGGCTAAATGCCTGTTTGTATCTCATCCTAAGGTTAATAGAACTTCATGAAATATTTAGACTTTCATAATATGGCTTTTACATAAATTTTCAAGACAGTCAGTACTTTTTGACCATTTAAATGTTTTTACCTAAGAGCAATCATCTGGCATTTGGTTTACAACATGAATTATTTGTCCAGACCTCTCCTTGGAGTGGATACCTCTGTCTTATTCCTGGTTGATTAGATATAGATCTCTCCGATCTGACCTCAGACAGCATCTATGCTTAGAGCTCTCATCTCTCAAGAGTTGTGCCTCGATCATCAATTATCTTTGAAAATATTAATGTAACAGTGCCCAGTTTAACTCAACTGACAGTACAGTCATCCAGGACACAACAAAAACAAATCAATAAATAACTGGACCAAAAGCTGAATACCCAGTTTGTTTTTCATGGTGGTAGCGGTGATTCTTAAATATATGTGTGTATGTATGTATGTACATATTTTGTCACATACATACACACACAAACACACACATGGATTTAATTGGATATCACATATCTCAAAAATTCAGTTAGGTCTAGCATTTCTCCCACCTAAGCCAACTAAATAAGATTTTTCTAAATATTTCCACTTACTGTTAAGAATTCCCTTTACTTTAAGTCATCTAGATATTAGAAAGAGGGAAGAAACAGTTTCTTTATTTTACTACAAAATAATTCTCCAGCCTTCAAGTAGCATTAAAGTAAAAACATTTTAAAATATTCAATATCTAAGGGATGCTGTGAATTTTTTGATCTTATCTCAACCCATCACAAATTCCTTTTTAAGCAGTTATCTGGTAGACAGAATTCCAACATTTAAATGAACTGGGCCATTGCAGAAACTCAGCACCTTACAAAGCATTTCCTTCCTTCTTTTTCTCCTCTCTTCTTCCCTTCCTTCCTTCTTTTCTTTTTCATTGATTAAATAATTAGAACTTTGGACCTATTACATTTTTTTCTTTAACAATCTCACAGATACATCTATTTGTTAATTCTAAATCATTTTCTTTCTGGAGCAAAACAGATCTAGTGACTTTTCATGTAACTACTCTTAAAATGTACTTATATAAACACATATATAATTATATTTCTATGTGTATATTTCTATTATATTACATTTACATAAGTGTGAATATACTTATATTCACATACTACATATGTGTGAATATACTTATATTCACACATATGTAAATGTAATATAACAGAAATATACATAAAGAAATATAATTATATTCTATAATTGTAAATATATACTTATATTCACACATATGTAAATGTATATATAATGTATATATATAAAGTATATAATGGGATTTAAATACACATAAACATAAACAGACACACACATATTTTTCTTCTCCTCTAAATATCACTTCCTATCCCAGATGATTAAAAAAAATCAGTACCGCCGGGCGCGGTGGCTCACGCCTGTAATCCCAGCACTTTGGGAGGCCGAGGCGGGTGGATCACGAGGTCAACAGATCGAGACCATCCTGGTCAACATGGTGAAACCCCGTCTCTACTAAAACTACAAAAAATTAGCTGGGCATGGTGGTGC
>NW_022436948.1:17972434-18024775 GCF_009761245.1 Sapajus apella | reverse complement strand
CCGTCTAAAAAAAAAAAAAAAAAAAAAATCAGTACCAATCTGACATTGTACCATGTGCCACCAGAGGCAATGAGTTCCCTGTGTTTGAATATCAAACAATATTGAACAAACATTAAATTCTGAACAACATTGAACCTTAGGAGGCTTAAGCCTCACATTAGGGTTTTAGGCAGAATATCATCATATTTTATTTAAATCCTAACTTTTCATAATTGTAAAATAATCAAGTAAAAGAATTTATCCACTTCCCCAACAACTAGAGATAAATTTACATAATTACTCTCACTGTAATAAGGCATTTACTTAATAAGCTATTTCCAGGGGGTACATGAAATAATCTATGTAAAACATGTAGCACATTTCTTCATATATAGTAAATGCTCAGTATTAGCTATTAGTGTAATTTTTATTAATTACTCGTGTTATTATATGTAAACTAAACTCTAGTGGAGCTCTATGACACTTTCTATTATTTGTGTATCTGAAACACATGTTATCATGATTTCTGACTGTTGTATTTTTTCTTGACTCATTGAAATCGAATACGAATAGAAATGCAGTCATCTTATAGTAGGAGAAAATCATCCCAATTTTAATGATAGACAGCAGATGAATCACCTACTTAATGGCATGATCAAGCAGATCTAGAAATACCAGTCACTACCATTGCAGCCCACAGATTTATCTGTTTATGGCTGGAAATAATACATGCATTGTTCTTGAAATCACTCTGTTACCACAAAATATCATTATTGACTAGACAGTCTAATCCCTCTCAATATGTGTGCCTTGGCTTGTATGGTAGGGAAAATAATATAAAATTGAATAAATAGTAATATTAAATCAAAGGAGCAGAAATAGAAATTCATTTCATGATTTTATCTGGTGAATATTAAACACTGGCAAGGTCTTTACAAAATTAGGCTATTTCTTTAATTTATACCCTTTAATTATAATTTATAAAAGATGTGAACCATTAATTTACATTTTAGAAACATTCTATTTGACATTGTATATTAACTTTCATTTATATGAATAATGAGGCCTGCACTGTCTGTGCACTCCCCCTATTAAGTACTGTTCAAATGTAACATTCAGGCATGGGGACTCATTGCCTCAGGATATGGCCCACTCTATCTCTAAAGAGCTCTAGCCATTAGACAACTGGGGCAAACCAAAGGGAGATAGATTTTGGAGTAATTTCGGGTAGTGTTTTCTATGTTCCAGAGATAGGACAGAAACAAATTGGAGAAGATATTATGAAACATGCACTGTGCCCTGTCTCACTATACAAGACTTATTGTAACCAGACAAATCTTGTCAGTTTCCTTTAGAATTGTTCCACATCTGATCTACGTCAGCTCTCACCAGCATTCTAGCAGTTCTCTTGTGAGTCAACTCTATATTACCTCTCTTCCTCTTAAAGACCAATACTGAGAATAGCCCAGTAATCAGCTACACAGACTTTTAATTTGATTGCCTAATTTCTTGTTCTCTTTCTCTCTTAACCCTTGTGAGTGTAGCAACTGTCTTAAACTTCTCTGTTCCTCATCTATAAAGAAAAGATTGTGATAGTGTCCCGTTCTGGACTTGCTGTGAGATTTCAATGAAATAATCTGTGTGAAGTGTCTAGCAGTTTTTAGCACATAAAGAATACTCAGCTAATGCTTTGTATTATTAATGTTATTAATATAACGAATGTGACCAGTTTCAAGCCTTGATCTTCCCATAATATGGTGGTAATTTACAATAATTCTTCTAATGTGTTTAAAATGGGGTTTGTTTTTGACAACAATATAATAGTGGTGACTTAAATTATGTCTATGTGTATATATATATATATATATATATATGGTGTTTGTACACACACACATATGCATATATGTGTATATGCATATAAAATACACATGTAAATACATAATTTACCCCAAACACCCAAAACAGTAGTAGTTAAAAAAAAACATTTGGAAACATATCGTTAAGTATTTCTACCTTACCTAGATTTAGGTTTCAAATGGAATTAGAAATTAACTTACACAGTTGATAAACATTTATTGAAGGAATTAATTGTAAAGTAGTATGTTTCTCCAGTCAGAAAGTTTTCTCATGCTATACATTCAATCAAATTGACAAGTGACTTTAATTTTACTTTCTCAAAGTCTCATGAATTAATTCCTTCCTTTATTTCATCATAACTGTTGTGAGCTCAGCTTTCAGTATATCTAACATGAAATCTAGGAAAACACGAAAATCAGTATTTCTGCTCCTTTCTGTTCAATTTACATCCAGGTCATTCCAGGCTACTAGAATATTTTTTCTTAAATGTCAGTTGGATGATTTATCACCCACTTGTCAAGAACACGCAAGGATTCGCTACTGCCAGCTTGTTACCCTCAGTCTGGCCTTCCTCAGACAGCCCAACTTATCTTTCCAGTGTCAGTCTCTCCTATTTTTTTCCGACGTATGCTTCAATCACTAGACTACCTGTCCTCCTCGCTACTCTTTAAAGACAATGTTCACTTTTGCGCGCATTTATTTGCTCACGTAGGCTAGAGTTTTCCTCCCACCTCAACTTCATTTTTTGCAACCCTTCCAAGTCTCAACTCAAACACCACTTCATCCATAAAGTCTCTCTGATCCTCCCATTCAACACAACCTCCTGAGACACGAAACTCCAATGAACTTTGTTTGAACTCTTCTAGAGCCCTTATCTTACACCATCTTGGATCCTAGTTATTCTTACACTTGTGTTATTAAACATAGATACTGGGTTCTGTTTTACCTAGTCGCCTCTCGCAATATTTAGCCAAGTTTCTCAAAAATCGCATGAACTCAAGAAATGTTTGTTAAGCTGGGGGCTTGATGGATCCTAAAATAGGCACTCATGCTTACATTTTCTAAATTTATACTTTTAGAGAAAATAGATCCTACTGTTTTTCTCTGTTATAAAGGCAGACTGAGATAAACAAACACTTCAGAAGAGAAGTTTTGAAGAAATAACAGAAAAGCCTTCTGAGTGTACACCCATTTTGTAAATTATTTTGAAACGTCTTACTTTTTATATCTTATTGACATATCGAAATATCCAAAACACCATTTACCTCATTTGCTTTAACACAGTTCCACAAAATATACGAATAAGAAAATGCACAATTAAAAAGAAAAACAAAATTACTATCCTGGTTGGTACTATTTTGCTTGAAGAGCCAGTGAAGTTTTACCGAGGATTTTTTCATGTTTAGTGAGTTTTGCCAGCCACATAATCATAGCTTTAAACACATAACACAAATGAATACAAGGAATTAGTTAGGGATTCTTGGGGCCTGCACACAGAAAATTTCCACATTAGAATTAGGCCGACTGGCTGGAGATTTGGCTACAGTGGATAGCTATTGCTCATTCGGTAATCCTCAGCTGGCCTTCAAAGTGAGGACTCACTTGCCTTTTCAGGGCTGGGAAGAAAAGAGAGAAATTATGGTTTCGTTAAGCGCTGCAGAAAATATCTAGTCTTTTCCTCTGCCATTTAGAAAAGAATGTATATTGAAACTTACTGAGATGAGGTTAAACATCAAGAAGACAGTCATCTCAAGAATTTCTGTCTGATGCAAGAAGTAGAGCTTCAAAGGCTTTCTCAGTGGTAAAAAAATGATTTACTATCCCATTATAATTATTTTTCTGTTTTTATATCAGTAAAATATAATGTTTGTTTGCTACTGAGTCAGTATAGACTGGTGCCTTAACACACACATTCTGTAAGGCACATCAGATAGCCCCATTGACACCACTAATGTTATTATGTAGGTGGGCGTGGAGGAGTCAGTGACTTCCAAGTGGTGGGAGGGGAGACTCTGACTTCCATCCCCCATCTCCGCACAATATACACCCACAAGGTATATTTGGCAATATCTGGAGGAAGTCGTAGTTTTTAGAACTGAGATAATGCTAATTACTTCTAGAAGGCAGAAGCCAGAGATGCTGCTAAACATCCTACAATGCATAGTTCCCCACCACAAGGAAGTTTTAGGTCCCAGATGTTAATAACGCCACACAGAATTGTGATATAGATCAAGGATTTTAGAATTAGACTGTGCAAGTGCTCTACTAAGTGCCCACCTAAACCTCTAGCTCTTTTCGTTATTCCTGTGCAACTCTGGACAATGTATTCAACTTCCCAAAGCATCATTTTCAAAATCTAGAAAATCAGGAAAATTATATCCTAAAGTCTTTTTTGAAAACTAAATCGAATAATTAATTTTGTATTTAAAGCATTGAGTACAGTTCCTGGAACATAGTAAAAGTTCAGTAATGCCATTTTAAAATGACATATGCCATGGTCTGAATGATTGTGTTGCTCCAGATTTCATACATTAAAATTTTAACCCCTACAACGATAGCATTAGGAGGTGGGGCTTTTGGGAGCCAGAAGATTAGCTTAAAAGCAGCTTAAAGACAAGCGGCGGGGGTGGATCAAATGCGATTGGGTGATCTCATACACAGGATCTGTGGCCTTATAAAGGAGGTCCCAGAGAGTTACTTCTTCCTTTCTACCATGTGAGGAATAGCAAGAAGGTGTTGTCTAGGAATCAAAAAGCAGATCCTCACCAGACACTGAATCTGCCAACACCTTAATCTGAGACTTTCCAGCCTCCAGAACAGTGAGAAATACATTTCTGTTATTCATAAGATATCCAGTTTGTGGTATTTTTGTAGCAGTCTAAGTTAACTAAGACATTACGCTTTTAGATGATTTAGATATTTATGGTAGGATTTCTATAATTGCATATCTTGACTTTGCATTCCCGGAATAAGTATGAATAATATAAAAATCAAAGTACCACACTATCCTACCAAGGATAAATTTGGGCGCTGCAAACCATATTTGTCAGAAAAAAGAGGCTTTTACTTGACCTATTCTGCTGGATGACAGAGTTTGATCTTGTTTATTCCATGCCACCGGAATTAATCTGTAATCAAATTTGTGACGCATAAACAGTGAAACTAAGCATCTCAGTGACATGTTAGGTATCTTTGCATGTATGACTGTACAACTTTCTTGATCCTCAGTACACACAACTAAAATGGGCTTTAGTTTTCCCATAATTAAAATTAGATATGCCTTTCTAACATTAAACTCAAAGATGATTCGTTTCTGAATTATTCCAATATTTATCACAAGTCTCTCATCAGGTTACTTATAGGTGTATGTTTGCTCCTTGAACCCTGAAGTCTATGCAGTCAACGAGGTCTATCTTGCTCAGCCGAAGAGCAAATGTCCTTGAGAGCCCAAATATCCCTGGGTGTAGCTGGGAACACACCAAGGAAAACAGTCTCATTGCACAAACACAGCACATGATGAGCCAGATAATTAGCTTAAAAGCAGCTTAGACACAAGTGGCAGAACAGATCTCCAAAACTGTCCTGCTGTGCCCCAGTGCCCTGTATGAAAGTCCTAATAAACTCATCTACCAGTCAAGCTAGGTTTGTCTGACTCATTCTTTGGTCCCTCAGCCCCTCTTGGTTTGGGGGGGACATTGTTCGATGCAATTCCCAGTTTCTCCTGTAACCAGTTCTTAATTTTAATTTACTTCACTCTGACTGTTATACTATCTGATGTTTGATTTCAGTGAACACATTCTATGAAAGGTAGATGCATATTCATCATTTTTAAGTAAATTTGTAAAATATAACTTTTGATTTTCAAGTTGAATTAAAAGGTAAAATTTAAAAGGACAGAAATGGCACAAATGCATGTAGCAACATATCTGAGCCTCCTAAAACAAAATCACATAAAAATATGCATTCTCTACAATTTTGCATATTTCTCTGGCTTCCTTATCCTCTACTTCAGTGGCATAAAATTTTACTTAGCACCCACTGGGGTGCTCTTGGAACTAAAATATCACAACCATTGCCAAAGTCCTTTCTTATTTTCTAGGGCAGAACCAATGAGACGTTTCTAAAGCTGCCTCCCTTCAAACTTCATTATGACCTCCTTAGCTTTCTAGATGGGATTTAGCTCTCTAGAGGTACACTCTCTCACCTCACCTAACTCAGGCAACTTTGGCCCCAGTGTGGGCTCCTTCTGCTTTGGTTGTTAATATAGGAGGTAATTATCTGATATGGTTGTCTCTGTGTCCCCACCCAGATCTCATCTGAAATTGTAGCTCCTATAATTCCCACAGGTCCTGGGAGGGATCCAGTGGGAGATAACTGAATCATGGTGTGGTTTTCCCCATACTAGTCTCCTGGTAGTAAGTAAATCTTATGAGATCTGATAGTTATATAAGGGGTTTCCGGTTTTGCTTCTTCCTCATTCTCTCTTGCTGCTGCCATACAAGAAGTCCTTTCACCTTCTGCCATGATTGGGAGGCCTCCCCAGCCACGTGGAACTGTGAGTTCATTAAACCTATTTTTCTTCCCCGTCTTGGGCATGTCTTTATCAGCGGCATGAAAACGGAGTAATATATTATCCTCGACCCAAAGTTTCGTCACATTCCCCAGCCAAAATTTTATAAGTAACACTCCTCTTTTCTGTTATCACTACATATATAACCCTGACACAGAGATTCACCATAGTTTGAAATCATATGAGAAATGTTTAATGTTTTTGAACCATGCTTAGAAAGAAAAGCTGTCAACATTTAATACATATGTCCACAGAGCGTATAGAGCACTCAATCTGTATTGGGATGGAACGTTTAAAAAGTGAGAGGAAATCCTGGGCCCTGCTTTTGAAATCCAAAGCTTTAAATTCAGGTGATAGGAAATGTATACCAATGCAAACTGAACGCTGATGTTACATGGTTGCTTCTTGTGGCAGTGAGAAGGTAGTTTCAAAACTGGGAACTGCTATCATAAGCACTATGATAATATAGGAAACCTACTATACAAGAACCCAAAATATGAAGTCATATACTCAGGAGTGTCAAGGACCAGAGATTAATAAGAAAATAATTCACAGGGGAAGTTGGCTTTAGCACAGAATTTATACATGGTTGAGGCAAGAAAGTCTGGAGCTGAAGGGCTCCTGTCCATGGTGGGGTTACTATTCTACCCCTAAGGCAGCTTGGGATCTCCACCTACCCTACCTGGGTTGAGGCAACATGAAAGGTACAAAAATTAGAAACAGAGCTGGGTGAGATCTTGGTGTAGATGGGGAAACAAACTTTAATGTTTGAAGTTTAGAATATGGCTGGAAGTAGAAAGGAAACTGAAGGAAGCTATAGTGAAAAAGTGAAGTCGACTATTGACAAAATAATGACCAGGAATTTATGTTACATTTGTTAAAGGTTTTTGTATTATACTGTGCCTGATACGATCAAAATGTTTAGAAGAAGGCCTCTAGATCTTGTGAGTTGACACTGTTATAGTGTCATTAAAAATATATGTCCCAACATACAGTTTAAGATAAAAGAAGAAAGTAGCTTGGACTATTTTAGAGTTTCTTCAGAAATGAGAAAAATAAGGATGAAGTCTCAGCTTCGTATAAAGGGCACTGAAACACCAGAAATACACATAGGTGAGTTGTGGGAAGTAGAAAAAATACAATCAAAGAAAATTCTTGAAGGATATTTTTGGGGGAAGTGGTGGTAATAAGATATTTTGTGTATTTTTCTAGCATCTGCAAAGTCCGTTTACTCTCCTTAAATTCTCCTTTTGTTCTCCTTAAATTGACCTTTCTGTGTGTGTGAATCTAATCCTGGAAAATCAATTCACATGAAACCAATTCACAGGGTCTCTGGCTGAATGGAAGCTGTAACCAATAACAATTTTCCTACCTCTCAGGTTGAGCACATGCCTCATTTATTCCATAAAGGACCCTCTGTATGACAGGCCTGTTTTAGGCCTTTGGGATATGTAAATGTATGAGCATACAAAGGTAAAAAACAAAGAAGCATGCCAAAAAAAAAAAAAAAAAAGCAACCTTGACTTTACAAAGTTTGTGTGCTGGTAAGGGGTGGCCACACTAAACTACAAACAAGAATGTCCAGCCAGGCGTGGTGGCTCACTCCTGTAATCCCAGCACTTTGGGAGGCCAAAGCAGGAGGATCACAAGGTCAGGAGTTCAAGACCAGCCTTGCCAACATGGTGAAACCCTGTCTCTACTAAAAATACAAAAATGAGTTACTGATTGAGGTAGCAGGGCCCTGGAGTCCCAGCTACTCAGGAGGCTGAGGCAGGAGAATCGCTTGAACCCAGGAGGCAGAGGTTGTAGTGAGCCGAGATTGCACCACTGCACTCCAGCCTGGGTGACAGAGAGAGACTCTGCCTCAAAAAAAAAAAAAAAAAAAGTCATATTATGTAGCATCTTAGAAAATGATAAATGCTGTGGAAAAATAGAATTGGCAAAGGAGATTGGGTACAAGGACTGGAGGGATGGTTGAAATTTCAAATGGGGTGGTCCCAGTAGGTCTTATAGAGGTGAACTTTAAGTAAAACTTAGCACGTTTATGGACTGCCAAATTTGTTTTAGCTCCATGGAATACATAGTGGAGAAAATAGTCTAAGACTCCAATGTTTATATTCTAGTTTGGGGGAGCAGTTGTTAACAGTAAAGAATTATACAATGTATCAAGTAATGGGAATGTCAAGAAGATAGAGAGTGATCGGAATGAGGTACTCTGTCTGGTAACGTGGACTGTGAGGCTTTTTATAGGGTGGTTTTTGAGCAACAGAACCTAATTCATGTAATTCCTCAGTATGAGACCCATAGAAATTAGATACTCCAGCAATTCATATGTTCTAACACTTCATTGGGGAAAGCAGTCCCAAGGAAGGGGGCTGAAGAAGAATGAATATGAGGTAGGAAAGGAGAGCAAGGGAATAAAAATGGTCGTCTCTGATCTGGCTGCCACTTGTCATAAGAAAACAGTAGAGTCTAAATCTCCCAGGAACATCTTCTAAGATGCTGGCATTTCTGGGCTTTCCATTGGGAAAGAAGGAGAAGCACTTACGTGCTGGTTAAGGGTCTCCTTTGTGAAAGTTGCACCCTGCCAGGCGTTCACTTCCCAGCGCTTCTGGGCTGCTCTTGTGCAGGTTCTAAGCTGGTCCCTGGTCTACCAAGCCTTAGCTGCACCAGAGAAGCTCTCGCGTAGAAAACGAGAGAGGAATACATGGAGCACAGACATGATGTAACTCACTGTGTATTGTGTCCATGTGAAGCTGAGAGGTAAACTTGCAAGGTCCATGGCCTCAAAGGTGGCTGGGTGGCCTGTGAGGCAAAGGTCCCCAGGTGAATGAAGCTTAGCAGACCTGACGCAGTGGGCAAGAGGAAAAGTGATTTACAGATGTTAACCAATTTAATGCCAATAACAATCCCATGCTGTAAATGCTATTTTTATCCCTGTTTAATAGAAGAAGAACTGAAAACCTAAAGATCTTAAATAACTTGCCTGGAGTCACATAACTGGTGGGTGTCAAGCTTCAAACAGGCCTATGGCCTCCAGAAACATGCTCCTTAACCTTGTAAGTACCAATCTTACTTCACAAGCTCAATTGTTTTTAATTAATGGTGAAAAAATTCTCTTAAACCTTTTAATAGTTTTCTGTAAATTATGATTTATAATATTGCTCCATGTATCACAGAATCAGTTCATCTTAACTAAATTCTAAAGTATTGACATTTAATACCTGTAGAAAGAACCACTGGGAAAGCAGCAAGGAGTGGAAGAGGAAAAGTGCATAAATAATACCTAGAAGCAAGCCTGTTTTTATTTGATTTGATATATTTTTTGAAAGGAAAGAGAACTTTCATCTAAATATGTTTTCTGATATGTTATTTCTGCTCCATCAGATGAGGAAAACTGAATTAAAATTTTTGAATTACTGGCCGGGCGCAGTGGATCACGCTGTAATCACAGCACTTTGGGAGGCCAAGGTTGGCACATCCAAGGTCAGGAGATCGAGACTATCCTGGCTAACACAGTGAAATGGTGTCTCTGCTAAAAATACCAAAAAAATTAGCCGGGGTAGTGGCAAAGACTCACAGTCCCAGCTACTTAAGAGGCTGAGGCATGAGAATGGCTTGAACCCAGGAAGCAGAGGTTGCAGTGAGCCGAGATCACGCCACTGCACTCCAGCCTGGGCGACAGAGCGAGATTCCATCTCAAAAAGGGTTTTTTTTGGAATTTTTACAGTGGCTTATATTGATGTAACCATTAAAATTATCTATGTCAGTCTGCATGTTAAATTAAAAGATGGACATAGTATACAAGGGGGTTGAATATCTATTGTATATTATGAACAATTTGAACTCCATTTGCTTTGGGTGTTTCAGTCCAAGCACCAGTTATCTGAGGAATGAGAGCCAGGACAGACTTAAATTCAACACATCAGCATGAAATTTTGCAGCCCTGGTAGAGAGGATGAAAGAACAATTGGTCATAGGTTCTGTTATCTTCTCAGTCCTTGTTCTGTTTGGGGAATATTATCCATTTGAGTGAAGTCATTCCAAAGCACTGAGAAGAAAATGTCTCTAATTTCCCTCATTTTGAGAGATATTTGATTAACATTTTACATATGCATGTATAACACACACACACACACACAGCCCTTCACAATACATACAGAACTTCAGGTTCTCTTCCAATATTAGTCTAGTCTGCATAACCAGCAACTTTCTTCTCTTGAGGAGGTTTGTAAGGATATTTTAAAAATGCTTTTTCTAATGGAGAAGTGAATCAGACAAAGTAATTGTAAACAAGACGTGCCATTTTTCTTGATGAAATATAGTATGACAGTCCTGGTTAAACTCGTCTCTTTGATTCAGTCTTGACGTGGTTTGTCCTCTTGTTTGCACTCAGCACTTTGTGCAAACAGAAATCAGCACCTTTTCAAAAGCAACAAGAAAAGTGGTAGTTACAATATTTTGGGCTTCATTTTTACTGTTGATTAAATGTGACTGTAGTTTCTTTCCTACTCAGGAACACCTAAATTCTGTCTCCCAGATAAAACAGAGAAGGATGCATCTTTCTGTGCAGCAGCACTTTGGGATCAATGAACATTAGTTATGCCATTTATTTCATCCAGAGGAGCCAGAAATAAAATGTCATTGAAAGGCTTTTGATTTCTTATCCCATAGAACCCATGCTTTATCAGAATAGACATGTAGCTGACAAGGGCAATTTTAAAAATACGTTCTAAAGGAGAAACTTTCCTGAAGTTCTGTATTTACCTCTGCTTTTAAAAATACTAGCTAATGTCAAAGATGCTGAACTTTTATCTAGCCACTTCAATCAAAAAGTTTGGTATCAAGAAAAATACATACTGATTTTAGTCAATCAGCAATGTTCACACAATGTAATAATAGAGGAGAAAGTAATGCTCGGGGTAAATAAAAATTAGTTTGCTTCTTATCCTTTTGTTCATAAAACAGTATAATTAAACTCAATAAGTTACAAATAGCATGATAAACAACTAAATGATAGTCATAATAATATTTGTAGATTCATTCAGAAGTTCTAACCACTGAATTCTGTATTATTTTGTATGTCATAGCAGTTTTTTTAGATTCAAATTGTAGCAATTATTAATGTCTTCTCACAGAAATACTGACATCATCATGTCATCATGAAAATATGACATAGTCCCTAAAAGAGTTGCCACATCGGGTAGATTTTGTTTGATACCTAATTCACGATGCTGTCCTTCTCCCATTCTGTGTCACTCCACTCACGTAACTAATGACCATTTATTCTTACCGTTTATCTCATCGTTTCCTGACAGACTATCTATCCTCCACAACTTTACCAAGGTTGATTTACTTACAAACAGATTTGTTGGTTACAGTGGCTCACTGTCACCTACAGTAAAGGCCAGAACGTCTACAACCCTCCCTCCACATCTTTACCTCCCCCATGTCTACCTAGTATCTGGCAGCACACACATACTCCATACTTCCTGAACACCCCATGAACTTGATCTTCTGTGCCTTGGCTCTTGCTCTCCCTTCTACTGGGAATACACTCCCGCTGCTCTTTCTGCCTCCCAACCTTCTTACCCTTCATTGCATATACTATTGGCCTCTGAATGTTTTCTGGTCTCCCTAAAGAACCAGTCATGTATTTCTGTGTTATTCTGTAGAACATGCTCTACTTTTCTGTGGTGTGTGGGTCATGTAAACTACTCGAGGTTGCCAGGAACTCATTCATTCACTCAGCTCCTAATTAACAACAATTCACTTTGTGCCAGGTACTCTACTTCCTGCTGCGTATGCAGGCAGTGAATACGTCAAACACAGTCTCCCCATTACTGAGGGCGGGTGGATCTCTATCTCAGCATGCATACCAACCACCTGGAGCACTTTACAAATGTGCCTGTTCCCGAGATACACCACCCAGTTATTTTGACCCAGAAGCTTAGAGTACGATGCAAATTTGTGCTTCTTGTTAACACCTCTAGAGGATGATGGCTGACTTGGCTCACTTACATGATGCGAGAGCCAGTCGGCACACTCTGCACCCCACTAGGCAAAATAGATGACTTTTAACTTTCATTCCCTTTTATTCTTCTAATTTTGTAAACTCCTATATTCACCACAAGCGGGCTAGTACTTGGTACTTTTTATTTGCTCAGTAAATATTTTCGAATGGATGCATGACTCTCTCATGGAATTTGCAATCTAGAGAAGAATATGGAAGATTCCAAAGGTACTTCTGCTACTACATACCATGGTTCAGAAATGATGATGCTGTTCTAGAAGAGGATATTTAATTATGGATTTTTCAATTAGAAAGTCTTCTCAGGAGAAGAGATACCCAAAGAGTAAGTATGTTACCAGATAAAATAGTTGATGTGGAAAAATGCTAGGCAAAAAGAAGTGCCCGCTTAGTATGTGGAGAGCATAACGTACTGATAGTGAAAAAGTGAGTTCTCCAGCACATAATACAACTATAATAAACATGTGCCAAAAGCACAAATATGCTGTTTGTTGTTGGACTATGTGTTAGATATCCCACACAATAACTGTCAAATGGGAGGTGCTCAATAACTACTGACTAAATGAATAAACATAATTCTCTCACAATCACTACATTTTAAATGAGACTGTAATTGCTCTTTTCTAACACAAATAAGCACAAAAAAAGCACATATTTCTTCATTTTCCTTCAGTGTGTTTCGTGCATGTTCGAATGCCTCCAAGACCAGTTTTTCTACAAAGGAATGTTTACAATTAAAAGTATAACACTTTAGTTCTTAACTTATTTTTATCATTTTATGGTGAAAACAAGCTTTACGATTATCAGTTCTTCAGAAAATTTAATTTTAATTTTAATGTGTTTATAGTAAAAGAGCTTTGGAATTATTTTTTATAAATTAGTTAATTAAAGCTATATGATCTAGTTGAGATGACAGTATTTTTTCCCTTTTGTGTACTATCAGGAACATCTAATAACTACTTTCAGTCAAATATAGTTATTTTAATCATGCCATTTTATACACTCACTAAGTTAACACATTATAAATGCAAATTCCGCATTCTGGAACTGCCAGGCATTCTACGAGGCAGAATAAATCTTAACAGTGATTTTCTTTCATAAGTCAGTTCCTGTGTTGCTGCCCAGCAATGCAAAACACTTACTTCCTCTAGTGGCTAATCATGTTGCCTACAAAAGAAGAATTTATTTTCCTTCTGGGTTTTTACATATTATCTAAGAAAAAAAATTCATTTTAAAAATTGGATCTTGTCTTAATAAAAATGCATTTTAAATCAGTAGAAGATTCTATAAAAGTATAAAATAAAACTGTTGTTGTTATTTTTCAGAGTAAAATAAAGTGCTACAGCCCATCGTGAGTTTAAAATCCATTAGGCAAATCTGTTTCAAGTTGTACACAGTCCTTGATACATAGTAGGTATATATGATTTATCTTACTAGTTAGAGGTTTATATACAGTGGGGTTTCAAATACTTACTAAAATTGTAGTGCTAAGGGGGAAATTATTTTACCAGATTCAATCACAATAACACAATGTGATACTAAGATACGAATGATAAATAGCTCAGAATAATTCCATTAAGCATTCTGAAAAATACAGCTGTGTGTATCAGAATTAATAAGATACCAAAATGACATTTCAAAAATGAAGAAAGCATGAATTTTTCAATAAATGGAATGATGAAAATTAACTATACACTTGGGAGGACAGGAAAGATATATCCCTATTTCACAACTTTTACACAAAATGAATTCCAATTGGATTAAAGATCTAAACTTTAAAACTGAAACCATATGCAAACTTACCAGCCTTTCTTAATATGATCCCAAAGACTGAACTTAGAAAGGATTGTAGTTCAACAGATTTAAATGTTTAAAAACTTTTGATTGTCAAAGCATATCAAATCAAGTAAGAAGGCAAAAGACAAGAATAGGAAAAAATTTGTAACGTGTGCAAATAAATTGTCAATATCTTTAATATATATAACCCCCTTTTATGAATTATTAAAGAAAGTTCAAGTAATCCACCAAGGTGGGGTAAAGAAACTGAACTAGTAAATCACAGGAAGAAATAAAAAAATCAATATGGCTAATAATCTTGGTACTTTGCATTATGTTTATGAATTATATTTCGACAATGAGGTCACTAAAGATTAAAACGGGACATTTTCCATTGTTATTAAGACCGAGGACAAAGGGGTACTCAAGGGTAACAAGTTAATGAAAGAACAAATTGTTTCAATTTTTAAGTTAATGAGAGAATAAATCATTTCAATTTTCAAGTTAATGAGGGAATAAATTATTTCAACAGTCTTCAATCACACAATACTGCAGTCAGTAAAATAATATCTATTTTTAGAACATTGAGAGAGAACAGTGTCTTGGACATATTCTAAGACAAAACCCTTGAATAACATGGGTTTGAACTGCACGGCTCCACTTACACATGGATTTCCTTACCTCTGCCATCCTTGATACAGCAAGGTCAGCTATTCCATGTTCTGCCTCCTCCTCAGCCCAATCAATATGAAGTCAATGAGGAAGACTTTTGTGATGATCCACTTCCACTTAATGCATAGTAAATATGTTTTCTCCTCTTCATATTTTTAAGTAACATTTTTCTCTTAGCTTGCTTTAATGTAAGATTACAATATATAACAAACACAGCATGCCAAATATATGTTAATCAACGGCTTATGTTATCAATAGGCTTCCAGTCAACAGTAGACTGTTAGCAGTTAGGTTTTGGGGGAGTCAAAACTTATACATGAATTTTTTACTGTGTGGGGGTTTGGTATCCCTAACCCTCACGTTGTTCAAGGGCAAAGTATGTAAGGCAATTATGTAGTTACTACAGCTATTGTCTTCGTTCATTTTGTGCTTCTCAGACAGAATTCCACAACTGGGTAATTTAAGATAAATGTGTATCTTCGCAGTGTTTTGGAGGCTACGAAGTCCAAGATACAGGTGCCAAGATTCAGGTTCATCTGTCTGGTAAGAATCTGCTCTCTGCTTCCAAGATGGCACCTTGAATTTTGTGTTTTTTGAAAATGGGGGAATGTTATATCCTCACATGGCAGAAGGCAGGAGGGCAAAAATCGAAAAGGGGCAAACTCCTTTTTATTAGACCCTTTTATAATGGAATTAACCTACTTATTAGCAAAGAGGCCTCATGAGCTAAACACTTCACAAAAGGCCCTATCTCCCAACATTGTTGCATTAGGGATTGTTTCCAACATATGAACTTTAAGGGACTCATTTTGAATCATAGTATTCCACCCCAGACCCCCAAACTGATGTTCTTTTCAAATATAAAATACAGTGATACCATCTCAATAGCCCAAAAAGTCATTCTAATGCCTACTTAAAAATCTGAAGTCTGCAGTCTTATCTGAATCAGTTGTGGGTAAGGCTCAATGGATGATTCATCCTAGGAGAAATTTTTCTTCAGCAGTGAGCCTGTGACATCCAACAAGTTATGTGATTCTAAAACGCAATGGTGGGACAGACATTTCCATTCTGAAAGGGAGAGCTAAGCAGGAAGGAGTAACAGGTCCTAATTAAGTCCAGTACCCAACAGGGCCAACAACGTTAAATCTTAAGGCTTTGAAGTTATCTATTTTAACTCCATGTTCTGCTGCTTGGATACTCTAGGGTGAGAGTTGGGTCTTTTAGGCTCCCAGCAGCTCTGCTTCCATGGCTTTGCTAGGCACAGTCCATGCTTCAACACTTATGCATGAAGCCGTATGTCTGTGAGTTTTCTAGCTGGTATTGCACACAGGTGGCTCTGCAGTTGTGGGGTCTTGGAGCTTTATCCCATGGCTCCACTAAGTATTGACCTAGTGGGGCTCTCTGTGGCAGATCCACCTCTGCACAGGTCTCTGCTCAGACCTTGAGGCTGTCTGGAATGACCTCTGAAGTTTAGGTGAAGGAAGACACACCTGCACTGATTTTGTAGTTGTACACCTGCACACCTGCACTGATTGATTTTGTAGTCTGTACACCTGCAGAATTAGCAGTATGTGCATGCTGCTAAGGCTCATCGCTATGTCCTCCAGAGTGGCAGCCTGAGTTGCACCTGTGCTCCCTGGAGTCACAGCTGAAGCGGCTGAGGAGAGCTGTACCAGAATGCAGACAGCAGAGATCTGAGACAGGCTGGGCAAGTGAGCTCTCCTTGCACAGGATCTCTGAAATGCCTTTGGTATCCTTCCCTCATTGTCTTGATGAATAGCACCTGGCTTCCTCCTAGCCATCCTAATCTTATTACAGTGTATCGCAGCCACATCCTTGGTTTTCTGTCCTCAACACACTTTTAAAATGCTTTATCCAACCAGGCTGAGAATTTTTTAAATCTTTGCTTCCTGCTGATCTTTTGATTATACATTCTATCTTTAAGTCATTTCTGTTTTTGCATTTTACTATAGGCAGATAAGAGAAGCAAAGCAGAATTGTAACTATTTTGCTGCTTTGAGATTTCTTCTGCCCAGTACCCTGACTCATAGCTTTTAAATTTTGCCTTCCACAAAGTTTTAGGACACAGATATAATTCAGCCAAGTTCTTTGCCATTTTATAACAAGGATGGCCTTGCCTTCAGTTTTCAACACCTCATTCCTCATTTCCATATGAGACCTCATCAGAATGGCTTCTACTATCCATATTTATATCAAAATATAGTTCACAGTGACGTAAGTAATCCCTAAGAAGAATGAGGGTGGAGGCCTCCTGACCTAAACAGCTCCCAAAAGGCCACAGCTTCTAACACTGTTGCATTGGGGATTAAGTTTCTAATGACTGAATTTTGGGGGACACAGATTATAGCAATTATTTAGTTATCCTTGTAATTTATATATAACCATAACCATAAGTAATAGGAGGTAGTAGAAATATATAGTATAAGGTCTTTCATATTCAGTCATACACATGTGAATGTCCACTCACATGTTCATAAATATTTAGGAATACAGATAGATTACATCTTTTCCTGGTCTCACCAGCCTGAGTCAAAAATTTTATCATTGGCCAAGTGCAGTGGCTCACGCCTGTAATCCCAGCACTTTGGGAAGCCAAGGCGGGTGGATCCCGAGGTCTGGAGTTCAAGATCAGCCTAACGAAGATGGTGAAATCCCGACTCTACTGAAAATACAAACATTAGCTGGGCACAGTGGCTTTTATTCCCAGGTCCTCAGGAGGTGGAAGCAGGGGAATTGTTTGAACCCGGGAAGCAGATGTTGCAGTCAGTCAAGATTGCACCACGTACTCCAGCCCCTGGGTGAGAGTGAGACTCCAGCTCAAAAAAAAAAAAAAAAAAAAAAAAAAAGAAATTATAATAAAAATTTTATCATCACTTCCTTTCATGATAAGTGCCAAACCCCAATATTTCTGATCATTTTGCCTTGCCATTAACTCAAGTATACTCCCAAATTCTTAGGCAGTGACTTTGTGGTGAAATCCTGTGGCTGTATTTGATGCCAATTACCTTTGTGAAGTGATTGTGTTGTGAGACAGAGCTCTCTTTTCCCATTGCCATTCATACCTTTGCCCAAGGTTTGAGAGAGGACATTCTTTCTCTAATACCTCCCAGAAAAACTGAGAACAAATTATTGAGCTAAACACTGCTAAAGCTCAGCCATAGATTATGTGTAATAGCAAGAGTGACTACTCTTTACTACTATTTACTTAGGAAAGGTTGCTACTGTAGAGGCCGTGAACAAAACAGAGGAACGTTGGCGCCTTACCTAACCACAAGAAGTCCTTCTTGTGGTCGGTAGTTTCAATCTCTGTCAGGGGGAATAAGCAAGTATTACCACACATAGAAATCTAGGCTCAAGTGCTTTCTCAGCCCCAGAAAAGGACAAAATCCTTCTGTTCCTCTTTCAGAACCAGCTTGGCTAACAATGGGTTACCTCTTCCCTGCAGGTGAAATCTTGTTCTTCATACAAAGACTAATTCTTCCTTATGGTTTCAATAATAACTACAAAAAGATCATAATGTTATTATTCAGTCTTAGTCAGTACTAATGTGGAACAATGTGTGTCTATAAAAGATTAAACTGCACCCCATCCAATACGATTTCTTTTCTATGGATATATTTATATGGAGTGTGGGAGGGTGAATAAATATGTTAAGCATGTCAACTGACTGCTATCTCCTATTTGCTATTGATTTTCTTGACCAAAGTTTCAACTAAAGTAAGTTTAAAAGAAGATTTGGGAAAATAGAATATTTTGTCAGCTCTTCAGAGTAATGTTTCTGTTATCTATAAGTCAATTTATATTGCAAACGGAACACTAAACATCACAGCTTGTACTATGTGTGCTTTAATTACATCAAATCATATTTAATTTAATTAATTCCAGTTAATTTCTAAGTATAAAAGTATTATTTTTATTATATAAAATAAAAATACATAAGGAAAGTTAAACTCCAATCTATAATGAACCTAATTACTCATGTGACAAAATACAGAAGTGTAATTTTTTGATAATTTATATAACTTTTTACTCCTATACTATTTCAAGAAGCTAAACCATATGACTCATATGACATTTGACTCAAGTGATATTCTAAGAGTAGATGCCTAGAAAGGATGTTTTCCTCCAAACATAAGCTTACTTGGCATGAATGGCTGTCCTAGTGTACATGACAAAAATTTGTGGGACCTGCACCTTCAGTTCTGCATTAAATTCTATGGTACAAATGCTGAGAGAATAGAGAGGATTCAGGTAGCAGGAGTAGGCAGAGAAGTCCTGAGGCATGGGTGACTTTTTGCCCATTTAAATGGCACTGGAAGTGGCTGAAATAGAATTAGACCCGTAGGAACTAGAATGAAAGAAGAGAACAAAGGATAACAGAGCAAACACCTGTGTGGAATGAAGAAGTGAAGACTAGAAGGACAGTAGGTGTCCCATCAGGTGTCAGTGTGTGGACAGATGACACCTGAGACGTCCATCCCACTTACATCTGAACACTAAGTGCCTACAGTTTCATTGCAAACAAGAGACAAGGGGTGTTGGGACTTTAAATTAACTCAGATCATTTTTTTTTAAGTCATCCAACAAAAGGGAGCTTAAATGAGATATTGTATAATTATATAAGCAAAAAATATATAAGCTTAAGACTTGGCATCTACTTTAATTGTAGAAGATGACTAGTGCTTCAAGATTAAAAATTAAATGTATTTATTTATCCCTATAGTAAAAAAATTAAAATGACAGAAAAATATGCAAATAATTAAATGTATGTACTCATGCATATACACATAAATGAATAAACACACACACATATATAAATTCATAATAATGTTGAACATAAAAGTTGTATAATTAAAGCCAACAATAAAATGCTGAAATATTTTTCAAATAAGTATGAAGTACAATTCAAAACACCAACTCGATTCCTGTGGTAGAGGTAAGGCCACTCCTTAGAGGAACTCCAAGCTCAGAGTGAGCAAATATGAAATTCAGGAGTGGGTTATTGGGCAGTCATCATCACCATCATCATCAGGGATATGTCTACAAAACTGCTGAACCAAAGCCCCTACCCTAACTTGAGCAAGGTTAACCAGAAGAATTTACTTCTAAGTAGTGTTTATCATTAAGAACTTAATAACACAAATAATAACAAAGTAGAAATATCATCTTTGGAAGAGGACCTAAATGTATGAAGGGGCCAGAAAGAAAGGCAGGATATAACATAGGATAAAGGTGAACCCCCCAAATAAACCTGAGGACATAAAAGGGATATTCACGTAGGCATAAAATTTTGTAGGAGTTCAAGCCCAGACTAAACTACTTACTTTCCAATTATGGGTGTTCACACACCTTGCTATTCCTCATTTTAACTTCTAAAACTATTCTGTACATTGGTCCTTTTAGCTCACACAGAGTAAACAGATCTGCATAAATACAACAGCCTTGTAGCACTTGCAATACTAATCAGTCCAGCTATTCATTCATAATTAAGAACAACCCCTAAAGACTAATCAGACATTAAGAGAAAATGAATGGAACAAAAAAGAATCAAGAACAAACAATAAATAACATTTACATTACATAAAAAAATTAATACCAGGAAAGGTGTATTGGAGGACACTTTTCTGTCTAGCAGAGCTGGAGAGAGAAAATGTGAAAGAAAAAATTATTTAGAGATTCTTAATATACAATCCTTAACAGATGAACATTGTAAGGAAATAAAAGCACTGAAACAAAGAAAATAAGTGACATAATATAAATAATTTTCATTCTTCTGAAGAGTTGTCTCTCCATTGAAAAGAGCCTACTATGCACAAACACAATTTAAGAAATGTTGCCCAAAAAGATAAATACAAGGTTGTGTAATTTCTGAGCTCCACTCATGAATAGAAAGCTGTAAAAGTTAATGGAGGAGATGGAGATGGGATGAACAAGCAGGTTATCCAAAATGAATAAAGACAGATTTATGTGGGGTAGTGGCTCATGCCTGTAACCTCAGCACTTTGGGAAGCAGAGACAGATGGATCATTTGAGGCCAGGAGTTTGAGACCACCCAACCAACATGGCGAAACCTGGTCTCTAGAAAATATACTGGGGCAAGGTGGTGCGTGCCTGTAATCACAGCTACTCTGGAGGCTGAGTTGGGAGGATAGCTTGACACCAAGAGGTTGAGACTGCAGTGAGCTGAGATCATGCCAGTCCACTCCAGCCTGGGTGACAGAGCAAGACACACACACACACACATACACACGGTAGACTGACGTCTGTCAAGCTATTAACAAGCCTGAATGATGTAATAAATAACAGAATAATGCCACTAAAGTTCTGAAGGAAAGCACTTTCAACACGAATTTCCAGGCAAACAAATTTTAACTTGTGAAGACAAAATAATGATATATAAGTACAGTATCTGCTAGTACACTTCTTATTGAAGGAAACTAAAAACTGAACTAACCTGGCTTAAACGAAAAATGCAATTTCTGTGCTTTCATAATTGAAAAGTCCAGTTGAAGGCTACCCTCAAGAGAAGTTCGATTAAAATATTTGCAATGGTAACCATCCCAGCTCCAGCTCCAGGTGTGTGAGGTATTTCAGTTTGCTTTGCCTTCCATGGTGGGTCAACTGCATCCTCTGGCTGGCTCCTTTCATGGAAGTCTGTTTGGCTGGTAACATTTTATCCACCTTGTGTAGGAAAGAAAGACATCTCTGTTGTAGAATTTTGTCCCCAATTCAATGGTTAGCTTGATGGCTCCAAGCCCATCACTGCACTCTCATTACCATCGGGACATCGACTCCATCCCTGGGACTAGAAGGAGAGTCAGGTTCCCCAGAAGACATCACTGGAGATTAGATAATACTGAAATAAATGATAGATAGATGATAAGGAGAATTTTAAAAGTTGATTTTCATAAGAAATATATTTTATTTATTTATTATCTACTATTTATTATATACATAATGAGACTGTAGATAAAAAGTGGAGAGACTTTTACGTTTTTGGATTATATTTCCTGCTTTCTGTAATTTTTATGGAGTAAATTGCTTTTATAATTTCTTATTTTTATGCATTTTACACTTTGCAAATTGCACCTGAAATGATCATTTCCCAAGACGATATTAGCGGTTTGTGGAAAGGGTGCAATTTTTGAGGATAATGGTATATAGAGGGAGGATTCACAGAAATGTATACAGAATTGTTAAAGTTATAAAATGATGGCTCATTTTAAATTTACTAGCTACTACGCTTCATGCTGAGATTCCAAGATGAACAAGACACAGCCACTGGTATCACATACTTGCAATCTAGATTGGTAGGTTTAGAATGATTTTAATAAATTCTATCACTTGGATTATGTGAAAATGTGATTGGTACTCAAAAGAGAATGATAAATTTTACTTTTATCTTTTCTCAAAGAAGGGAAATTACTTCGAGATGGAGAAAAATTCAATGTGGTGTTTAAGATTACATGAGAGTTTGTTTTTTACAGAGTCAGAATTCTAGGGCGCTAGAAGGAAAAGTGGAGAAAAGAGAGTGGCGAGGGAGATGTTAAAAGGATGAGGCGTGTCATGGTAAGTGAAATAAGCCAGACACAGAAAGACAAATACTGCATGGCAAATACTGCATATAAGTACATGTAGAATCCACAAATGTCAAACTCATAGAAGCAGAGAGTAGAACGGTGGTTACGAGGGGCTGGGGGTAAGGGAAATGGGGAGGTGTTGGACAAAACGTACAAAGTTTTAGTTATGCAGAATGAATCAATACTGGGTCTTTCATGTACAGTATGTGACTATAGTTATTAATACTGCATTGTATACTTTAATTTGCTAAAGATACATCTTGCATGTTCTCACCATATACACATACAAAATGATAACTACCTGACATGATAGATATAGTAATTAATTTATTAGGATAATCATTTTATAATGCATATGTGTTTAAAACATCATATTGTACATCTTAAATGAATAAACTTTTTATTTTTCAATTATACTTCGATAAATTTAAAAAAGATTAGTAAAATAAAATAAGATGGAAATAGACAAATAGAGGGCACTGACAAAGACCATCAGGTTGCTACGTTAGCTCCAATTGTCTTTAGAAGCAGACCAGACACTGTTTTCAGAAATAATTTAAATCCAACACAGAAGGAAGGACTGGAGTGGTTATGATGTATCCATACATTGGATATGTATCCATACATTGGATTATGACTGTATTCCATAGATTGGAATGTTTCTGCCACTTAATCTGCAGAAAATGGCACATGTGGCTTTTCCCTGTTGGTGGCATAGGGAAAATAGGCTTGATGTTCATGATTCTTTATATGGGGAGGGAAAGGTGAGAAAGGAGTGTCATTAGGCTGATACTATCTCTGTCCACTCAGAAGCTTTTGCCCAGGAACTGACAACAATCATGTGTCTCTCAGTAGTTTGGTCATAAAGGATTGGCTACTACTGGTTGAGTAGAATTACCCAAATAGCGCTATAATTTCAACCATGTTAGCATAATACTCTTATAGGATATTATATTTATTAGAATAGAAAATAAATATAAGTATTAATAGAAAGGACAATTTTATTTTATGAACACTGGCTAGTTGCGAAACACATTCTAATCAAAGCTGTACAAATTGTTATCAAAATTGACTAAGTTTAGCATGTTTATGGAATGACTATAGGTGATCTTCTAAATGGTATGCAGGGAAAGTATATGCTATTATTTGATTTTCAAAACTAAAAATTATTATGCCCCATATACCCATGAGCTAAAAGCAATAATATAAACAAAACTTAAAGATGCCTATTTTGGGAATGCATGTTGGAAAACAGCAGTGATGGAGCACTAATGCATTCAAATCAGGTGTCCTATAGTTTATTCACTCAGGAATGAAAAGATTGTTATGCTGTTATATACATTATGATCTTAAGGAAAATACTTCCGAAAAAAAAGAGAAATAAACTGCTAATTTATTTGTGGTATTATTTAGCCTATTTCTAGAAAAGAGTAAGAGATTCCAAAAACAATTTTTAAAAGAATAAATCAAATAATCAGTGAGATAGAGCTGGTAATGAGAATAGTGAGAAGAGCCACATACAAGGATCAACATAACAGGAAAATGTTCCACTTAAAAGTGAAGATAATCTGTTTTAATTATTGGATTTATGTCTCTTAAGTTTTCAATCTTTTTCAAACATTAGAAGCACACAATATCTGGTTTAACTTTCACTGCTTTGGATAAGTATATACATACATATATATGTAATTTAAAATATGAATGTATATATATCATATTGCTTCACGAATTATTTTTCCTTAAATATGGTCTTAGATTTTAAAAATGTGAAATTTGAAGATTAACATGTTTTCCCTGAGCATGGTGGCACGTGCCTGTATCCCTAGCTACTTGGGAAGTTGAGACGGAGGGATCGCGTGAGTCTAGAAACGAGAGGCTGCAGTGAGCTATGACAATGCCATTGCACTCCAGTCTGGGCAATAGAGCAAGATCCTGTCTCACATAAATAAATGACAATAAAATAAAATAAAAAATATATGTTTTATTAGTCAAGAGCGTTTGGGAAATATAATAACACACAATTTTATTTTTAAAATTATTATACTTTAAGTTCTGGGGTACATGTGCACATTGTGCAGGTTTGTTATGTCTCCCAGAGTGGCAGTTTGCTGCATCCATCGCCCTGTCATCTCCATTAGATATTTCTCCTAATGCTATCCCTCCCCAATCACCTGCTATTACTCCCCTAGGCCCCTAATCCCACAGGCCCCAGTGTGTGATGTTCCCCTCCCTGTGTCTGTGTGTTCTCATTGTTCAACACCCACTTATTTTCAATGTATTATAAGTTTGACAAGTCTAAATTGATTTTTTTTCTGAAACATTCAAGGGCCATAACAATAATAAATGAATCTTTTTTCATTATTTGTGAACCAAATTTTTTACAGAAAATGTTTCCCCCAAGAGATGAAACAGTTTGTATATATTGATCCCTTAATTTGCTATTTGAGGTTTCAAATTTTCAGTGGTCAATTAAGTTTTGTAGCGTATAGGCATTTATTTATTTACTATTTATTTATTATTTACTCTTTATTCTCCTTACTCATGTTGATGAGACTGTATCATAAACTTCACAGAAACTTTATTTTAAGTTACACTGTGTACATTATAGTCTCTGGATTTTAGCCAAATATTATAGAATGGAGGGAAAACATCATATAATAGATGCTACTGCTATGCTTGGAGTTTTCTTGTGGTAAATTATTAAATAAAAAGCTTACTAGGAAGTCCAGAGTAGACCAACATAAAAGTGATAATTCTGCAATTCATTATCTGTAACTTTGTCATACATAATTATTAACAATACTCTTCACAATGACTGCCTCTTCAAAAGAAAAAGTAAAATGGCTGTTTTGACATTCTGCACATTAAATATATATCTAATTTTGAATACTGTCTTCAATCAGTTGTTCAGATTTGTGGATATAGTTTGCAACAGACAAGATAAGAAATGTAACCATTTTTCACTACTATTCTGCCAAATATTAGGGCTCCAATCTTATTCATCATTCCTTACATTTCTGCGTTTAAATTACTAAATCCATTCATGTTTTATTGCAAGATCTATAGTTGTCTTTGGCACATTTTCTTCAATCTTGGTTTTTTCCAAAGTCTGAAAAACCATCTGGAAATCTAGAAAACCCACAGACTTGTGGAGACTTTTTGGTTTATGTAATTCGGAATGTTCAGAGTGAAAATTTTAAGTCAACTTTGAGTCAAAATTTCAACTCTTTGCCAATTTGCTTAATTTTTATTTTTTATTATTTGCAAGCCAACTCTCTATTAAATAGCGTTTGTTTCAGTAACATAGATGGGTTAAAGTAATTGACATAGTATACAGATTATACCATAAATATGTACATGAAATGATTTATTGACATAAATTGTGTGGTTTTTATTTCTTCATAGACAAATTCTAGGCAATCAAAAATTCCATTATATTTTTCTAACATGTCAAAATTGAGTTTATAATTTTTCTATCCACTCAATTGCTTACTCCTATATTGGAAAATATATTTTATCCTACAAAGAATTTTACCTTTTATTTTCTTGCTCTCTAAACCTAATCATTAGATAGATCCTATCAGGTCTACATTCAAACACCCCTTTCTTTTTATCTCTTATACTTTGTAAACAATCCTTCCCAACCACTTTCATTGTCTCCAGGTCACTTTGCCTCCCTACATCCAGACACCTTCAATGTCAATCAGGAGACAGACTTCCCAGTGACTGCAACTTTGTCTGTAGCCCCTATGTACACACTGAGCAGAATGTTCTGATGCAGCCTAAGGCACTAAAAGAAACAAAAGTCTACATTCAGACAAATTGGTTCTTTATTTTTCTTCTATCATTAATCTCCAAAAAAACATCAACACATCTTTTTTGTTTTGTTTTGTTTTGTTTTGTTTTGGTCAAAATTGATTATTAACCTTGTATTTATTGGTCTTTAGATTTACATAAGGAACTTTTGGAAAGATGTGTTCCTATATCCCAATCCTGAGCATTATAAATCTATCATTCTTGGGTGGGCCCAGGATTGAATGTTTCTAATTAAACATTATGAATATCCTTGTTTCTTTGTATATAAGATGATCTTCCTTTCATCACCAAATATTCAAATTCTACCACCCCTGAAACCATGTGTAAAATGCTACACACTGTAATTTCTATTAAGTCTCCCATTATAAATCTCCGCTTCCTCTAACGTGGAAAGCACCTCTTGGTCGTCTGAAATTCTACCTTACTTGATAGAAAGCAAACATCTCATATGGACTGTATTTATGCACCAAATGCCTTATCTTTTTTTTTCGCTACACTTATTTTCTTCTCTAAGTACAAGCTCTGCCCTCTTCTATCTTTGGATTGCCTAAAGTCCCTTATAGTTTGAAGACACTAAATATTTATTGTATGGGTGAATTTATCTAACAAAGAGCAATGTGTTGCTGGCAAAAATTTCTCCAGCTGAGGTAAATAGTACATCTTAGACTGCATTTTGATCAATTTCAACCTTTAGATTAAGTAATAAATAGTGTGCCCATTGAGGCCTTACAATTCCTGCACGATAGCCAGAGTGTTGGCATTTTACCAACTAGAATATTAGATGGTTATTCGTCTACTCTGAGAAGGGTATGGCATTTCGATGAAGAAGAGTCTTCTCTCTGTATTATTTTCCGCATCTTTCTGCACCTTCCCCCACATACCCAGAAAACACTGCAGAAAATAACTGTCTTTATTACTGACTGATCTGAAAGCAAAAAAGATTCAAGGACCAATGCTGAGGAATAATTATATTATGTTCAGGTAAGAAAAGATGATTCTATCTGGCAGTGATCTGTCCACACTGCCAACTGAAAGGGAACCTGGCACACTGCTCAGCAGATTCATCCTGTTTATCATGTCTTTCTAGAACTGAATGATTTCTTTTCCATTTTTTTTTTGTATTGGAATCTCTGAGGTAGCTATAAGTTCTCAGCCCCTGAGTTTAGAGCTTCTCAAGGTGAACCCCAAAGATTACAGTCCTCATTAACGACAAGGCAATGCTAAGGAAAACTGTTGATTTCTTATTTATTTATTTTTTTTTAAACTGTTGATTTCTAAACACTGCAAATATACCATTACTTCTCAATCATGATATCTCTCTACTTGTTCACAGAGGGACCTTTCTGTCTTACTTTGACGATTTCTAATGTCTCTGCCCCCTGCCTTTGGATCGCAGGATATTTGGGGAGAAGACTTTTCTCCATTGACTGTGACTCTGCACTGATTGTGGAGAAACACATCTTTTTCCCATGTAACTCTGCATTTGGAAAGCTGTATTTTAAAAGAAATATATTATTTTTACAATTATTATTATTTTGTCCACCATCACACAATTTACTAAGAGGTCAATTGATGGTGTGAGGGAAACGTTTAAACAGGCATTCTAGGGAATTAAACAAACATCCTAGAGAAAATCTTGGAGGTAGTTGATATGGGGGTAAAATTGAGCACCTGCTACCCATAACCTGGGCTTTAAGTGTACTTCAAGTAGCTTGAAGTACAGGAAAATCTATTGCCACGTTATATCTGAACCTAATCTGGTAGTTCTGTAGTTCTGGAGAATATTTGCTAATTCAACAGGAGAAATTTATGGAATGTTAATATCACTTCATTCAAACCCTCTAAGTATACCTACATGTTGTATTTCTATATTTAGATATAAAATGAATAAAATGTTAAAAACAGTCCCCACCAAACAAAAAAAACCTCTCTTTGATTTTTAGTGGTTAACATCTTATTTCCAAGGACATCATTCACATTTTTTAAATCAGGGTTATATCAAGCAGCCTCTGTTTTGATGATGTATATGTAAGTATAACCATCAATAGTTTATTTGTAGATAGAATACACACTTCCCTAAATATTATCTAAGAACAGATTACAATTACATAAGTTCAAGTCATTTGGAACAGACTTTAAAACCTCTCTCTACTCATAAAATAATATGCAAGAGCAAAACCCAAAAATGATTGTGCCCTTTGTCTTCATAATAATATTTTAAGGTCTACTTATATAATCAAGTAGTGTCCAGAAAACAAATATACTGAACACTCAGGATATGCACAGTCTTTCAGGACATCCATGGCAGATTTTCTGAAACTGCTTAGCATAATTATGCCAACAAAAAGTAAGTAATTCGCTTTAACTTTTTGGGGGGAGGCAAAGAAATAACACTATTATGAACTGAATGTTTGCCCCCCTCCGCACATTCCTACATTGAAATCCTAACCCTTTACTGTTTAAATAATAATGCATTCTAAAATTCAAATACAGTATTGAATACATTTAAAGGTATATATTTTGCTTTTATGCAGGCTTTACCTTGTAAGCTTTGATTATATACATTTTTATTTGATAAAAAACTAAATCAACCAATATTTATTAAATCACATTGGATATATATAAAATGCCTGCAGTTTTGTAATAGAGCTAAAAGTATAAGCAAACTAGATATGATCTTTATACTGATGGAACTTATGCACAAGGCGAGGGACCAGACAATAAATACTTAATGATGAATTTTAAAAACAGCATTAACATAAACAAAAAAATAATACTGTGTGTTAGAAAATGTCAAGTTTATAGTAGTTTATTTTAGCCAGGATCATCGGGAACGACTGTTTGAGGAAATGTCATTAAAGTGAATACCTAAAAAGAAAGTCATCAAAGAATAAACTCATAATAATAGTTGTGCTTTTCTGAAAAATCTGTAATTACTGGCTTAACCATTTACCTGAATGAGATGTTAGAGATGGTGTGACTTGGGACTAACAAGGAAATAGCTATCAGAGAATGGAAGGTATGAGGACTTGTAAAATACTCAAAGAAACAAATGATAAGTTTTCTAGAAACCTGTTCCAAGGCTATTGAGATGTAACATGAATTTGGAGGGAATCAATATCTAGAATAATTTGAATACACTGGTAAATACATTACTATATCAAAAAATGCCTCAAATCACTTTCTGAAAAAAACCATGGATTTCTCAAAAGAGTAGTTATCAAACTTGAACAAGTATAGAATTACAGACAGAGCATATTAAAATGTATATTCCTGGGTCCCACTGCCAGTGTTACTGATTAAGTAGGTCCAAACATTCCACAAATACAGATTTTACCAGAGGCTTTTAGGGCAAATGGTTGAGGAAAACAGAATTTGTGGCACCTTCGATGTATCAGCAAGTGATTAAGGACAGTTCTGCTGTCCCACAGAGTTGCCATTGGTTGGAGTTTCTACATATTTAGAATGTGGTGTTCTTCAGTCAGTAATGCCCCAAATCCATTAATAGACAAAAAACTGTCCTTATTGCAAGCACACATACTTTATCTTCCTTTCTCTCAATTAAATTGGAATTAAGCAGCATTTAATAAACTGGTAATTTTCAGTGATGAAATATGCAGCCTATGGTTTGGTACATGCATGGAGAAAAGAATAGGATTAATTCAGAGGACAGTGAGTTTGGCACTCTGATGGTGGTCTTTGGCACCCTCATCTTCTCTCTTGTTGTCACCTATACTCCATCAACGATGAAACTCATGTGCTTTTTGTTGCTCCCTTCAGCCAGGAGCTGTGTCCTTACTAAGAAGGACCCCAGCTTTTTCTACCGGCTCTGCAGTTTACTTCCTAGATTATTTTTCTCTTTTTCCTATGGGGACACAAACACTAGTTTGTGACCAGAACCTCTCTTGACCTCTCACAGACTGGGATTAACATAACGGAGTGGAACTATACAAAAGGGAGAAAGAGATAAAGAAGTCTCCTCCTCTCCTCAACTCCCAGGCCTGTCTCCCTTCTGCATTTTCTTTTTCTTCCCTGCTCTTGCCAGATTTCCAGATTCTGGAATTACAAATAGAAGCTTCTAGCTCCTGTTTAATTCCTTAGTTACCCACTCTCATTTGCTCTTCTTCAGGATCCCTCTTCAACTTTTTCCACCATGTCTTGTACCTCCCTCTGCTCCTCAACAACCCCACTCCTCTTTAGCTCCCAAGTTCAACCATCTTCCTAATAAGGAAGGATATGAGAGGTTGAATATCAGGATGAAACCACATTGCACTCTAGGGAGGAAGACAGGAGCGTCTCTGGTCTGAGACTGCTGTCTTTTTCCCACTGTCCTTTCTCCAAATGAAACATTAGGGTGGGTCTGCTGCAGGTGGGTATCTCAACTTTTAGTGTACAGTTGTACTTTTTTGTCAAGCTATAATTTGTATTTTTTGTAAATATATGAATAGTGAGTGTCATTAAAATAGATTACTCCCTCAAAAAATACATGGCAAAGAACCACAATGTGTGTGTGTTTGTGTGTGTGTGTGTGTGTGTGTGTGTGTGCGTATGTGTTTGTATGTGTGTGTATACTTCACTGACATTAGCAGGAAAACTTATTTTCCATTCACGCAGTGTACTCAGATCAGAACTTCAATTCAAAATTTGCACACATAAAATATAAGGGAAGTTTGCTTATCTATGCGATTAAATTGCCAAGCTGAATTGAGCAATGATCTGTGATTTAGAAAAAGCAGAGAGTGCACTGATGTTTATTTTTATTGGAAGAAGACTATCAGGTTGCACATTTTAATATATGTTCTCTAATCAGTTACTGTTTTCACATATATTTTCCTTAATCAGCTATATAGTATCACCTGGTTCCCATTCTGCTAAATATGGCTTTAAATATATCACAGCTGTGTTAGAATTGTCAATGAAAAATTACACTTACTGTTTAACTTGCATTTCAATCTGATATATGCCATGACTGAAGTACATTACAAATATTTTGGAAGACAGCCTTCATGCTCTACTTCTTGACCAGATATGTGTGGTATTTTATTTTCTGATGTTTAGCACACACTTTCTATTTAATGTACTCTAATGACATACTTAGTAGCTCATTGCCTGATGAGAGTAACACTAGCATCACTGAAAAAAAAATAGCCAGAAAACTTTAACTGGGTTCATATGAGTTCCAACAGGATAAATGGACATTCACTTAACAGATCTTCCAGTTTATATTGTTGAAATGCTTCAAAGGTACTCTCTCCCCCAGGAGGACACTCCTAAATTCCTGCTACAAGCCTATGTCTACCTAGCAAGAGATACCGGTAGTAATCTTTATAACAGACTTTAGAAAATACATTCATATTAAATGCTCATAAGTATTACATGGAAATCATTCTGGGCTTTAATCCTTCCAATGAGTGACAGTCAGGTCTTGCTAAAAAGAAGAAGGGATTTGGATTTTTGAACACCCTGATTAGGACAGAATAGACATATAAAATAGCTGTGTTGAATGAATATACATTTTTTTTTGGCTCTTTCCAATCAGAGAGAGAACAAGAGACAACAGGTTCAATTTTATGGGGAAAAGTATGTGCAATTATCTAAACCACTGTTGCATATGTTCCATGATATTACACATTCTTAAATGGTCTATATTTAAAAAGCGAAGAAGAAGAAGTAGGCAAGTAAATAAATAATTTTAAAATGGATTTTGAAGAGTGCTTCAGGTATATTTCATTTGCTGTTTGAATAAAAGTCATGTTTCCCTTTATTTTCAAATGTTATTTTTGGCAAAAATACCCTGCGTTGAATTACCTTCTTTATGTACAGAGAACAAACAACATGTGATTGGGTGAGAGACTGAATCTTGATTTCTTGATGCTATATATTATTTTTACATTGCCATATGTTTTATTTAGCTTTCTATAAATATTTGATGATAAAAGAAAAGCTGTTATTTCACTCCTTCTCTAAGAGCAAGCTACTCTCTTTTGTGCATAATTATTAAGCAAGACAAATCCCAAGTTTCCATTTCTAAGACTCTGATTACTCTTATTATTTCATCAATATAAATTGCAGTATGAACTATGCAAATGTACATTCTACTGTTGAACGTACTATAACTTACTTAAATCTTTTTGACTCCTTTTTTCTATGTAGCAATATAAAGTTTTTTACCAACTCAAATTTTAAAATCACTAAACTATTTGTCATGTTCAAACATTGTGTGTATGTATGTGTGCACATACACACCTATGAACAATCAATAGCACTGCATTTCTCACTTTATGTTTACAAATTTGTAAAATTAATCGGGTAGTCTGCTTTTTTCAATCAACATTGAACTATCCTTCTACCTATTAGTAATATAACATACATGAATACGGTTTATTCATTTTAACTACAGTAGCTTATTATCTTATACATTGAGTCTTATTTTCAAACTGTGTACTGGTAAACATTTATGGGTATTCTCCAACAGTGCACATCAAGAATCAAATTTCTGAACATTTGCAGGTGGGTGCAAGTAGTCTCAGCTATTCCAGAGGCTAAACCAGGAGGATCACTCGAGCCCCGAAGTTCAAGTCTATAGCGTGTCATGATCACAACTGTGAATGGCCCTCCATTACAGTCTGGGCAATACAGCAAGACCGCATCTCAATTCAAAAAAGAGAATCATTTGCACTAAACATTGCTGACTGGCTGTCTCATGTGTGTGTACAGATTCACACTCCCACTACCTGTTTCCAAGTTCATTTTTTTCCCACCTCCTTTCCACTTGTTATATTAACAGATGGCAGCAATTTTACACAATAAAGAAGTAAAACAGATCAATATACGATAGTAACTTGGGAAGATGCCCAGAACATACTTTATTCTGGAGAGAAAACAAGAGCAAATGTCAAATTGGAAGGTTCAGTATGACCTAATTTTGGTTGAAATATACAATAAGCATGTGTAATAACAAATTACAGGATCTGAGCTGATGCATATCAAATAGCTTGAATCATTTATATTCATTATCGCAGGAGCATGAACTTCAAGTACAAGAATAAAAAACTAACCTTTTACTTGTGATACTTTGTATTACTTAAAAACATTATAAACAGCAAGAAATACTTAGTAATTACAAAGTAATTAATTGTTGTCGGTTAAAAAATATAAAGAGAGCATAAAGAGCATTGTAATATCCTTGTATATAAAATATTTCAAGGGGTGGCTCTGTTATTTCAAGAATAATCATGCTTCTAAGACAGTAGTGAGAGTCATCATGTACAGCCATATAAGTTGTGCAATACACAATTTTAGGAACACCATCTATACAAGTTACTCTTTAAATGGCAACTCCTAGAGTTGTACAGTGTATAAGCAGACTAGTGGTAGGTAATAGTGCTGTTAAGAGACACTTCACTAATACAAAGATTTTTGAATGCCTAAAATTATTTTTCTTGCTACAGATCAAAATAACAGTCTTGGAACTGGAAGTTCTTAGATGGCAGCTCTTACCTCAGACTGGATGAAAACCAAAATAGTAGCCCTGAAAAAATTAGGTCACCACATGGCGTTCAGATGCTCAGTTGGGCATCCCTCAGGTTCTTATCCTGGCTGTATATTCACTGGTGACTCAATTTCAAGGCCCTGGATTTCTGGGCAGCTACTGTCTGCTAATCTGCTATGGTTAAGGTTTTACATCAGGTTCTAGAGATTAAATGCAAATTACATGTAGCATTTGCAAAGTTTTTGCTATGTAGATAGGCTATTGGCCATGCTGTTGCTCCCAGAGAGGCATCTGCACTTAGATTTCCTATAGAGTTACCAGGTGTTTTCAGATATGCCTCATCCAAAAACAAAACAAAACAATACAAAAAAACCCACTACATTTTAATTGAAATAATTGTGTTTTATGTTTGGAATTTACTCTGTTAATGGAGGCTACCTAATAAAGTAGTAGCATTAGTTTCAAAGAAAAGATTAAGACACATGAATGCAAAGTATTAACAAACATAGAATATATTTTTTAACATAAAAATACTGTTTCTGTCCGAAATAACCAACATCCTTTCTTTGTCTTTAAAGTTGGTCATGCAGAATTTTTGACACAGGTTGTTTTATTATTATTAGCTTCTAGAAATTCTTCATTCACTATACAATCTTAAGAAGAACATATAAAAGTTGATAATTGGTTAGGCATGGTGACTCACACATGTAATACCAGCACTTTGGGAGTCTGAGGCAGGCAGGTCGCTTGAGGCCAGGAGCTCAAGACCAGCCTGGCCAACAACCCCATCTCTAATAAAAAATACAAAAATTAGCTGGTGGTTGCACACCTGTAGTCCCAACTGCTTGAGAGACTGAGTTAGAAGAATTGCTAGAATCTGGGATGCAGAGGCTTCGGTGAGCTGAGATAGCACCACGGCACTCCAGGCTAGGCAACAGAGAGAGACACTGTCTCAAAAATGAATTTAAAAAAAGTATAATTATGGAATTTGCTATGATAAATGTATATGAGTGTCATATTAGTCTTGAGCATCATAATTCTTGGTGATTTTTGGACCTTGAGTGAATTCATCAATATAATCCTAAAACATATAATGGTATGCCATGAATTTTTATTTTAATTAAAATATTTATTAACATTGGACTTAATTTTAGCAGGAGCAATCAGTGAATATTTAACTCTAGCCATTTACACATGCATATAATCATAATACATATGGATTTGATAAAGGGAGAATAAAGGAAACACAACTTGTGCCTTTGTTATATAAATTTTATTTGCAAAATTAAAACAATGCTATTTGTCAGCCTCATACTGATCACAGGTGGGTGGAAATTCCTTCATAACAAATTTATGCTATTAATAATACATGGCAGCTTTCTAGGGAAAGCTATTATTAAAAAGGGGGAAAATGAAACTTTAAGTTAATTTCTTAAATAAATTCAAAATTTTAAAGATGCAATAATTTCCAGCACTATTAGCCATCATCATTGTCATTGTTTCTATGGCAATGGGAGCATAATATCAGGTTGTGCATATAAATTGAATGTAGTGTGAATATGTGTATATATTCAAAACACGAGAATCAGTTTCACTGTTTACACAATTTTTTAAGTTTAAACGTTGTTCAAAATAAAGTTTAAATATATCTAATAGATTTATACTTGTAATATACTTGCTAATAATTAGTAGTATTTTAAAAATCCTCATTTCAATTTGGTTATGTAATTTTTAAGATTAAACTCCTCTTAATTGCTTACAATGTATGAAATACTGAAACACTGCCTTGTGCATTAATACACATTCACCTGACCTTTGAGAACTTTTTTTTTGCAAAGTTTACTAAGAAAAAAACAATTTAGCTGGCCTTGACAGATAGAAGCAGAAGTAGACTTTTTATAGTAGAATGCATGATGAAAGGAGGAAGGGTATTTGATAGTGAGACAAAAAAGAAGGTGGACTGAGAGTGACATAGAACCTAATCTTATCAAAAAATAGGGAGTTGGTCTTAAATTTGACATCAAGGGGATTTGATATGATGTGGAGAGGAAGCCAAAGCCACCGAAGTGACATTAGGTGATAAAACGTGGGAAAAGGAAATGCTCTCTTTCAAGTCATGCAAATAATTTTTCAACGGTTCATTAAGTTGGCTTTCACCCTTCCCAGAAGAGTCTCTATTACTGCCCCACCCTATCTGATCTTGCCATTACGATCTGTTGGTAATTTTCCGCAGCACTACATTCCAAAACATACACATATGTCTGCATTTGACACCCTTAGAATTCTCCCAACAAAGGCAGATTCCCATGCAAAAAAAACCCAGAAGAAATCAAAAGAAAGCTTAGCTAATTCCTCATATAACCTGTTGCCTCGCTGTTGTTAGACCTGCCCAGATAAACCTTAGGTCTTGGGAAGAAGGAAAGTTACTCATTGTCATAGATGGAGTTCTCGTAGTTGTGCATATGGCGTGTTTCTTCATGATTAAGAAAGGTTACATTTATTTGGAAAAAGGGATACTGAAGTGAACCACAGTTCATTTGGCTTACTGATTGCTCTCAGCTTGTGTACTGTGTAGCAGTCCAATTTCCCTTCATTAGGTCAATTAATCTTCTTATAACACCAATATAAATGGTTCTCTGTTAAAAGTCTCAAGAGTGGTGGGCTAATGTGTTTCCTGCTTTGCAGTTGTAATTCACTTAAAACAGAGAAAAATATTTATATTGTAAATGGATTTCTGATGTATTATCCTTATCCTTTTTTTTTCTTTTTTTAAATATATATTTTATTGTGTTTTAGGTTTTGGGGTACATGTGAAGAACATGCAGGATTGTTGCCGAGGTATATACATGGCAATGCGGTTTGCTGCCTTCCTCTCCATCACCTATATCTAATATTTCTTCCCATGTTATCCCTCCCCAATTCCCCACTCCCCACTGTCCCTCCCCTAGTTCCCCCAACACAGACCCCAGTGTGTGATGCTCCCCTCCCTGTGTCCATGTGTTTTCATTGTTCAACACCCATTTATGAGTGAGAACATGTGGTGTTTGATTTTCTGTTCCTGTGTCAGTTTGCTGAGAATGATGATTTCCAGGTTCATCCATGTCCCTACAAAGGACATGAACTCATCATTTTTTTATGGCTGCATAGTATTCCATGGTGCATATGTGCCACATTTTCCCTGTCCAGTCTATCATCGATGGGCATTTGGGTTGGTTCCAAGTCTTTGCTGTTGTAAACAGTGCTACAATAAACATTCATGTGCATGTGTCCTTATAGTAGAATGATTTATAATCCTTTAGATATATACCCAGTAATGGGATTGCTGGGCCAAATGGAATTTCTGTTTCTAGGTCCTTGAGGAATCGCCACACTGTCTTCCACAATGGTTGAAATAATTTACACTCCCACCAACAGTGTAAAAGTGTTCCTATTTCTTCACATCCTCTCCAGCATCTGTTGTCTCCAGATTTTTTAATGATCGCCATTCTAACTGGCATGAGATGTCTCTATAACAGAATACTCAAGCCTGGGTAATTTAAAAAGAAAGATAGTTTATGTGGCTTGTGATTCTGGTGGTTAGAAGGTTCGAGCCTGGGCAGCTGCTACTGGTGAGGACATCAGGCTGCTACAACTCATGGTGGAAAATGGAAGAGGAAACTTTTAGATTCTATTATAATCTACATTCAAACCTGAGAAGTGTTTCGCCTTTTGTTTCTGTCAAAATCCCACCTTAATATTCCTGTAAACTAAGATTTGTATGTAGTGTTAATCACTACTAAAATATTTCTTCATGTCACTCTTCTATAACAGCAATCCTGTTTTTGTTTGTTTGTTTGGTAATCAAATCAATTATTCTAGATGAAAGGTTCATGTAGTACAGATTCCTATACCAAAACTTGGGCTGATTTAGATGTCACTCTTTTCCTAGATCCCACTGAAAGTTACTAGCCACAGAATTACTAAGTAAAAAGAGCCAAGTTATCATTCCCACATATACTTTATGCTACTCCCTAACTCAAGAAGTTTGCCAAGGATAGTTATGGGTTTCTACTTTATCTTGCTACCATAAAAATAATATAAATCAATGAAATTGGGAAAAAAGACAAAACATCAATGGGAAAAACCTGATTTTTTAAACAATAAATGAAATTGATGAATCTTTACCAAGGCTGATGATGAAAAAAAGGCAGAAAACATGTGCTATCAATATCAGAAGTAAAGAATAACACTTCAGACTCTGCAGACATTGAAAGAATAAGGGAATACTGATAATAATGTTATACATAAAAATTTGGCAATTAAGATAAAATGGACCAATATTCTAAAAAGCGTAAATTGTCAAAAATCACCCAATAAAAGTAGATAATTTGAAGAGCCTTAATACATTTTAAGAAAATAGGATTTCTAATGCAAAAAACAATAAAGAAATCTCCAGACCCATGTGGTTTCCATGGAGAATTCCACTGAATATTTACGGAAGAATGAACATCAATATTACGCAAATGTTTCTGAAAATAGAATAGAAAGAAATATTTCCAAATTTATTTTATGAAACTAGTTTTTCTCTGATACTCAAACCAGACAAAGGGAGAAAAATACAATACAAAGCAGAACCTACAGACCAATATCGCTTATAATGTAAATATCCTTACCAAAATATGAACAAATAGATTTAAGTACAATATTAAGAAAATGGTACACTGTGATCAAGTGGCCAAGAGCAGTTCAATATTCAAAACTCAATCAATGTTTAATTTTAAAAAAATTATACTGTCTTATATGGAAAAGTTGTATGATGGTGAGGAATACAACTATAGCGTATGTTAAAGTAATAGAAAACATAGATGATACTTAGAGACTTGAGAATGATCAGTAGTATACTATGTGTACTACCATCTCAGGGAAGTCATCTTCACCATGCATATACTTTTCCATCTTAAAGAATAAGAATGCGGTACTCTCCTCACTTTTCAACAGTTAAGCCATTTTATACCTGTATTAAATTGTATTTAGATAGCATTCAATTTTAACAGGAGTTTGTTTTATATATATAGTCAAACAACATCTATTTTATCAAACTGCTTGACAATATTGCCTAATTACTACACTCTAAAATGAACTTTTCTATTTTAAACAGGACTACACATCAGAAAAAAGATAAGAAACATTCCACTAAATTCAGGGTAAAGCCTGGTTTACTTATAATCCCACTTATTGTACATTGTAATTTAGTACAATTATTTTTCTCATCACGGTATTTGCATAACAAATTAAAGATAATCTTCACCCAAGAGGTGGATACAGGATTCTTGGCTTCAACAGAATCAGTGAGAGTAACTGCTAATTACTATTTTTTATACCTGAAAACACTCAATGCATCTTATTTTACACTCCCGTTTCAAGATATATTAAGATGCATTAAAACCAGAAGACAAATCAACCAGGCAAGACAAATATTTAACAAGAAAATCCTGCATGAAGTTGGCAAAGCTCAATATATTTCTCATTATTTTGATGGAAATCCACTGTATTATGTACCTTGTTGTTTTCATATGATTTGATTAAGAACTAGGAAAACACCAAGATTGTGTCGTTTTTCACATGAGGGATTTCAATCAAAGTAATCAAGGTATTAAGAAATGTTATATTTTTTGTGTGTGACAATATTCATGAAATTAATAACAAATTTTATTAATTAAAATAACTCTGAAGGGAGAATGTAAAATTTTCAGGGGTCTGGGCTGTCAGCAGAAGCAGCTGGAGGCCAGCGGAGGAAACTCGGGAAGACATTTGCCATGGCTGAACACTTCAAACAAGTAATTAGATGTCTTGTTTGTCTAAATGATCTTGAAGAAGCAGTGCAACTGAAATGTGGATATTCCTGCTGCCTCCAATGTGTCAATTCACTGCAGAAGGAGCCCCATGGGGAAGGTGCACTATGCCCCTTATGCACTGTGGCCTCTCAGAAGAATGACATCAAGCCCAAGTACAAGCTGAGGGCACTGATTTCCGTCATCAAGGAACTAGAGCCCAAGTTGAAATCTATTCTAAGGATGAACCCAAGGATGAAGAAGTTTCAAGTGGATATGACCTCGGACGTGGACACAGCCAGCAACTATCTTACCATTTCTGAAGACCTGAGGAGCGTCCGATGTGGGGATTTCAAGCAGAACAGGATAGAGCAGCCTGAAAGGTTCAGCTCCGCACTGTGTGTCCTGGGGACCTCTCGCTTCACTTCTGGCCGCCATTACTGGGAGGTGGATGTGGGCACCAGCAAAATATGGGATGTGAGCATTTGCAAGGAATCTGTGAATCGGCAGGGGGATGTTGTGCTTTCTTCAGAACTCGGCTTCTGGACTGTGGGTTCCAGAAAAGGACAGATCTTTGCCGCCAGCACTATGCCTTTGACTTTTCTCTGGGTGAGTCCCCAGTTGCACAGAGTGGGGATTTACCTGGATGTAGTTATGAGGTCCACTTCCTTTTATAATGTTAGTGATGGGTGCCATATCTACACATTCAACGACATTCCTGTTATCGAGCCTCTGCATCCATTTTTTTTTCTCATAAACGTGAAACTCAAGATGATCAGAGCTCCTTGAGTATCTGTCCTGTGATCAATCCAGACAGTGCCAGTCCCCCGGTTTCTTCTGGGGAAAGGAAATAAACATTTGAACATAATCAGCAATAGCAAGTTTCTGTGTGTCCGTAGCCAGAGCTAAGAACATTTCTGCTAGATACACACAGGTACAAAGGGAGAAAAGGGAAACATCAGTCATTTTGTAAACCACGAACGGAAAGCAATTATATTAATTAGGGGAAAATTACATTTTATGTATAAAGTTTGTCATATTTTCTTTGGGGCTTATGTTTATTCTTTTGTTCAATAAATATTTTGAAATTTCAAAAAAAATTTTTTTCAAACAATTTGTGTGCTTCCAAACTGAGGTTTTAGAACATTCTTTATCTGAATAAAGTTTAACATTAAGAAGATTCTGATCTAATGAAACTGAAGTTTCTGAAATACTTATGTTTATATTGATACATCTTCTTTGTTGTTACCTTAGATTTTGATGCGTCCATTACTCTTGCAAGTGTGTATTTACTCATTTTGAGTAACAAAAGTACATGTTTTGTTTTACTTGAGCAAATTGAACCTATATTAATTTCTTGAGGTACTAAAATGTCTAATTACATTTTCAAAATGGTTTTGAAAGCATATTAGCATTTCAGTGTAGAAATACTTATAAACGCAGAAATAAGCATTGAGGCAGCAACACATAGGTCACTTGAAATACCCTGACCGATTAAAGTGAATAACATATCTACAAAAAACAAAACCAAAACCAAAACCAACCACTGATGTTTAGTATAAGGAATACCTGTGTCATCTCATTAAGTAAGACATAAAGAAAATTCAGCAGAGGTGTTATAGCAAAAATTACAGGTTTTGGTATCAGAAACTCACTCTTAGAAGTACTGTAACCTTGCAGAAACTTAACAGCTTTAAGCTCAAGTTTCATCAGTTATTAATTTGTAGCCAATATCTCATTGAGTTGTTAGAAGATAAAACAAATTAATGCATTCAAAGCACTTACCACTACCTAGCATTGAGTAGTTGCTCCAAAGAAAAACAGTATAAGGACATAAGTATAAAAACAATTAGGGAGCATATGGCTGCCATGCTATTCAGAGAAATCTGTTTGCCTTCTTACTAACCTAGTTGGCACAGAAGTCAGCTAATTTATTTTTCACTCATTAGAACTATTAATACTTTTGTTGCTAACTAACTAACAGCATCACAGCTGGGCATGATGGCATGCACCTGTATTCCCAGCTACTTGGGAGGCTGAGACAGGAGGGTCCCTTGAGCTAAGGAATTTGAGACCAGCCCAAGCAACACAGTGAGACACCCATCTTGAAAAAAATATTTTTTAAAAAAACAGAATCCCTATGGGAATCCATTTCAGATTAAAAAAGACAAAGAGGCATCAGTTAAGGAAAAGGTGTAAAAATATATTTATTGAAGTTACACATTAAAACTCTAAGAGCATACTTTTCCATGCCTTGCAATGATGCTGCAGAATGGACTATAGTGATATAACATGTGGGCTAGAGCGACTCTCATTTACTAAGCATAACTTTGTCATTTGCCAACACCTGCTAAAGTCCATACTAAGGAGCTGCTTAAAGGGGGATCACTTTGAAATTATAGAAAATTGTATTTGTTTTATGTGTTCTTCATGAATAAATCCCCTTTAAATTTTGAAATCCCTTCCTTCCTGTCAGTTAGTGCCAACTCTAGTCAGAACCACCTACACCCAGAATCTTAGCCAGCTATGCATAACAGTTTGCCCTTAGCCATCAGAAAACATCAAGCCTCTGAACAAATGAGTGCAGGACTTACCTTAAGTGCCAGTTATTGAAACTTGGATATAAACCAAACCCCAAAAATGCTAGCTATGGAGTCTGTGTTTTTTTAAAACCAAGAATGTATCATCTTGATCCAATTATTTTCCAAAGGGATTCTGGGGTGAAACTCAGAGGCAAGAACATGTTTTTCTCCCAAAATAAACAAATAGACTTGACACTGAGAGAGAAATGTTGTAAATTTAATCCTTTCCCAAATAGGAGGCATAAGTTCAGAGGGTATGATTTTCTTTCCATCATGATTATGCTGTTTTAAGACCAGAAAGTGAGCTCCTGATTTCCCAAACTAATTTTAGACAGTTACTGTAAACGGATGATTTGAACTGTTATTGTACTACCTGTGGAATAATTAACCCACCAATTCTAATTTGTTCTAAAGTACAATTTGTGTAGACTCTTTATTAGTCTGTTCTCAGGCTGCTAATAAAGACATACTGGAGACTGGACAGTTTATAAAGGAAAGAGGTTTCATTGACTAACACTTCCACATGGCTAGGGAGGCCTCATAATCATGGTAGAAGGTGAAGGGGAAGTAAGACATGTCTTACGTGGTAGCAGGTAAGAGAGAGCTTGTGCATGGGAACTCCCATTTATAAAACCATCAGATCTCATGAGACTTATTCACTACCATGAGAACAGTATGGGGGAACCACCTCCATGATTCAATTATTTTCTGGGCCCTCATTTGACACATGGTGATTATTACAGTCCAAAGTGAGATTTGGGTGGGGACACAGCCCAACCATATCAGACTCCACATATTTTGAGATGTGAAAATATAAGCTATACACATAAGTGACAGGTCTAACAGCAACTACCACAGGAACAATGACTGGACTGATATCCAAAGCTTTTTTAGAATTTATTTCCTTTTGACACAGTGTACCTAAATCTCAGAAACTGTACCATTGAAAACTAAGTGGCTTAATTCCATGCATTAATGGGAAATAGGTAGTCAACAGTTGGAGACTGGCTGGATGCAAAAATAGGTATAAAGATTTAAATAAACATATTTTGCTAGATGGAAAGGAAGTGGGAAAGAAGAAGATGAGATTAGAAACTGAAAACTGGACTTATCTCAGAAAAAAAATACTAGCTGGATGTCACCACTTTGAATTTTAGGGTTTGGCAAAAAAATATAAACAATGGCTGCTGAAATTGGAAGCATGAGTAAAGTATTTTAATTAAAATAGTCCAAACTCACTAATGTCAAAATAATTCGTTGGATGCTTACATATACAAAACATAAGGAGTAACATATTTTAGTGAATCTGTGTAGGATTGTGTATTTAATAGTTTAATATTGATTTTAAGTATCCTGTAAATAATATCAATAAATAGAAATGAATCTTGTAAAAATGCAATACTTCTTTTCAATTAAAACATTTGTTCATGATAAAAATATATGTATTTTTTTGAATTTATTTTTAATTGACATATAAAATTATGTGTGTTTATTATGCATAATATAATTTTCAAAGTACATATATATTGTAGAATGATTAAATGTAGCTAATTAACAAATGCATTACCTGATATAGTTATTATTAATATGATGAGAACACTCCCTTAGCATTTTCTAAGAACACAATACAGTATCATTAATTATAGTCACCAAGCTGTTAAATCATATGTATGGGTCATTTTTTTCAGACAAAATATGTTGATATGAAAAACCAGTATTAAAAAGACATTTTAAAATGCTTCAAAATGATTTTGTTGTTGAGTGGGCCAATGAGTAAATGACTTTCCGAAGTCTATGGAAAGGAAATTCCTGATTTTTCATCTTGAAAGAAGTTTTTCAATGACAAATAGAAACTGCTGTTATCTTACTGAGGAATGAATATATAATGAAATGTCTTCTGGTGTCTGCTCAAAGAAAGTTTTGAAAGCTTCTCAACTGGGTTGTGAAAATCCTACCCTTAGGGGTAGACACAACTTTAATCAATACTGTTGTATTATTTTTATTTTTTTATTTTTTTGGGTATGTTCTTGGATATGTGTTTTTCTTTACAATTTTTTTTTTTTTTATTTTTTTTTCTCCTTTTTTTTTTTTTTTTTTTGCTATGGAGTCTCACTGTCGCCCAGGCTGGTATGTGGTACCATGACATTGGATCATTGTAGCCTCTGCCTCCCAGATTCAAGACATTTTTGTGTCTTAGCCTCCTAACTAGCTGGGACTACAGGCACACACCACCATGCCTAGCTAATTTTTGTATTTTAGTAGAGACAGGGTTTCACCATGTTGGCCAGGCTGATCTCGAACTGGCCTCAAATGATCCACCTACCTCAACCTCCCAAAGTGCTGGGATTACAGGCATGAGCCACCATGCGTGGTCTACAATTTCTTGACAGCACTGATTCTTCTCTATCTTTCTAGGACTAACAAGAACCATTAGGTATGTGTTTAATCCTGGTTGTTTTCTTAACTCAGAAACAAAGATCACTCAAGAGCTTTGGCCCATAGGAAGAAGCATAACCAAATATATTTAAGGTGATCTAAATGTCCATTAAACACTACAATCAGTTATTAGTCACTAAACTTAGGTTATTGTGTGAGATCTTCAAACATGACGTCTTAATCAGGTCCAAATTAGTAACTGCATGATGGAAAATAGTTTATAGAAATCTCTTTCTATAAACACTGAGGGTTTTTAAAAATTATTTGAAAAAGACAAACATAAATCACTAAATAGAACTTAAAGCATTTTAAATATTATATTTCAGGAATTTTTTATTTGAAAAGTGCTAAATAAAGGCAAGTAGCATTTAAACAACCAACCCAAATGCACATCAGTGATAGACTGGACAAAGAATATGTGGCACATATACACCATGGAATACTATGGAGCCATAAAAAATGAAGAGTTCGTGTCCTTTGTAGAGACGTGGATGAATCTAGAAATCATCATTCTCAGTAAACTGACACATGAACAGAAAACCAAACACGGCCTGTGTTCACTCATAGGCGAGTGATGAACAATGAGAACACTTGGGCACAGGGAAGGGAACAACACTCACAGGGCCAGGTGGGAGGGTGGAGGGGAGGGGAGGGAGGGACGAGGGAGTGGGGAGGATGGGGAGAGATAACACTGGGAGAAATGCCTGATGTAGGCAATCGGGCAGTGGGGAGTGGAGACAGCAAACCACCATGGCATGTATAGACCTATGCAACAATCCTGCAGGATGCAGGATGTGCACATGTACCCCAGAGCCCAAAGTACAATTAAAAAAAAAAGAAAGAAAATTATATCTATTTATTCTGTTGTTGATGGCTTTATTTTAAAAAATTGTGGCTATCTTTTTAAGTATTTTTAATCAATGCTAGCATTGACATGAATTTGGCAAGTTCATTTTTTTGTGATTTATTGTTTTTATTTGTGGTGGTGGTATTATTATTTTTTTTTTTTTGAGAGGGAGTATTGCTCTGTCGCCAGGCTGGAGTGCAGTGTCGCAATCTCTGCCCACTGCAACCTCCGTCTCCGGGGTTCAAGCAATTCTTCCGTCTCAACCTCCCAAGTAGCTGGGACCACAGGCGCGTGCCACCACTTTGGGCTAATTTTTTTGATTTTTAGTAGAGACGGGGTTTCCCTCCCAAAGTGCTGGGATTACAGGCGTGAGCCACCCCGCCCGGCCAAGACTTGAACTTTTTTGATTGATAATGAATGAAGCAGTTGATTGGTAGAACAACTGTTGGTAATATCTAAGACATGACTTTTTTTACTCCAGATCTTCACTTTTAGAATTGGGTATAAAGTGATATGTTAAAATGGCTTTTAATTTTAAATACAAGGAATCAAAGGAGAAATGGCTTGGTATTCAGATCGGCACGTCAGAGATGGGCAAAATTACAATGGTGTGTTGGATGTTTCCTGATGAATTTCTCTGAAGACAATGGAGAAATGACAAAGATGAGACACTTCCAGCAGACTTGAGTTAATGCTACACAGCTCAGCAGGACTCCATTTATCTGCCTCAGGACACTACCAAATCACCACAAAATATTTATTTAATTTAGATTATAATTTATTAGATTCATTTGAAAAAGTCATAGTGCCATAAATTATTATTTTTAATTTTTTTATTATTATACTTTAAGCTCTGAGATACATGTGCAGAACATGTAGGTTTGTTACATAGGTATACACGTGGCTTGGTGGTTTGCTGCACCCATCCACCTCTCATCTACATTAGGTATATCTCCTAATGTTATCCCTCCCCAATCACCCCACCTCTTGCTATCCCTCCCCTAGCCCCACACCCCCTGATAGGCCACAGTGTATGATGTTCCCCCGCCTGTGTCCATGTGTTCTCATTGTTCAACTCTCACTTACAAATGAGAACATGCAGTGTTTGGTTTTCTATTCTGGCGTTAGTTTGCTGAGAATGATGGTTTCCAGCTTTATCCAAGTTTCTACAAAGGACATAAACTCACCCTTTTTATGGCTGTATAGTATTCCATGGTGCATATGTGCCACATTTTCTTTATCCAGTCTGTCATTGATGGGCATTTGGGTTGGTTCCAAGTCTTTGCTATTGTGAACAGTGCTGCAGTAAATATACATGTGCATGTGTCTTTATAGTAGGATGATTTATCATCTTTTAGGTATATACCGAGTAATAGGATTGCTGGGTCAAATGGTATTTCTGGTTCTAGATTCTTGAAGAATCCCCACACTGTCTTCCACAATGGTTGAACTAATTTACACTCCCACCAACAGTGTAAAAGTGTTCTTATTTCTCCACGTCCTCTCCAGCATCTGTTGTTTCCTGACTTTTTAATGATTGCCATTCTAACTGGCATGAGATGGCATCTTATTGTGGTTTTGATTTGGATTTCTCTAATGACTGGTGATAATGAGCTTTTTTTTCATTTATTTGTTGGGCACATAAATGTCTTCTTTTGAAAATTGTTTTTCATAGACTTTACCCACTTTTTGATGTTTTTTTTTCTTGCAAATTTGTTTAAGTTCTTTGTAGATTCTGGATATTAGCCCTTTGCCAAATGGATATATTCAAAAGGATATCTAAATTAGTTTTTAGAAATTACTCGACAGAGAAATGAGAGCATAATTGCAAAAAATAATTTTCAAATTCACTGTGTTTACCTGCAAACTTTCTTCTTCCAAGGGTTTGAATGAACAAAGAAAATCACTTTGCCTTTTTAACTAATAAATAAATGTAAAAACTTTAAATTTTTGCAAGATAGATACCAATTGTACAGAAGATGAAACCCTGTTTTATTTGTGTTAGTACCTGTTCTCACATATTTTTTTTAATCTTAGAAGCAAAGCATAAAAAGCTAAAAACAAAGATCTCATTATATTGTAATAAAATGGTACTATATAAATCTGTGCTCATCGTGCCATAACATACTGGAATCCAAGAGGAAAATGAAGCAAGGGAAAAGCCACAAGGGGAATTCCACACAAAGCTAATCCTGCAGTTAGATAGTCATTTCGTACACACACACACACACACACACACTTCAGCCATACTCCCTAGCCAGTAGACATAGAAAAGGAATAAATGGTGCATTGCAAACAGCATTGATCTGAAACCTAAGATACCCAGATTGCTTCTGTCACTACTTATTACCATGGCCTTGGTCATTTTTTACTTCTCTGAGCCTCGGCTTATGCATATGGAAAGCGAGAAAGTGGATTTGTGGGATTTTCTGCATTTTAGTTGGCTGTGTAAAATTGAGTCATTTAATAACGACCATTAATAGATGTCAAACATGCTACTGGGAAATACTTAGGCTCCACAGACAACTGCTACTAAGGTGAACACTAGTTAAGATTTGAGGAAGTTATAATTTTTTACAACTGTTTAAAAATTTTAAGAACAATAATGTGCTGTAAAATACTAAGAAAGAACCTACTTTAGTAAACATTTTTTTTAGTACTTAAAGAGAAATTTTCACTTTACAAAACCTCAGCAGTTGCAATGGACTGGTGGTTTTACTCTTTACATTTTGCTTAAATATTAATTGAATATTTGAATTTCCTCTCAAAGCCTGGCAGTCTTGATATTAGTGAAGCTGACTAGTAGACACGTGGGTCATAGTGGGGAATGAAATTGTAATATCATATCCTACAGGACAATTACTGAAGAATTATGTGAAAGTTAGTTTTGAAGTGACAGGAATATTTGAAGTGTTGTATTTGTTTCTGAACAGAATAGTGACTTACTTTCCTGTGCCCATGTTAGTTTGGAATACTCCACTTCAAAAATATATCAACTTCTGTTACCAATCTTTAGGTAATATACCAGCTATTTGGGCATAGTGGCTTATGCCTATAATCTCAGCTGTTTGGGAGGCTGAAACAAGAGGATCCCTTAAACCCAGGAGTTTGAGAACAGACTGGGCATGATGACAAGACCCTGTCTCTACAAAAAAAAAAAAAAAAAAAAAAAAAAAAAAACCTTAAAAAAAATTTAGCTTGGTGGTGTGCCACATGCCTGTATTCCCAGATACTCAGGAGGCTGAGGCAGGAGGATCCCTTGATCCCAAGAATTCAAGGCTGCACTGGGCTATGATTGTGCTCCTGCACTCCAGCCTGGGCAAGAGGGAAACATTAAAACAGAAGATTTACCAGTGCATCCCACCAACCTGGGGGAGGCAACAAGATTATCTTTTTATAATAAGGGATGGAATTTTGATTTAAAAAAACAATTATTAAAATCACTTATTTAAAGAAGACTGCTTCCCACGCATGTTTCTTAGTCTACTCAGGCTTCCATAATAAATTACTATAGATTTTCTGGCTTAAACAATAGCTTTTTTTTTTTTTTTTTTTTTTTTTTTTACATTTCTGGAGGCTGGGAAGTCCAAGATCAAAAACTTTCTGGTGAGGGCTCTCTTCTTGGCTTGCAGGTAGCTGCCTTCTTGCTGAGCTTTCACCAGGTATAGAGAGCAAGAGAGCAATGTATCTGGTGTCTTTTTTTTAAAAAAAGACTTTAATTCAATCATATCAGTGCCCTGTCCTTGTGAGCTTTTTAAACTTTAATTACTTCCATACTCCAAACACACTTACATTGAGGACATGGCTCCAACTTATGAATTTTGAAGGAGACATAATTCAGTCCCTACCATTTTATCCCTGGCCCTTCAAAGTTTATGACTTTAGTCACATGCAAAATTGGTGGATTCCACTCCAACAGTCCCCCAAATCTTAAGTTTTTCCAGAATCAACTCTAAACTCCAACATCTCATCTAAGTATAACTAGATCAGATATGAGACTTGAGATACAGTTTATTCCTAGACAAAATTCTGTTCCAGCTGTGAACTTATGAAATCAGAAAAGTTATGCACATGATGGTGATACATTCATGGAAAAGACATCTGATTCAAACAAAGAGAAATATAAAAGAAGGAAGGGAGACAGGTTTCAATCAAGTCCAAGACCTATCAAGGCAAATTTCATTAAACCTTAAGGCACAAGAACCATCTTATTTGTCTTGAATTTCTGCCTTCCAGGCCCACTGGGCTGGCAACATCAGCCTCACACCTCTACAAGGCAGGCCTGCCTATTTGGTGCTGGGGAACAGTCCCTGTCTCCCAGGTCCTCTGCTAAATTGCTACTCTCTAAAACTGAGGAAGATAAAGCCTTGAGCCATATGACTGAGGTGGGAGTGGCAGCCTGGAGGATCTCTGAATTGCCTTAGGCACTGATTCTTCCTCTTTTTTTTTTGAAGAATATACATTTTCAAAGTTAAATAGACTTATGGTCCTGTTATAGATTATTCTTGTAGTATCCAACATGCTCAACAATCTTTCTTGCTTCATTTCATCCTGCTTTCTCCTTTAGTTCAAATTGGCAATGTCTCTGTTGCTATAATCCCATCTCCCTTAAATTCTGCTGTTGAAATAATTGATTAAATCTATCCATGATCTGTTTATTAAATGGTTGTTTAGCTACATTCTTAGTGTCCTCTTCAAAGAAGACTTTCTGTCTCTCTCTCTCTCTCTTTTTTTAATTTGCAATATGGAAGACAGAATTTTCCAAATCTCAGAGTTCTGGTTTATTATGGTAACAATTCCTTCTTCAATTCATCGCTCTCTTTTCACATTTTGCTATTAGCCCAGGGAAGACAAAAGCCACTCATTCAATACTTTGCTTAGAAATCTCACCACAGATTTTACTTTCCACAAAACAGTACAACTCAATTCACCTAAGTCGTTGCCACTGTATAACAAGAACTGTTCTTCCTCTAGTTTCTAACAACTTGATCCTTTACTTCATCTGTGACCTTATCCATTTTTCTAGTATGCACTTCATCACTCTTCCAATTTCTACACGTTATCCAGTTCCAAAACTACTTTCACATTTTTAGGTATCTTTTACAATGGAACCCCACTCCTGGTACCAAAATTATTCTTAGTCAGCTTAGGCTTCCATAATAAAGCACTATAGACTGGGTGGCTTAAACAGCAGAAATGTATTTTTTCCCTCTGAACTCTGGAGGCTGGGAACTCCAATATCAAGATGCTAGTCAAATCAATTTCGGTTGAAGACTCTATTTCTGGTTTTCAGATGGCTTTCTTCTCACTGTGTCTTCTCATGGCAGAGAGAAAGTGTCTTTTATCATATAGACACTAATCCCATCAAATCAGGCCCCACCCTTACAACATCTTTAATATTAATTGCTTCCTTACGCCAAACATTGTCAAATGGAAATTAGGACTTCAATTTACAGAGGTTGAGACGACACTATTTAGTCCACAGAATTGTGATCTCTTATTTAGATATATGTCCTTAACTTTTAATCCTTAGTTTGATATATAAGCATAATATAATCACTACTCTACCACTTGGAGAAACGATTCGTTCAATCCCATGTGACACTGAGAAACTTATGGTGTGCATTTCAGAACCACCTGCCTGGGGGAAATAAAAGAGAATATGTTAATGTATTGACTTTCTTCGCACTCTCCTTCCAATGGGCCTTCCACATGGCAGTTCCTGAAAAGTCCTGGTGAGAAGTTGAAAGTGAGATGCTGCTAGGTTGTCTCCATGTAAAGTGGTTGGAGCATGTCTGGAGCTTAGTAAAGCAGTAGCTCAAACAGAAGGTGAATCTGAGAATCTTTGAATTAGTGACAAAAATATGAGTGTTTCAGGCTTTTACAAATTTAAAATGGCCACAAATCCTTTTACACCCCTCCCATTGAAAGGAAGTGGTCTATGTTCCTTCTTTTTGAATCTGGGAAATTCCATAATGGAATATGGGAGAAGGGAGGCTGTGCCAAGTTTCAGGTTTAGTTTTTAAAACAATGTCACTTTCTAGTAGTTTCTGTCTGTTGGAATACTAGTTTTTGCAAACCAGTTATCAGGCTGTGGAAAATTCAAGTGATGTGAAGAAACTGCATGTAGACAATTTGGTCAATATTTCCAGCTAAACTCCCAGCCAAAGCCCATATCAACTGCCAGGCAACTGACTGTGCTATGTTGAGACATCCAACCCAAATCCAGCTATCAGCTTACATCAGCTACACACGAGAGTCCCAGGGAGAATGCTCATCTGAGGCTACTCAACCCATCAGACTGTGAGAGATAAAAATAAATCATTGTCTTATGTCACAAGATGAGGGCATACAATTGACGTGGTAAAAATTGTCAACAGTAGGAGTTTATTGCTAATTGAAAGTGGTTAATATTTTACTAACATTTTTATGCTATTGTTGCAGCGTTATTTTGAGAGAAATGTCAGTGTATTCCTAGCTGTCTTTTTATGTTTTGTTTATTTATATTTTCTTTGATGTACATATATAGTGACGTTATTAGCACAAATATATATTAATTAAAGATAACCTATCTGTTAACTCACATAGTTATTCAAGGTATTGACGACAAATATTTTGTCTAATTTTTAAATTCATTTTTTAATCAACACTGCCTGTCACCAATATTGGCACAAAGTAGACATTTAAGGTGACTATCTTAAAAAATGTAAAAGTTTACCACAATATAATAGTATTTGAGTAGAAAAACAAAAGACCAGTTAGTGAGGAGACCATGAAAAAAAAAAAAAAAAAAAAAAAAAAAAAAAAAATAAGAAAATACTTTTTTTTAATAAAATATAGAATTTTTTTTTTCTTTTATGAAAAAGACTCTT